>NW_028128409.1:0-358000 GCF_965231255.1 Vanellus vanellus
CCCGCCCCTCTCGCCCGCCGTTGCCTCGGCGACGTTGGGGGGCGTGGCCCGGATCTGCCCCTCGGCGCATGCGCGGGTGGGCGGACGCGAAGGAGAACGTTTCCGTTGTGCGGCGGTGGTCGGGAGCTGCGGCGTTTGGTACCGGGAGAGATGGGGGGACCGGGGCCGAGGGGGGCGGGAGCGGGAGCGGGAGCGGGAGCGGGAGCGGGAGCGGGGTGGGACGGGGCGGCGGCGGCGGCAGCGGCAGGAGTGGTACGGAGGTCTCCGGGGCCAGTTCGGGGGGTTTGTGGGGTGGCGGGACCGGGCTGGGGAGCTCGGGGGGCGGCCTGGGCCTTTTTGGGAGGGACAGAGCCGAGTGGGGGGTCCCCGGGGAGAACAGGGCCGATTCAGGCTCCCCCGTCCCCCGCTGCCGCCCCCTCACCCCCCGCTCGCTCCCCGCAGGTGGCGGCAGCCCCGGCCGCAGCGCAGGGTGCCCGGGGCCGGCCTGGCCGGGCGCTTGGCTCCGCTCTGGGCTCCGCTCTCAGCCCCCCCCGGCCGGTCAGCCCGGCCGTGCCCCCTTCGCCCGCCTCCAGCCCACGGCCGAGCCCCCCCAGGTACCCCCGAGATGGGTCGGGGGGTGTCAGCGCTGGGCCCCCTGAAGCGGGGGTGGGTGGTGGGCACGGGCATTGCTGGGAGCCCGTGGGCAGCCCTGGGACCCCCTTAAAGCCCACGGAGAGCCCCGGGGCCCCGTTGTCTCCCCCGGAGCCGACGGGGAGCCGTAGCTGTGGAGTCAGCTTAAGGAGTGTGCCCTAAGGACTGCTGCTTTTTGGAGCGTTGGGGGAGGGGGAGGGTTGGCGGTGTGGGGAGTGGAGGTGTGTGGGAGGAGTCCCGTGTCTTGAGGGAGGTTTGGGGGTGTTGGGCAGATTTGGGGGAGTGGGGGAGGGGTCCCCTCACTTGGAGCTCGCTGGTGACTGTGGGAGGCAGTGGGCGAAGGGGGAAGGCAATAGAGTGAGTTGCTGTATTTCAGTCCTTGGTTGAGGGTCAGCGACTCTGCTCCCTTGCTGCTCAGCAGACTCTTAGCTCCGTGGGGCTGTTTCTCCAGGCAGGCTACGACTACAGAAACGGCCCCACTTCCTCGGAAGAGTTGTTATCGGTGACGTCTCCTGGGAATGTACTGCCTGACGTTGGATAGACCTGGCACCACGCAGCAGCTCAGAGCCCCACAGCGTATGCTGCCGCTCTCAGTTGGCTCCATCAAATCCTCTGACCTGAGAATGCCAAAGGTACAGAGTTGAAACGGGCCATTCCTCACCCGCTGAGTCAGATGAACCTCTTTGCGCCCAAGTCGGCTGGGGACTGCTCCTGTCTCGCCGCCTTCAGGCGGAGCATGGCTGTGAGCAGGGGAGCTCAACACACAGTGCTTGTTGATTGCAGCCTGCTCCCTCGGGGGAGCACCCGCAGCCGTGGGATGGGAGGAGGAAGGACAGCACGAGGGCTAGAGACAAACATTTTATTTCTTTAACGTTTCACATAGGGGGTACCCCAGAGGGGTTCCTGGCCCCACTCCCCACAGCTGCTCAGTATTAGGGGCACTGTTGGTCTTCTGGGCCTGGCGCTGTCACCATTTGCAGGGCTGGCAGAAGCAGACACGGCTAGTGGCATCTCCACCAGCCCTTCAGGTAGCCCCACAGCCAGGCGCAGCCCTGCCGCGGGCACCTTCCTGCCCTGCACAGCCCTGAGTCTGCCTGGCCACACTCCCTGCCCGTGGTCTTGCAGGACTCCTCCGTCTTTGCCTTCAAGGCCTGGAAAGCACAGGTGATCTCCTGCACCCGCTCCACCTTGTCCATGTCCATGGCTGGGGGCCTTCCGGGGGACAGGTGCTCATCCGTGGGCCTCTGTGCCCTGTCCATCCCCTGCCGGGGAACCCACTCTTTCTCGGTCCCTGCTGGCAGCTCCTGTGGAGGCTCCTGGCCGAGGACCAGCCCCAGTTTCCCTACTGCCCCACCAGCAGCCGTGGGAGAGCGGGGTTGTCCTGAGTGTGTGAGCACCACTGGCTCTGTTGCTGCACTGGGCCAGGGCTCCAGGAAGTGGTAGAGGGAGCTCTGGGAAGAGGAGCTGCTCCTCAACAGGCTGCTGCAGTCCTCCGAGTTGGCCAGCGAGCACAGGCTGCAGGGGCTCTTGCGGTGGCCCTCGGGGGGCCCAGGAGCCCACGGGGTGCCTGGACCAGAAGGAGCTGTCCCCACTGATAGGACCTATAGGCGGCAGAGGAGGGCAGGGGGACGTGGGGGCTTGGAGGGGCGGGGGGGGCAGGGGGTAGAGAGAGGCATCACTGCTCAGATGATATATGGTTGGCAGGGAGCCCAGTGGGTCCTGTGGGGCCCGGTGCTGCCTCTTCGCTGCCTCCTCGGTTGCCCTGCAGAGGAGGAGAGAGAAGAGACCCGCTGCACCCTGTCTCCTCCGCTGGAGCCCACGGGCAGCACCCCCTCCTCAGCAGGCGGGCAGGGCTGCCCAGCACAGGCAGGGCAGGGCACGGGCTGAGGGTCTGGGGCAGGATCTGGGGGTCTCCCCCACACTCCCTGCTTCTCCTGCATCGACTTGAGCTCCCATCCTTCATCCGCTAGCCGAGAAGCTGCTGAGGGAGGGGACAGAGTGAGCGGCCGGCAGCCCCCGGCACAGCCCCGGCTCAGGGCTGCCGTGGGGTGTGGGCTGTTTGCCCAGTGCTCGGTGCCGGGGCCACTCACTGCTCTGCTCCTCTGGGCGGGCTCTCACGTGCGTCGTCCCTTGCTTTGGCTTCTTCCAGTCCTTCTGCAGGACCCCGGGAGCTGGGCGAGACGGGAGCAGCTCCCAGCCCCGCGCTGCAGCCCCCCACCCCTCCCCACGCTGCGGCACAGTGCGGTGCAGCAGTCGCCTACCTGGAGCCGCTTGGTCCGTAGCACAGAAGAGACCGCGCTGAGCCCCATCAAAAGCATCACGAGCGGAGCCAGGTGAGCTGTGGGGGGGACGTTGGAGTCCCTCCTGGCACCAGCTGCGGTGCAGCCGCGCAACCCTGGGGTGCCCCCCATGGGAAATGTTAAAGAAATAAAATGTTGGTCTCTATCCCTGGTGCTGTGGTTCATCCTCCCATCCCGCGGCTGGGGCTGTGCCCCCCTCAGTGCCCGACCCAGTGGGACAGGCTGGCACTGCTGGCACCCACCAACCTGGGGGGGTGGGGGTGTCGGGGGAGCTGGGTGGGCTGGAGAAAGGGAGGAAGCACCTCTTGCAACCAGCTCGGCCCTCCCCAGCCACAAAACCCTCCCCAGAGGCACCAGAGGGGACCCCCAGATGGTCAAAGGGCTGCCCCAGACTCCCTCTGGCCTGCAGGAGTCCCCCCCAGGACCCCATAAGGGCAGCCCAGGACCCCTTACGGACACCCCAGTGGCGTCCCAAATCTGGGTTCTTTACCTGCTGGGCAAGCCAGTAACACACTGTGTGGGAGCAGCCAGCCAAGCCGGTTTCAGAGCACAAGAGGTGAGAGGCAGGGAGCTGCCATCCCACTCAGCTCCATCCCCGCCGTGCCTTGGCTGTGCAGAGAGAACTTGGGGGGAGCTGCAAAACAGCTCAGCCCGGGCTTATCTCCAGATGGCACAGAACAACCAAAACCAAATGGCCCTTAACAATCAAAATGCCCCGAGTCCCATCCCACCACTCTTCCCGTGATGTTGAGCGCCGGACATCACAAATTGGCAACAGAGACTTCGCTATGGCACCACCAGAGGGAAATATCCCAGACAGTGTAATCCACTCGGGCATAATCCTGCACCCTCACGGAGTCAGGAAATATAAACCGCAGGGTCTGGGGAGACAAATGGGGAATCCTCCAAGGATACAGCTGGCCCCTAGGAGATCCGCCCCCCCATCCAGGACGCTCTACAGGGTAACTTCCCCGGGATGGAGCGACCTCACCTGAGAGAGAGAGGGTAAGTGACTAAGAAACATCCGTACGGTATAGGGCATGCGATTGAGTTTGTGACTGGTGCACTCTTTTAAGGCATTAATATCTAGCGCCCTCGTGGTTTGTGTTGCTGCTTGTCGGGATCATTTGTAGCTCACAATAGTGGATCCCGCTAATTGCTTCTAAACCGCAGTAGTGTAATCGCCATCGCACACACAGAACTTGCAATAGTGACGTATTGGGCCCGTGAGGGAAGTCCAAAGAAATTGTTAATTTGAACCTCTCAGTGAAGCCCTTTTTCCCGTTTCGTCCCACTCCCCGAGCCACTGGGTAAAGGAACACCTGGCAAAAAAAACACCACCCCAAAAAAAAACCCCACACCACATCCCCCACTTCCCACCCACCCCTTCTGCCCCCATCACAGCCATGGGGCAAACTCCCACCACCACCACCCCCCAATCTCAGCTCGGACGTGACCCCCCCGAGACACTGGAACGAAAGCAACGGAGAGTAAGCTCAGGCTGGAGTGAGCTGGAGAGATTTCTCTTTGGGTTTTGATGTTGTCGTTGGGTGGGTTTTGGTTGGTTTTTTTCACAGAACACTTTGCAGTGTGGTGTCGCAGCCCCCAGGGCCGGCACTGGCACCGCCACCTCACCCCCGGCTCTCGTCCCTCCTTCTGCCCGGTGGCTTTCACCACTTTCCTTGCTTGGTTTGGTTGGTTTTTTTTTTCCTTTTTACCTTTTTTTTTTTTTTATATTTGGGGTTTTTGTTTCCTTTTCCTTTTTTTTTCTCTTCCCTCCCCTTTTTTCGTTTTCCCTTTTTTTTTTTTTCCCCCTTTTTTCTTCCCCCCCTTTTATCTTCTTTTTCTCTTTGTTCTTCTTTCCCCTCTTTTTTTTTCTCCCCCCATTTTTTTCTTTTGGTTTTTTTCTTTTTCTCTTTTCAAACATCTCTCAAGCTTTCTCCGAAGGAACAGCCCCTGGCTCTCAGCCAGCGGAAGGAGACTATGGAAGAGCTCTGGCGCCCGTGGGATTGCTTTCCTTCTCCCGCCTCGCACTCAGTAAGAGTGTGTTTTCCAACTAGTTTTTTTTTTTATTAAGAAAATAAACAAAAATAATGCTCCAGCTATCAGTTTTACAAGGCATAGAAAATCTCTAAAAGGGAAACAGAAGCACAATGTGCTGAGGTATGAAAACCTGAGGTAGTTTTTGTGTGTGGATGTGTGTGTGTCATTTGGGGTTGGGGGTTGTGTGTGTTTTATTTTTGAAATTAAAAAAAAAAATAATAATTTTGCTAGTGTTTTGTTTTTTTTTTCCCCCAGCCCTGGGCTGACAACCTCTTGGAAATCTGTTTTCCCCCCCTGCCCCTCTTTTCCCCCCTTCTCTCCTTGCAACCGGGATCTTTCCCCAAAGCGTTTACGGCCGAGCACAGCCTTTCCTTTAACCTCTAGAAAAGCCGGCTTGTGCTAAAAAACAAACATCCCCCTCCCGCCCCCACCCCCTCTGAAATGAAATAAATAAATAAATAAATAAAATCCTTACAAAACTTAAAAATTGCCGTTAGTTTTGTTATCCTTACATTAATTCTAAAAACTGATGAGCCGCTGCGCTGTGTGCCGCAGTCCAACCTCCCCCCCTCAACGCTGGGCGAGCTCCTCTGGCCATGCCTGGGATGAAAAACCGGTGGCTTTTAGGAAATTAAAAATAAAAAATTAAAAAAAAAAAAGAATAATAAAACCTCTCTCTCTCTCTCTCTCTCTGCCTGTGTTAGTCCAACTGAAGGGATAGTGTCGGGAGGCGAGGGAGGAGGAAGGGGGAGGCTGTGGGATGGAGAGAGCCCTCCCCATAGCCATCGGCTGTGCATCCTCGCAGATGGGGTGGTCTTTGGTTTGCACAGGGTGGCCGTGGTGGGGGCTCAGCCCCATCCTTACAGTGCTGGGGAGCACGGGGCTACCAGGCGCAGAGTCCCTCCCCCAGTGAGGTGCTTTGGTGCGTTGAGGTGTTAGATGGGGTGGCACAGCCCCTGCCCGCCCCGGGAGGGGGGACACCACCTCTCCGGTGGCACTGGATGGGTGGGAGGGAGGGAGGGAGCACAGCTCTGGGAGCCATGGAGAAAGGTGTGGGGGTGTCCCTCATCGTGGCAGCCCCCAGCAGCCCTACCCCGCCACCCGGCCACCCCAAGGGACACCCAAGCCCCATCTTGGTCCCCTCCCCGTTGGGTGATGCCCTTCCACCCACCCCGGAGGTGCTCTCCTCTCCTGCGGGGGGGACTCCCAGCGCTCGCCTGGCTAGAAAAGCACCGGGGGGGTGCTTAGGGGGCATCTGAGCTTCCCAGTTACAAGGGTGTAATTAGTGCACCATTAATAACGACTTTGGCTCTGCTAACCAACTGCGGCGAGGCCCCCACCCCGCTTTAGCACAGGCTTCCTGATGCCAACACCTCCCCGAGCCGCTGGGTAAAGCGACACCTGGCAAAAAACCACCACCACCCCAAAAAAAAACCCCACACCACATCCTCCACTCCTCACCCACCCCTTCTTCCCCCATCACAGCCATGGGGCAAACTCCCACCACCACCACCCCCAATCTCAGCTCGGCCGTGACCCCCCCGAGACACTGGAAAGAGCGCAACGGAGAGCGAGCTCAGGCTCGTGTGAGCTGGAGAGATTTCTCTTTGGGTTTTGATGTTGTCGGTGGGTGGGATTTGGTTGGTTGTTTTTCACAGAACACTTTGCAGTAGAGGACAAAAACGTGGTGTCGCAGCCCCCGGGGCCGGCGCTGGCACCGCCACCTCCCCCCACCTCCCCCCCCCTCCCCCGGCTCCTGTCCCTCCTCCTGCCCGGGGGATGTTCCCTCTTTCCTTCCTTGGTTTGTGTGTTTGTTTTTTTCCTTTCTACCTTTCTTTTTTAATATGTGGGTTTTTTTTTTCTTTTGCCCTTTTTCTTCTTTCTCCCTTTTGTTTTTCGCTCCCCCCTCCTTTTTTCTCTTTTTCCCCTTTTTTTTCCGATTTTTTTTTGCCTTTTCCCCCATTTTTCTCTGTTTCCCCTTTCCCCCCCATTTTTATTTTTCTCTTTTTTCACTTCTTCCCCCTTTTTTCTCTTTTTCCCCTTTTTTCTTTTTCCCTTTTTGTTTTTTGCTTTTTCCCCCTTTTTTCTGTTTCCCGTCCCCCCCGTTTTAATTTTTCTCTTTTTTTACTTTTTTCCCCTTTTTTTATCTTCTTCCTCTTTTTTCTTTTCCCACTTCCCCCCCCCCCCCCCTTTTTTTTTTTCTCTTTTTAAACAAGCTCTCTCCCGAAGGAGCGGCCCCTGGCTCTCCGCTGGCAGAAGGAGCCTACGGAAGAGCTCTGGCACTGACACGGGCAGGAACACCCACTCACACATCGCAGCACAGCAGTTAGTTTGGCAACACCCCCACCCCCTGTCACAAGTGAGACCTGCACAGACAAAAGGCTCCTGAGTGAGGGCACTGGGGCAGCCCCACCTTAGAAGCAGCAGAGGAGCAGAGCCGTCCGGAGCCATCAAGAGCACAGGAAGGGCTATTCAGGGCCTCATTGTCTGCGCCGAGTGACCGTCTGCTGAGAACCGCTCTGGCGGCTCAGAGCTCAGCCCCAGCAGCAGTCTGGAGCCAACGGGGAAAAGTACACTGGGAGGAAGACTGGCAGCCTTCCTCCACAACGCCCCGGAGAGAATGACCACAGTGCTGCCTATCCCCATCGCTTTTCCAACTCGGTTCTTTTTTTTTTTAATTAATTTTCTAATAAAAAGCTCCAACTCTCAGTTTTACACAAGGCACACAAAATCTCTAAAAGGGAGACACAAGCGTGAGGTGCTGAGGTACCCAAACCTGCCCATGTTAGTCCAACTAAAGGGAGAGCGTCGGGAGGCGAGGGAGGAGGAAGGGGGAGGCTGTGGGATGGAGAGAGCCCTCCCCGTACCCCTCGGCTGTGCATCCTCGCAGCGCCGCGGGGAATGGGGGGCTGTGTGTTTGGGGGGGTCTTTGGTTTGCTCCCCTGACCTGCTGGGGGTGGGGGAGGAGGGTTTGGGAGGGGGGGATGTCCGGCGGCGGGGTTACATTCATGGGGCGGTGCTGGGCAGCACGGCGGGAGCCTCCCTTGCTGTGCTGCGAGGCCGGGGCTCCCAGAGCGTGTTTCTGCTCCTGCTGCTTCCCCTGCTGGAGCATTTCCCTCATCTGGCGCTGTGCAGTCTTGGGGAGGAGAAGGGAAAAGCAAGAGGTGGGGGTCAGGGCACCGCTTCTCCCCCCACCACCCACCCCCGAGCCCCCACCGAGCATCTCGACACTCCCAACAAGCTGTAATTAATTTCAGGTTTGTTATGGGTTAGTCCCACAAATTGATGCAAGGAGACGGAGCCAATTAAGACTGAAGTATTTATTAGCAAGCGGCAGCAAGCAAAACAGCGCTGGGCGGCCCGGGAGTCTCACTCCGCCGACGGCTCGCACCCGTTTCCCGAAAGTCCCTGGTTTTATACTCTTCTTTTTCCGGTAGAGGGGTACCCTGTGCTGTGGGATCCGTCTAAAATGTCTTTTGTTCCCTCCTAGTGCAACAGTGAAAGAGCTAAAGAAGAAGCATCTCAGAGTTTTGAGAAATTATCTCATGTCCTGGAAGAGAAGAAATCCGCAGCTCTTAGGGCAATTGAAGCTTCTAAGAATTTAAGGCTGGAAAAATTGCAAACACAAGCAGAAGAATCTCAAGGGCTCCTGGAAAATAATGGCCTTGTAGGACTTGCTCAAGAACTGCTTAAAGAAACCGATCCATCTTGTTTTGTTCAAACAGCAAAACAACTTCATGTCAGGTATCTTATTAATTATCTTCCGTTTGAGGTACAGGTACTGTTCCAGGGATGTCTGGTCAGTCATATTCTTTGGACACCTGCTAGGAAAGTACTGAATGCAAGTACTTTGTGTTGCAGAGCCTCAGAGGCGGTCCCGGTACCATTCAGTAGAAATTCCTATATTACAGTGTGCGTTAAAAAGCAGCCCAGAGGAGGGGCTCTGTCCTGCGCCAACGCCTAGCCTTCTTCAGTAGGACTGCAGTGGAAGGGTAACCCATTCAGCTCACTGATACAGTCCTTTGCTCAGAGATTGCATCGGGTATTTGCAAGTTAATCTAACAGGTCTCTTCTGGCTTTAAACTCTTTGATCTGAATAGTTGTGCTCCATTAGCGCTTCACACCTATTTTGTTCTTTGAATGTAATGCCCCAAATTGTTAAAATGCTCTGCCAACCAAAAGATTCCCTGTTAGTTATCTTTACACTGATGTACAAAAGGCCTTTAAATTTTGCATTTTAATTCTGTCTAGAGAGACAAGTTTCTGGGACACATGAGTAAGTACCTGAAAAGAGAACTTTTTTTAAAGCAAAACCTAGCGGTTTTGCTTTAAGGAATGCACCCATGTGAATTCCTTTTTCCCTCTTCTGCCATCCCTCTGCTTCTGTGCTTTCAGAATCCAAAAAGCTACTGAATCTCTGAAGAGCTTCAAGCCAGCAGCTGAAACTACTTTCGAGGACTTTGTGATGGACATAGCCAAGCAAGAAGAGATCCTTGGTGACTTGTCCTTCCATTCCAATGGCAAATTATGAGAGCATCACGTCTTTCTTGAGTTACAGCTTTAAGGGCTTCTCTGGAAAGAGGCAAAACTTGTGCAGGGCTGCAGTTGCAGAACTCAATCTTGTGACTTGCATTGTCCCTTCTGCCTCTGTGATTCACAAGGCATTACCTGGCAGCAATGCTAGCTTCAGCTTTGATAAAGAAGCTAAGATGCCATGGCATTCAGAACCAGTTTACATTGGCTTCCAAAATATTGTAGTTAAGTAATACTAGGTCTTCCTAGCAGCTTTTTGTCGTGATTGCATGACAGAAAAGAATAGGTTTTTATATGGTTTTTTAGTTGCCAGCAAAAATAAATAATACAACTTTCAAAGTAAAACCAGAAAGGATTTAAGTGCATGAACAGACCCATCCTCATCTGCACTCTTTGACTGAGTCAGATTTCCCCCCCGCACTGTCCCCCCAGTGCTGTAGCCACTCAACAAAGGGCTTCTGTGTTTAATTCTAAAACAACATGTATCTACCTTTGAGGTTTTTTTCTCCTGAATCTCTGTCATTCCAGGTCTAGAAATACCAGAAATCAATGAAGAGCAGAGCAAAATGTACAACAAAGCTCTGATCAGTTGGGAATGCCCTGGGAAGACAGACTCAGCTGATATCTATGTTCTTGAGTATCATAAGCTTAATAGAGAAGAGGAGAGTACAACGTGGCAGGAGATCGAAGTTTGCAGCAAGAGCAAAGTCATATCTGATCTCGATGACGACAGCAGCTATGCCTTCAGAGTTCGAGGATATAAAGGATCCATCTCCGGCCCTTGGAGCCGAGAAGTTATCTTGCGTACGCCTCCAGCCCCAGGTATTGGGTTTTCTTATGTCCACGAGCTGCTGGTGGTGTTAAGAGCTGTAGGTGGTTTCCAGTAGCTCCCAGACTTCTACTACACTGTTACCGGTTGTATAAATGTTTAAAAGCACTGTTAACAAACAGGTTAAGTAGGTAGCATACTGAGACTGTGTTAGCTTGCGTAATGTTCCTGGTAGCCTTTAAAAGCGAGGAATTCTAGTGCCAGCGTGACTTAAAATATAGTTTATAAGCACAGAAATACTTAACTAAGAGAAAATTTTTTGGGATGCTGTTTTTCAGTTCTCAGTTTTCTTTTTGATGACAAATGCGGGTACAACAGTGAACATCTCCTGCTGAACCCAGGAAGAACCTCTGTGGAAAGTAGGGCTGGATTTCCTCTACTGCTGGGGTCTGAGCGCATGCAGGTCGGATGCTACGCAACCCTGGATTACATCATTGGCGACACCGGGATTGCCAAAGGGAAGCACTTCTGGGATTTTCACGTGGAAGCCTATTCCTACCTGGTGAAAGTGGGAGTTGTTTCTAGCAACAAGACACAGAAGTTGTTCCATAATACCCATGATGTGACCAGCCCAAGGTAAATTGCAGACTCTTGCTTAATACATGTTTTGTATAAGGAGATGGCTTTTTAAAAAATAAATTAAGAGCGAGCCTGGTCTCAATTAGTATACAAGATGAACCTAAGCAGTGGGAAGTGGCTTGAAGGATATAGTGTAAGCAGGTTGTCCTGTTCATCCTCTACTATTAGTAGGAAGATGTTCTAATTGTCCAGAGTCCTATTTTCTTTCTTTCTGGGAAAGAAATCGGGTTTCTACAGATATCAAGATATGTCAGTTAAAGCAAGAAGGTTAAAAAAGAGAAAAAAAAGCATCATTTGCAAGATTGAAGCAATGCTTAGTTGTCAATAGTAAGATTCTGCCTTAATTCCCTTAGCATACTAGGTTTGGCAGCCACTCAGAGGTACAATGTTCACTGTGCATATCTGTGTGTCTTTGCTGTAGCTTGCGTCATGGTGGATTCCAAGTCACTGGCTCATCCCAGGCTATAGATTTGCATATGACACTGGAGTGCTACTGAGCACAAGCCAAAGTGCAGTGGATAAACCAGCAAAAAGATTTCCAGCTCTCAATTACAGTTGTAGTAAGCCTGGATGTGTCTAGGAACTGCAGGCTGGGAGGCTATCTCCCAGGGGCTCTTAACTTTTTCATGAATCTAACAAAAGTGTTGGCCTTCTGCTGTATAACATACTGAAATTATAAAAACGCCAGTGTCTCAAGCTTCTGAAAGCCAGATGGAGACTTTTTGAAAAATGAGAAATTAGATCCTGATTTTCTCATTTCTCCCGGTCCCTGCCAGGAGGGAGTGAAGCTCAGCCCCGCTCCCTCCTTTTACAGGGAGGAAAACAAAATGGAAAAAAGAAAACCAAATTGTCCTATATTAGAAGTGTATAATTCCATTTTAAGGGTAGGGCAGCAATAGGGCTGGTACCACAGCCCCCCAGCCCCACAGCCACTGTGGGTCACCGGCGTAATAATGTACCTCTCCGGTAATTAAAGTTTCTTTTGGGAAGGGGGGAGAGATGGGGACTCTCCTGCGCCGGGACCTTTCCCCTCCAGGGAGGCAGAGCCGGAGCAGCGAGCACGGTCCTGCCCGGAGGGCAGCGTGGAGGGGACGCGCACGGGCATCCCGGAGGAACAGCAGCAAGGAAACCCCGGCACTGCACCTTTCCCTTCCTCCGAGCCTTTTTCTTTTCCTCTTTTTAAGGGCTCAACCAGTTTCTTCCCCTTCTGACCGTCACCATGGGGCACTGGCACCAGCAGCTTTGCAAAACCCCATCCTGTAAAAGCCGCCTGATTTTGGCCCTGTTTGGGGATGCGCCGCTTCCATCCTTACAGAGCAAACTGATAGATTTGTTTTTCTCCCCCCTCCCCATTTAGCAAGAAGCACCAACATGCCGTCGTTGTTTTGGGTGGGTTTGCTGCAGAAAAAGGCTCCCGCAGGGGACGGGATAAGCCGATGGCAGGAGGGTCCCTGCACCCATCCCACCGCTGCTGGTGGAGGGCGGCAAGGGGACCTTTTCTTCAGGGTTGTCCTCTCCTCCTGGGCTCTGCAGCCCCACGCCGCAGCCCAACGGCCCCCCCGAGATGGGAAGAGAGCACGAGAACCATCTCTGCTCAACAGCTTCTTCCTGCAAAGGGGCAGGAAAAAGGAGGAGGAAAAGGCACCTTCTCACTTGCCTCCGGGCTCATCCCACCCTGCGAGAGAGACGCGGCTTTGTGAGGAGAGGGGAGGAGGAAAAAACACCACAGCGAGAGAGCCAGGGAGGGAAAAGGAAGGAAAGCGGAGGGACAGCGGAGGGGCAGCCCGGGGACACAGAGCCCCAGGTCTCGCCTGGCCGCTCCCGCCACCACCCGGCGGATTGGAGGGGGTTGATCTGAAGCGCTGCCTTATATTAATTTAGCAGCCGGGGGAGGAGAAGGCGCTGTTTCTGCCTTTTGCAGCTTCCAGGCTGATGGCAGAGCCGAAACAAGAAAAATAATTATCATAAAACAAACAAACAAACAAACAAAAATTCCCCAAAAACTCCAATGTAAAACTGGAGCACAGGGAGCAAATGCTTTTCCTTCGCCTCGGCCCAAGCACCTTGCATGAAAATTTGGCAGGAGTTCAGACCAAGTGGATTTGGGAGGTTTGTACAATAGCTACTTCTCAAAAAAAAAAAAAAAACCAAACAAAAAAGACTATTTTCATTCATAAAGAAAGTTCTACCACTGGCAAGCAAGGCGTGACCCCGAGTTATCCCTGGCAGCGCGTCAAAACGATTCCTTCCCCCAGCTCCTGCTGGCGTTTTGAAACAAAAACACGCTTCTATAGTGCTCGAAAATTAATTTGTTCCTCCAAAAGATTGCTCATCTGAAGTCCCCTCGTTTGCTCCCTGTGACATCACTAATCCAGCAGAGCATCCTGTCACACAGCCTGACCTTGTCCCAAGCCAACGCCTTCACAAAGCACTTGGCATAGGAGCTTCTCCCCACACCTGCAGCCCAGAGTGGGGTGGGGATGGGGTCAGCTCTTGCAGCCCCTTACCTTCAGCTTGTGCTCCTTCCTGTTGACAATGACAGCCGTGATCTGCTGGTCCATGAATATCAAGATGGTGCAGAGCAGAGCTGGGATGGACGTGCCAACACCCGTCCACCAAGGGTTGTGCCCTATGGGGTTGACCAACCACCCGCGGTCTGGTAGGCTGCAACAAAGCCAAACCACACATCAGGATCAACTCCCAGCCCAGCCACTTCACTGGCTTTGATTTTCCCCTCCATTGCTGTGGTGCCTCATCTCCTGGCCCTGACTTCATGTCACCCTCTCCTACGGGGTTCAGCAGTGCCAGTGTCCTCGTCGCAAGCACCTATAGATGCTTCTGTAGGTATCAAGTTTTGGGGCTGGCTTCTTCTTTCCAGAAGGAAACGATGCACTCGGAGGTGGAAGAGGAGATGGTAACACCACCAGCATCCTCAGACTCAGCCCTGTCCTGTCCCAGCATCACCCTGTGGCATCCCCAAGAGCTGAAAGCAGCTCCACACCAAAACACCCCATTACCTTGAACATGTGGGGGACATGGAGCTTCGGCGACGGGATCCCAACCAGGAAGTCAATGAGCACCATGATGACAATGGTGAGGAAGACACCAAAGTCACTTACTGCGGACCGCACCTGGGGCAAGAAAGCAGAGCTGAAAGGGACAGCACAAACAGGGCCATACCGTGAGATGGAAAAGTTAAAGACATCAACAGCATTAAGGCTGGTTAACAAATTCCCACCACTCTGAGGACATGCAGCAAATCCCTCGGTTAGATACCGTTGCTGTGTTTGTCCCTGTGAGATCTGGTGTCAGAGAATAAAAAAAGTTTAATAAAAGCCAATAAATATTAAAAAAATAAGGAAACAGATGTCTGCCACTACAGCTGCACTCACAGCTACAATGGGAATAAGGCACTGAGGCATCATTTACTCCTCAAAAGGAAGAAACAGTGTCTTTTGTGTCTTTTTCTATGGCAGCTCCTCATTTGAATCAACTTTCCCCTTGGGCACACCAGGTGAAAAAAAAACACAAACAAAAAAACAACAAACAACCAACTTTGGAAGACCTGATTTCCCACTGCCTGGGCAAAAAAACGCTCCAGGACGGGTTGCGAGGCAGGTGGGAAACGCTACGATCGTTTTGCACTCCTGGAAATGAGTGAGGGACATCCAAGTTTGGCCTTCAAGGTCAACATTTCCCAGTTTGACCAAGCGGTGGCAAACACTGCTTAGTGCTCCGGGAAAGCCATTTTGGGAAATGAGTGGGGAGACTGCTGCTGGCCACTGTCTTCTACCTACTCTGGTTGGGAAGTAACGGCTGGTTTTAAACTTCTTCAATAAGCTCGACAGGACAAAGGTGGAGAAGAAGAGGATGCAGCACCAGAAGAGGACTTCAGGTGTGTAGGGGCCATCGTGTCCACAGGCAGGTCCATGAAACTCTCCACGACAGCGGAGACAGGAGATGTGATGGGACACCGTACCACAGACCTATGGCACATCCTCTGCTTGAACGGCAGGTAACCGTGGCTGAAGAAGACACCAGAGGGGAAGGAAACACTGGAAACTCTTGGGGAGAGTGAAAGAGGGAATGGGGAAGGAGGGCTAAGACAACAGTGACAGGAAAGGAGAAGAGACAAATTGTCCCTTCCCAGGGGCGGGCTCACAGGGGGCGGGCTCATAGGAGACAGCCAAGGGGGGTGAAGATGTCCATAAGAGTGTCCCACCCTGTGCCTGAGCTCTGCTTCCAGCAACAATGGCCCAAGGAGCTGCTCAGACATGCAAGTTTATGCACGTACCTTCAGACAGCGCTGAGTAAGAAAGCAAGGCCTGGAGTTACTAGGAACCAATTAAGGAAGCTAATTATGGCCTTCAAGCATGAACTGAAGTCCTCCAACTTCTCCAATAACCAAAGCACCCACTGAACCTTGCTCCCAGACAGAACCGCTGTCCTGAGGATAACAGTTATTGCCCACCATGTCAGGGATGAGGTGGACTCTCCTTCCCAGGCCCAAGGGGGTTAAACCCACACCTTAGACTGAAATAACGACTTTTCAGAGCAGCACTGGCACAGTTGGAAGCCCATCATCACCTGAAGGGCTCTGAGCTTTGCACCAGGCCAGTGCCCCTGGACGCCACGGCCGCGACACGAGGAAGCAGTGACTCGGGGCACTTACAGTCACTGTGAGGTTCTCCCAGGTGATGCCAGACACATTGATCTTGTTGCTCTCCCAGAACTGCAGGGTTTCGTTGCTGGGATGGGTCGGTGCCTCACACTTACAGCTGGGAGGAGAGGAGCCAAGACAGAGGTGAGGGGAAGGCGATGGAGGTGCAGCCCTGAGCTCCTGCCAAGGGGCAGCGGCACTTTAGGAGGAAGAAACCCACTAGGAGATGGTGAGGAAGTCCAGCTTGCTGTGCGTGTGCACAGGGTAGGCCTCTCGCAGGTGACTCAGCTTCTCCAGAGCCTCATAGATGAAGATGATGCAGATGAGGGAGGCGAAGGCTTCTTCGGTGAAGCGGGTGATGTAGCACACCAAAGAGCTAGCGTCAGTGGCCACCAGCACCATGCAGAAGGCGGCGGTCCACAGACCAATGCACGCCCGGAGAGAGAGGAAGAGTGCGTAGTCCCCGGGAAAGCAAAAGAAAACGCAGGGTGGAGAGGGCAGCAAGAGGCTCCGAGCCGTGCCTTCCTTCGGGGAAAGTCGGCAGCAATTCAGGAGCGTGTCAAGGCTGCGGATGGTGAATGCAGTTTCCACGTCCTACGACAGACAGCCTCGAGGCTGCGGCGCAGGGTGTGGGCCCGCAGGAGGAGAGGCCAATTATTTAATTATCATTCTTTAACAATTACCTTGTGTTAATGCCTCGGAGGCTAATTGAGGTCAGGTCCCTGTTGTGGAAGGTGGTGTTCTCCCACATCACCCCGATGCCCTAACAGCGAAACCGGCTGGGTTTGCACCCAGTTACCTGCTGCCAGCAAGTTGGGGCTTCAGAATAAATTTAATTGCAATAAGAGAGGTTAATCTCCCATCACAGTTGCCACAACAAAAAGACTGTCATGGAAAATATCCATTTTGCCTGAGAAGCTCCTGCTTTTTCAAAAATCATCAAAACATTTGACCAGACAACTGTTTGGATATGTGGGTAAAATATATTTCCACTTCCAGCAAAAAACATGCAAAAAAGTGCCCGAGTTTGTACTGAGAGGAAAGCAAATCTTCCCTCATTCCCAAACCAGAGTCATTTGTCTCATCTTCCCTGTGCAGCCCATCTCGGGCATCCATATCCTAGTGGTTTCTCCTCCTCCTGCTCTTTCACTTTAACCCTAAAAACCCTGAACCGCCCATCCATCCTTCAGAGACTGAGGGCTCCTGCACCGTCACATACTAAAGCAGCAGCGCGTGATGTCTGTGACACAGAAGACAACTTAAATCTACCAACTACCACTAAGAAAAACATCTTTTCTCCATCCCTGCCTTCTTCTGAAGGCGCTCGCAGCACCTGGCCGCAGCAGCCAGCCTTACTTGCAGAATTTGTAGAGGATCTTCTCGAACACGAGGACGGGGCCGGTGCTGCCGAGGATGGTGAGAGGTTGGCCAGCAAAGAGGAAATACACCACGCCGGTCATGGATGCGCCCAGCAGCGACTCCATGGCACTCTGTCCAGGGAAGAGAGGCAGCAGCGAGTAATTAAATCATTAGAGGGAAAACCACAAGTGCAAATTCACTGCAGCAAGGACTTTTGCATGAGTGTTGTCCTCCCTCGTGCCACCCAACAGAGAGAGGTGCTCACTATGTGGCTGTTGGTCGCCTCCCCCAGCAGTCCCCCAAAGGTGATTGATGACGGGGGACATGCAGGCACAGTAGAGGAAGAGGAAGGACGCCAGACACTGCAGGCTCAGACCATCCCGAAAGTCCCTCCAGAACCAGGGGGCTTTTCGCTTCACATCCCGGATCAAACCTCCAAAGAGCCTGGAGGAAGGAAAAAAAAAACCAAACCATTTTCGTGGAAGACAGCGTTAAGTTTTCTTGGCTGAGGAAGGACAATCACAAGCACAGAGTAACTTCCATTGCTAAAAAGAAGTCTCCTTCTCCCATTTTAGCCCCAGTAGAAACTGAGGCATACAAAAAAAACACAGAATCACAGAATAGTCAGGGTTGGAAGGGACCTCTGGAGATCATCTAGTCCAACCCCCCTGCCAGAGCAGGGTCACCTACAACAGGTTGCACAGTACAGCGTCCAGGCGGGTTTTGAACGTCTCCAGAGTGGGAGACTCCACAACCTCTCTGGGCAGCCTGTTCCAGTGCTCCACTACCCTCAAAGTGAAGAAGTTCCTCCTCATGTTAAGATGGAACTTCCTATGTTCAAGCTTGTGCCCATTACCCCTCGTCCTATCAATGGGCACCACTGAAAAAAGACTCCTCCCATCCCTCTGGCATCCTCCCTTTAAGTATTTGAAAGCATTAATAAGATCCCCCCTCGGTCTTCTTTTCTCTACACTAAAGAGACCCAAGTTCCTCAGCCTTTCCTCATATGAAAGATGTTCTAATCCCCTAATCATCTTCGTAGCCCTTTGCTGGACCCTCTCCAGCAGATCCCTGTCTTTCTTGAACTGGGGAGCCCAGAACTGGACGCAGTACTCCAGATGCGGCCTCACCAGGGCAGAGTAGAGGGGGAGGATGACCTCCCTCCACCTGCTGGCCACACTCTTTTTGATGCACCCCAGGATGCCATTGGCCCTCTTGGCCACCAGGGCACATTGCTGGCTCATGGTCATCCTGTTGTCCACCAGGACTCCCAGGTCCCTTTCCACAGAGCTGCTCTCCAGGAGAGAGTCAGCCCCCAACCTGTACTGATGCGTGGGGTTATTCCTCCCCAGATGCAGTACCCTACATTCACCCTTGTTGAATTTCATTAGGTTCCTCCCTGCCCAACTCTCCAGCCTGTCCAGGTCACGCTGTAAAGCAGCACAGCCTTCTGGCCTGTCAGCCACTCCTCCCAGTTTAGTGTCATCAGCAAACTTGCCGATGGTACACTCTATCCCTTCATCCAGATCATCGACGAATATATTGAACAGGACTGGACCCAGTACTGACCCCTGAGGGACACCACTTGTTACTGACCTCCAACTAGACTGCACCACTAACCACAACCCTCTGAGCTCTATCTGTCAGCCAGTTCTCAATCCACCCCACTGTCCATCCTCCAACAAAAGAAACCCTCCAACAAAAAGAAAAAGAGACCAAACCTGAGAGCCCGTCCCCTCTTATTGCAACAGTCCCTCACTTTGAGAAGCAGCAGAGCTCTACCTGGAGGTACTTACACATCTGCTTCCACCCCAAAGCAAGAAAACCTCTGTGCAACCACGCTGCGGCTGAGCCCAGCTGCCCAAATCTCCCACCCACCCAGCCCAAGGGACCAAGCTGGTAACCTGGAGCCCCTTCACTGACCCACTTCACCCCAAAACTGCTAGAAGGGAGGTGCGCACTCAGATTTTAGGACCAAACAGAAAAACACCCCACCAAACTATTGCAGTTCACACCTTCCTGTCCGCTCCAGTTCAGGACCGCTGTGCTTCTCCGGCTTGCTGTGAGAAGCACTGTCATCGAGAGCTTCTGGCACCTTCCTTTTTTCCTGGTAAAATGGAAATAAGATAAAGATATGTCTTTTAAGCCACTGGCTTGTTTTGCTTTTTGGGCTGGGTATGTGACCTGTAAATTTGGGCCCCTGAGCAGCACCCCCAGCCGTGCTGCCCTCCTGCCCGTCCCCATCGTGCCTCCTTCTGCCGCAGCACCCACCTGCGAAGGGATGTTTTTCGGGGGCTCAATTCGGATGGAGGGATCCCACTCTCCTGGCGGCAAAACCATGACCTGATCCAGAAACTCATCGATGCCAGCCACCAGGTCAGCCCGGTTCTTGGCTTTATAGGCAACATCGTGGAAGACCTGCCGTAGGAGACAACCAGGTGAGAGGATGACCCATCTCGGATGTCCTAACCAGTGCAATAAGCTCTTGGCTAAATGCAAGGTCATTTCCCCCAAATCGCCTGTTGGAAATGGCAGGAAATATTCCCCCCAAAGGAAAAATCTGTGCATCACAGTATTTGTAACCATCTCCACCAGGCTCCCGTCCCCCATGGCACCCCACAGCCTTCTGCTTCAAGAGGAGAAGTTTCACTGGCCCTGGCAATGCCACCACTGGGGACAGCATGCTGGGGACCCTGGGGAGAAGGATGAGGCGCGGGCTGCAGCCCAGGTGGGATTTTAGCCTCCTGCAGGCAGCTAAGAGGGACAACAAACCCTCTTCCTCACTACTACAGAGACAGGGAGAGGTGAAGAAAGCCCCAAAAATGACCCGGAGATATCTCTTATCTCGTCACACCTCATCCGTCATGATAGTAGCCATGGACCTGCCGATCTCATGGTACTGATGGGCTTTTCCTCCTGGTCCAAGCAAAACAAACAGGAACCTAGGCAAGAAAACCAAAATGAGAGAGAAGAACATGGCCTCACTCAAAGGGCGCCCAAGGAAATCCCTGGGAGCTCCCAGCCCAGAGCGTGGCTCCAGGGGGGACGTGTAGGCTCACTGGCTCCGGTGATGAATTTGAAACGCATCAAAACCAAACGCAAATTTGAGTTTTGGGCCAACTTTCATTAAAATTGGCCAATGGGTTTAAAAGCTCCAGCAGGGAAGGGAGGAATGAAAGCACGGAGATGTGGGTGGGAGAAACGTGCTTGCTCCCACTGGCTGTGTTCCCCTGGGACGCCCAACTGATGCGTGAATTTGGTGTTTTGTTGTGGTGGGTTTTTTTTTAAATAAAAACTTTGTGCTTCTCATTCAGACCTCGTTGGGATGGGAACTTCCGTCATGCCCGAGACGAGGACAGCCAGGCTCAGGCGGACAAATGCCACGATGGGCTGGCGAAGGAAATCCAGCTCTCCTAAAAGCATGTTGGATGCTTCAGCCCCGGTGGGAATTTTCTTCATGAAGCGCAGCTCCGCCTGGGCATGACAAGGGATTTTCAGGCCATTACCCCAAAAGCAAAGCCCACAGCGCTCTGCAGAACACTCTGCAGCCAAGTTTGCAAGAGTAAATCTGGCCCTAAAGGTGTAAGAAAGCTACAAGTGACTCACCTTGCTTAGATCCATCGCATTGGTGTCATGGTTCACCCCATTTTTAGCTTCTGCAGTGGTGGGAGATGGATGAGGAGTGAGTGTTTGGGCTGGGAGGAGAAAGAAAGACACTCAGAAAGACAGGCAAGGAGCAATTGGGACGCTTCTCCTTTGCCAGGAGAAGTCTAATGGGGCCAAAGCCCTGCAGAAACCTTCACCTGGTGCCAAAGCCTGGCAGAAACCCTCACCAGGTACCAAACCCTGCAGGAACCCTCACCTGGCTTGTCGAGGGGATGCACGTCTAACTGCTTCTTGCTCATGTCAGCAAACGAGTGGACGATGGGGAGAAGGTTGTTTCTTTTCTTCTCATTCTGATGGTGATGCTTCTTCAAAAGCACTTCTTGAACTTTCGCCCACGTGCACTCATCAAACCCCGCGGACTGCTCTTGCTGGCCCAGGATCGTATCTGGAGATGGCAACGGGAAACGAAGCCGTCAGAGCAGAAAGTCCCCAAGTCCCGACCCCTCAAGCCCCCGGCGAAGGCTGCGACACGCAGGATACCCTAACGCGGGCTCAGCCTTGCTTAGCAAGACGTTTTAATGCAGTTCAGCCTTTGCAGCAAAAGGAAGAATTCTCTTTTGCTAAAAGCCATCATCAAAGTGCTTATTCATCACTCCACTCAGATAATTATTTCCCATCCTAGATAATGACATTTTTTGCCCGATCTGGCGTTTCTCCTTCTCCATGGCTCTGTGCAAGCCTGGCCAGACCCGGGGGAGAGGGGCTAGCCCAATATTTAGGGCTGAACTGGTGCCAATCGATGGCCGCTTTGCATGTGAGCGTGACAGGCCGAATGCAGGTGTGGTAACGGGATTTATCTTCTGCCCCCAGACACCCCATCCCAGCGGGTGTATTTCATCCTCGGCACCGAGGAGGATGAGCAGCACATTCCCCACCACTTGTTCACCGAGCTGGATGAGATCTTCCTGAAGGAGGGTGAAGATGCCGAGTGGAAGGAAACGGCAAGGTAAATCCCTGCTGCCAGCTGCGGTGGTGGCCGCGGGCTCTGCCTTCCGCTCTCTGGGATGCAAAGCTTTTGCAGCTGCAGGTGCCGATGCGCGGAGCCTTCTCCTCTTGCCGCCCCGTAGCTGCACCAAAGGGGTTGCAGAGCTGAGGCTGTTTTCTTGCAACGGGGCCGATCGTGCCCGATGTCCGCAGGTGGCTGAAGTTTGAGGAGGACGTGGAAGACGGCAGCGAGCGCTGGAGCAAGCCCTACGTGGCCATCGATTGGCACCAGTTCAGCCCTAAATATTGGGCTGGCCCCTCTCCCCCGGGTCTGGCCAGGCTTGCACAGAGCCATGGAGAAGGAGAACCATCTGTTCCACCTCTGCATAAGGATGGGCCACTTTCCTTCCCCACGTTACCATTTTTAAAGGCAGGATCCCTCTAAGGAAGACCAGCCTCAATCCATTATGCCTTCAACTGCCTCCCAAATAATGCCACTTTCCCTCAGAAGAACAGCAAACCACACCAATCAGCCACACGGACCTGCTTGCAGAGGACCCCGGCACCCACGCAGCCCCGAGGAGGCTCACGAATGCTGCGGCGGGACTTACAGTGGTAGCCCTACTCCATCGGGGCACAGTCCTCCCGTTCCTTCTTCCGATGCTTCTGGCGGTGGGGTCGGTGGTGCCGGTGGCTTTGCCTCACCAGCGGCATCCGCATGCCCACGGACAGGGTGTGGTGGCCTGCAAAAAAAGCAGCGTTCTCATCACTCTCGATATTGCGGAGACGGTTGACGCCGCTGCCATGATTAAACCAGCGCATCCATCCCAGGAGGAAACACCAACTTCTCTTCATTTTAGTTTCACTGCATTCCTGAATGTCAGAGACCCGTCCCTTTTTCCAAGCCTGTTTTACTCTAACTTTGCAACAACAGAGCAACAACAAGCGATGGCTCCGGGTCACCTAAAAGTGCCCTGAAAGTATCAACCCTCGTCTCAAATTCCAGCTTCGGCTGGACAACACTCAGACCTGCTCATTAAGCAGCCACAGAAGGTAATTATTTTTAAAATCTTTGTCGGCACAAGGCGACAAGAGGAGATCCAATTAGTCCCGTGATAATGAAGTCTGGAACAAAAAAAAAGAAAATCACAGCCCTGTGTCTGCAGCCATCAAATTATTCTCCTGACCTCTCCAAGCCAAGAGCAGCCTCTGAGAAAACAAGCTGGGAACTGCCCAGCTCCGTGGCCAACACTCACACCACAGATGCCGCGGGGGCTTTTTCCCCTCTGTCTAAAAGCCACAACATTAAAAAAAATGTGAAAATAACTGTGCTTGTTTATTTAGAAGCACGCCACGTTTCGCTGCAGGTGATGCGTACACTGAGCACAGGACGCGGCAGGGACTTTGCGCAACGGGAAAACGCGTGGGGCTGGTGCCACCTCTCCCGACTCACCTTCCAGCTCCTCCTTCTCATAGTGAATATTGGCAACGGTGCTCGTTCTTCCCTGGTCAATCACCGCCTCCTCGTCATGTCTCTGTTTAGCGAGAAGAAGAAGGTACAAGTTGGGGCCAGGTGAGGAGAGCTCCCTTACGTCCTCCCAGTCATCACCCATCCCCGCGGCCACGCGAGCCAATGAGCATCACACCTCTGCGTGTCTCCTCCTCCAGGCACAGCCCTAAAAACACGGACTTGGAGGAGGTTTTATTTCCCCTACCCAAATAAAACCACCTGTAATGTCACCTGTATTGTATACACCGTGAGTCTGGAAGGATTTACTAAAAGGGGAGACAGTTGAGTGTTTCAAACCAAAACCAAGCTTCCTGCTTCATTCTTGTGGTTCCTTTCGAAAAATTAAAATAGGGATTTCCAAACTGGGGGTGGGCTGGGGTGGGGAGACCCAACCCCACACTTTTGAGCACAGCCAGTTTCATTCTCCAAACGTGATACCTGCAGGACTCACTAGATGGCACTTGGCCACAGGACATGGCCACCACCAACCTCCAAAGGCCCTCAGAACCTACAAGGGTGAAGCTTCGTCTTCAGCCCAACCAGGCTCAGGCTTCTCTTGCTGCAAGCCCGCTTTCCACACAAAACTGCATTTTTCTCCTCAAAAAAAAAAAGCCAAGGGCTGACAGCTAATGCCCTCCTTGGCTGAAATACCACTGCCAGCGCTGCACAAAGAGCATCTGTGCCTTAAAAGCTGAAGGAGAACTACAGGAGTTCTCTTCTCCCCTTGCCCCCGGGGCTGGGGAAGCATCACTGGGATCACCGCGCTCAAAGAAATAAAAAACCAACCACGTCTCACACTCGAGTCGCAACTGCAGCTTTGAAAGGGCCTCCAGGAAACCCTTCTCTTTAGAGAAGAGCAAAATACCGGAAATCTGCTTTTTATCCCCCAAATTCCTGCTTCGACCGAATGGCATCACCTGCCGCCGCGCAGCAGCGACGCTCGGGGAAGCTCACACCTCCCACTCGCCAGCCAATTTAACGAGCAAAAGGAACAAACGTTCCCATCTGGGAATGAGCTTTTTCTGGCCCCCGAGTACTCTGTCCTTCGCCGCCGCTGCCAGGTGCCTGGAAAACATCAAAGCATCGAAACTGGGCTGGGAAAGGGGATGGCGAGCTCACTTTTGAGTTTCGGAGCAGAGAGTGTTGTTCCATCTCAAGAAAACTTCTCCAAATTATTATTTTGCTGCAGCGTTTTTTTTGTCCCAGCAGGAGAGAGAGGGATTTTTGACTGTCCTGCCTCAGTTTACCTGTCTCAGTGCAACTCCTCCAGTTAGAAAGAAAAATCTTTCCCTGGGGAAGCGTTGGTGTAATTGAGGATGAGGAAAAGTACAAAGCAGAGGTTCACGTCCGGCTTTGAGTCCTCCCGGTGCCGGGGGAGGCCAAAAGCATCGCACGAGCAGGCAAACCTGCCACCTCGGCCCCCTCGTCCCGTCACACGCAAGCTGGACTGGCCACCAGCAGCAGGAGGGAGGATTAATGTAATTAATCTCGCGCAAAGTGTAATTAATAACACTGATCCCAGTGTTATAAGGGGATGAGGGGCCAAACTGGGGGAGCTGCTCTGGTGGCGGAGCAGGAGACCCCCCTCCTTGCCCCTCTCCATCTCCATCCTACCCAGACGAAGCCACCGGTCCTGTGGCTCCCTCCTTTGCTATCGTGGGGGTCAGCACCGTCCCCTGCGGGGACCCCTCTGGCTCCTGAGCCAGGATTTGGGCTGTGACGGGGACTGGACCCGGGAGAGGACACATCTCCAGAGCCCCAAAGTGGGGCTGTGAGGGGGGGACACACGCAGGTCACAGCTGAGCATCACCAGGACGTGACCGTCATCCCTTGCTGGCGGAGACGCAAATTCCTCTCAGTCTTTCCCGTGAGCTGTAATTTCAGGGCAGATTAATTAATTCCCCACCTCTCGTTTGCCCCCGAGAGCAGCTCCTGCAGCCGGGTCCCATGGGTGCAGCGGGGGGGCGGACAGGCCCTCCCCCAGGCTAAGGAAATGCAGAAAGATGGGGGGACCACCCAGCCACCTCCTGCCTGCACCCCAACACCAGGCGCATCCGCACAAGCGCCCGGTGGGACAATAGCTGAGGTGACCGGGTGGCATGGGGCTCTGTGGGGACAGTGGCCTTTGTCCCCCTGCTCTGAAGGGCCACAGCATCACCAGGGGGTCACATCGAGATGCGGAGGAGGGGACAAGGAGGGGGGGTCTGGTGGGGAGACCCACAACAGGCATTGCCCAGGTGCCTCCCTCCCACACCCACCTTGGGTACCCCTCACCTCCCCCTTTGAGCCCCCACCCCTCCGCCTTGCAGATGCCTTACACCCCCCTTCAGCGGCCTGCTGCCCCCCCTCCTTGCACACCCCCAGCACCCCATTTTAGACACCTACCACCCTCCTTACCCCCTCCAACCTTGCAGATGCCCTTCACTCCCCTTTCCATGGCCCTCACAGCCCCCCCCCTCCTCCCCGTGCAGATGCTTTGCCTCCCCCATTTGCCCCCACCCCCTGCTCCCCCTGTGTTTCCTCCCTGCCATGGGAAATGCCGCAGTGAGCAGCCATGGAGCATCCTCCAGCCACACCGGCGGCACGGCCCGCACGGGGGTACCGGGCATCCCCCTCCCTGCCCCGGTGCCGCTGCCTCCCACCTGACAGCTGAGGACCCCATCGGCCCATTGCTGCCGGCGGGCATGGCGGGGCTGGGGGGAGATAATTGCTTGATAACGATACTCTTAAGACATCCAAACAAAACACCAACAAAAATCACTACAATCACAAAAATGAATAGGTTTCGCAATAGGCTTTGCAGCCGTCAGCTCAGGGCAAACTCAAAGCCATGCAAGATTTTGTTCAACCATCCGACTTCTATTGCCTCTCGTAGATTTCTGCCATCCAAGTAGAAGGCAAATTAATTTTTCTTATTTTCTCTTTTGACTGATTCCCTGTCCAATCAATACACCAAGGAGGAGATCACGTGTAATGCCATTCTCCGTGTTCTGCCGTCTTCCAAACTGAAGGGAACTGCATTCGAGAAAGTGCTCGAAAGCCCAGCAGTTATCACCTCTGTTTTGGACCCGCGCTTCAAGGAGATGCAGTTTCTCAGCCCCAGCCTGAGAAGCGAGCTGCACCAGCCAGTGAGAACCACGCTGTTGTGGGTTTCCAACCACCAGTCCCCATCTGCCACCCAGTCTGGGGTGCCAAACTCGGATTCCAAAGCCACAGGCGCAGATGCCAGCAGCCAGCTGCCTGCTCGCAAGGACCCATGCACCAGCGCCCCATCTCAGAGCATCTATGACATCCTTTTGGGGTAGGACCCGAGGAGAGCATACCCGAGATCCACCAGCAACTGGAAAACTACATCCTGGAGCCCCTCTGCAAGCGCAGCACCAGCTGCTGTGCTGGTGGAAGAAGAACGAGCATCGCTTCCCGGCCATGGGGCGGCTGAGCCGGCAGTACCTCGCCATCCCCACCACCGCCTTCCTGCCAGACCAGGCCTTCGCTGCCGGGGAAAGCACCCTGGAGCATCGGTGCACTGTCCTGGCGCCAGAGAATCTGGTCCAAATTCTGTTCTTGCATCCGCATTCTGATTTTTTAGAATGCACAATTTTGGGGATGGCGACTGAGAAATTAGGTCTTGTGGTTCCCATTGAAACACCCATTAATTCATACAACCAAAACCCAGCCAAATGAAAAGGCGATGTTAAACCTCAGCCCCGAGGGAAAAGAAATGTGCCCGACCAGGTGCTAAAAGGCCCTCTGGCAAACCACCCCCCCTCTCCAAACTGCAGTTTGCTCCAGGAAACTGACAAGTTTTCTTCCTCTGCGGCCTTAGCGAGGCTGTAGATTTTCCCACCCTGCAGGGAAAGAAACAATCCTCAAAAGCAGATGTTATTCTGCCTGCAAGGAAAGCTTTAAAATATTTTTCTTTTTTTAAAGGCAGAATGCCTAAATGGAACATCCGAGCTGGTTTCTCCATGAAAATAACACTTTGCACTTGCGCAGCAAAGCAACGCTCATTAACCAATCTCGTAAAGCTTCACAGGCATTAAGAAACACTCCAAGTAACACACATGCGTGCACCCTGTAAGCACACGTGCAAAGAGGAATCCCTGTTTACGCACCCCGGCTATATCAAACCGCACTATTTCCCTCACAAGCCGTGATGGAAACGGGCCACGCTCCCATTCCTCGGCTCCAGAGCTCCAGCGATGCCGGGATCATGCCGACCCTCAGCCGCTGCGGGCATCAGCTCTGCTAACACCCCGCTGACGGGTCAGCGACAGGAATCTGGGAGCAGGAAGGGGATTGTACCACCCAGGCTCCCCAAAATCCCCCGCGCTTAAGAGGAATGCGAATCTCAGGCTCCCCTAAGCCACCACATTTCTCACCGTGACCACTGCACTAACACCCAGAGCAGTTTTTAAGCAGCACGCACCAGGTTTAACCTCCACGCCTGAGAAAGTCCCTGTCCTGAGGGCTGCCGGTCCCCTCGGCCCAATGCAGGAGGCAGCAGCAAACCCCTCCAGACAGGGCAAGAGGTGCTTCTAAGAGTGACATCCAGCTAATAACCAAAAAGCACTTAAACCAACCCCAAACTTTGGAGACATTTAGTCTTGGGCCAGCAGCAGCATGTTGCTCAGTAAGGCACGCTTCCATGACTCCCCTCAATTAACCGTCACCTCCAGAGCCCGATCTCTGAAGGTGAGAAGTTCCTTTAGGTTTACTCTTGACGTCCCTTTCCCTCCCACAGGCAACGAGACCCCAAGTATTGCCACTTGAGAGTGCAGTTCCCCTTCCACGGGCACCCAGCTCGCTCTGCAGTTTTGGATTATCACTCAGCAGGGAGTGCGGGAGTCGCGGCAGCACTCGCATCGATAAGCAATCTGTGCAACAGTTCCTAAAACAGGGGCTGCCCACAATCAGAAGTTGACTCTTTGGTACAAACTCCCTCCACACCAGTCATCACACAGGGGGAAAAAAAACAACCAAGCTATTGTAGGGCTCAGTATTACCCATTTCTCCGCAGCTGGGCAGAAATACACACTTTTGCGGCTTTTCCCACACTGGAAAATTCAAAGCATTAGTACTAATAAAAAGACCTCTTTTTCTAATGCCTCTGTTGGAGGGCTCCGGCCCGTGGTCTGCAACGAGCGAATATCCACACAAAAACAAGCCCCAAAAGTCCCACAAAGCTGCTCTACCTCTTACGGTTTATTGCTGGGGTCCCCACCAACACCTAAACCCACGTCCCACCCCCACACGGTACATCCTTTGCCATTTTGAACTTTGCTGCAAAACATTTTACCATTTTCCACCCCTCTTTCTTGGGAAAAGACAGAGGGAACGAGACAACTCCAAACCGCTCTCTTTTATTTGATTTGCAGTGATCTGACAACCCCAGCCCTTCCCGCTGCCTTAGGCTTTGGGAAACAATTCAAGGGTCCTCAGCCACCAGTAAGGAACGAGCTGTTATTCATGGGCCAATCAGTAGAAACAGCAGCCCCGATCATTAGGAGAAAGTCTCATTTTTCAGTCATGGATTTTCACGGGTTTTGTTTCCAGGCCACCCAAACAGGGCGCGCTTTTATAGCCATCAGCAATTAAATTCTCTGTCCCCTCCAGAAAAGCCTTTTCCTAAAGGCGCTCTCCTTCCAAGGGCAGACCCACAAAAAGAAGCCCACACTGCTTAATCCATTTCACAGAGAATTTCAAATGCAAACAACAATTAAACAGGACGTCTTTTCCCCGCTTCAGGGAAAGCCAGTAATATACACCTTGGCAACAGATTTAGCAAATCTATCATTGTAATGCCTTTGCATTTCCCATTTCCACCTGGAGAGCAGGCTGAAAGGACTCTCATAAAAAAAACCTCAAACCAACCACAAAACGTATTCCTGTCTAGGGGGTAATTTTATGAAACGATTTGAACACCTTAACAAATTTGAACATCTTTTTACAGGTACAAGGCAACAAGAAACATTCTCGAGGTGAAGAAAAAGAAAACAACACCTATTCACCTCTTTACCCCAAAGATCTTTTCACCACATGGATTCCACCACCAATACACAGCTGCTAAATATCCCCGGCTGCTGCCGATCCGTAAGAAACCCTTCAAAATACAAGAGAACGCCGAGCCCGGCATGCTGACGGTGCTGCCAGGGCTGTGAGTCAGAGCTGGACAGAGTTGCAGCCCCTGAGGTTGAAATCAGACCCACGTTTAGGCACAACCCGGGGTTTTAAGCCGCGCTACAAACCAGACCCCCGCTTTTCAAGAAAAACAGGGAGATTCACCTCAAAACAAACCACGTTCTCGACGCCAAAGGGGCGCTGGTCCATGGCCGCCGCCGCCCTTAGGGCCAGTTCCATGGGGCTTCGCTTGACCTGGAGCAGAACTCGCGGGCGTGAGGACAACGAGCCCCCTACACAAAATCTGAAAAAAAGGAAAAGTTCAATAAGATTTGCTGTTACTCACCCACCAAAGCCTAACCACTACAACTGGCCCTTTCACAACCAGGCCTGATCGCAGAAGAAAACTGAAATATCCCAATTCCCGGTTCAAACACAAGGCGTGGAGCTGCCCAGACCCCATGTGTGGGCTGGGCAGACGGGGGGGCTCTTCTTGTCAAAACCCGCAGGAAGAGAAAGGGCAGGAGTGTTTTCCCAGCCCTGGAAGAGGCTGTGGGGAGAAGGTGGGAGGGAGGAAAAGGCTGCCCAGGAGTGGGGTAGGGGGAAGGAGAGGGCTCCATCCATGGGGGAAACGCCATTCCTGGCCACACAGGAGGCTGCGGGACCACCCTGGGGATGGATCTGGGCGCTCTCCCTGACGGAAACCCCATTCCCGGACACACAGGAAGCTGTGGGGCCGCCCGGGGGACAGATTTGGGGGCTCTCCCTGAGGGAAACACTGCTCCCAGCCATGCAGGAGGCTGTAGGGCAACGACAGAGATGGATTTGGGGCTTCTCCCTGAGGGAAACCCCATTCCCAGCCACGCAGGAGGCTGTGGGGACACCCCGGGAACGGGTTTGGAGACTCTCCCTGAGGGAATTGCTGCTTCCAGCCTCACAGGAGGCTGTGGGGCCGCCCGGGGGACAGATTTGGGGGCTCTCCCTGAGGAGAGCCTGTGGGGAGGAGGGAGGCGGGGGCCGCCCCAGGGCCGGGGCCACTCCTGGAAGGGGAGGGGGGGATCTCCAGCCGCCCACGCGGGGCTGCCCGAAGCCTGAGGAGATGAAAAGAAGAGGAGAAAAGCCAAGAGTTCCCTCACCGCCATCGCCTCTCACAGCCCCGGCCCTCCCCGCCGCGCCTCATGGCGGCTGTGTGCGGTGTCACCTGAGGGGGGGGCGGGGGCTGAGGCAGGAAAAGGCGGGAGGGGGAGGGAAGGGAAGGGCGGCGGCATTTTGAATGGGAGGAGAGGGGAAAGGGGGGGCGAGAGATGGGGGGGGCGAGGGTGTGAGGGGAGTAGGTGTTGTGTGAGGGGGGAATGGCTTTTCGTGAGAGGGAGGTTTGCAGGGCTGTGAGGTGCCTGTGAGAGAGGAGGCCCCGGAGGGAGGTGAGTGGAAAGGGCTGTGTGTGAAAAGAAAAGCTCTAAGGACAGGCTGGGCTGGGGAACGGTGGTGGGCCCCGAGGGAGGGCTTGGGGAGCGGGGCTAGAAGCGTGGGTTTGGGGGCAAAACTCTGGGAAAGAAACTGCAGGACAGGGCCAATCTGAGTATACAGGTTTCGCGAAGCTTCAAGGAAAAGGTGACCAAACGCGCCTCTTGTCCTTTTGTGGGCTGGTTTTGTCTAAGTTATTCATGCGAGTGGATTTTTGCCACACGGGATGGGAACTTTCGCTTCCCGGGATAGCTGATGCCCCTGGATAACCACTGCCCGCGAAGCACTGCGAAACCCCACGTTCAAAAATGAGAATAAAGGTCGGGTTTTGCCTCTCAGAAGGATCTCTAAGGCTCATCTCCAAGCTATTTTCAGTACCTTTCTGGTTGTTTTCTTCCCCCCCATCCCCGTGATGTCCGTCGGGGGGGGCTGGCGGAGCTCTGCAGGCGGATGTCCGGCTCATTTTGGGGAGGGCTGGGCTGGTTTCGGCCTCGCACTGCCCGAGGCGGAGAGAAGCTGTGGTGCGGGGCTCGTTCTCCTCGGCGCGGCGCGGCCCCGCCCCCTCGCTCGCGTTTGCCGCGGCGACGCAGGGGGGCGTGGCCCGGGTTTTCGCCTCGGCACATGCGCGGGTGGGCGGACGTGAGGAGGAGCACTTCCGGTGTACGGCGGCGGTCGGGAGCTGCAACGGTCGGTACCGGGGGAGACGGGGGGACGGGAGCCGAGGAGGGCGGGAGCGGGCGGGCGGGGCGGGGTGGCGGCGGCGCGGAGGTGTGCAGGGCCAGTTCGGGGGGTTTGTGGGGTGGCGGGACCGGGCTGGGGGGCTCGGGGGGCGGTCTGGGCCTTTTTGGAGGGGGCAGAGCCGAGTGGGGGGTCCCCGGGGGAAACAGGGCCGATTCAGGCGCCCCCCCCCCCTCACCCCCGCTGCCGCCGCCTCATTCCCCGCTCGCTCCCCGCAGGTGGCGGCAGCTCCGGCCGCAGCGCAGGGTGCCCGGGGCCGGCCTGGCCGGGCGCTTGGCTCCGCTCTGGGCTCCGCTCTCAGCCCCCCCCGGCCGGTCAGCCCGGCCGTGCCCCCTTCGCCCGCCTCCAGCCCACGGCCGAGCCCCCCCAGGTACCCCCGAGATGGGTCGGGGTTTGTCAGCGCTGGGTCCCCTGAAGCGGGGGTGGGTGGTGGGCACGGGCATTGCTGGGAGCCCGTGGGCAGCCCTGGAACCCCCTTAAAGCCCACGGAGAGCCCCGGGGCCCCCTTATCTCCCCCAGAGCCGACGTGGAGCCATAGCTGTGGAGTCAGCTTAAGGAGTCTGCCCTAAGGACTGCTGCTTTTTGGAGCGTTGGGGGAGGGGGAGGGTTGGCGGTGTGGGGAGTGGAGATGTGTGGGAGGAGTCCCGTGTCTTGAGGGAGGTTTGGGGATGTTGGACAGATTTGGGGGAGTGGGGGAGGGGTCCCCTCCTTTGGAGCTCCCTGGTTCTTTTCTTCCAAACTGTGGGAGGCAGCGGGCGAAGGGGGAAGGCAATAGAGTGAGTTGCTGTACTTCAGTCCTTGTTTGAGAGTCAGCGACTCTGCTCCCTTGCTGCTCAGCAGACTGTTAGCTCCGTGGGTTGTTTCTCCAGGCAGGCTACGACTACAGAAACGGCCCCACTTTCTCGGAAGAGTTTTTATCAGTGACATCTCCTGGGAACGTACTGCCTGACGTTGGATAGACCTGGCACCACGCAGCAGCTCAGAGCCCCACAGCGTATGCTGCCGCTCTCAGTTGGCTCCATCAAATCCTCCGACCTGAGAATGCCAAAGGTACGGAGTTGAAACGGGCCATTCCTCACCCGCTGAGTCAGATGAACCTTTTTGCACCCAAGTCGGCTGGGGACTGCTCCTGCCTTGCCGCCTTCAGGTGGAGCATGGCTGTGAGCAGGGGAGCTCAACACACAGTGCTTGCTGATTGCAGCCTGCTCCCTCGGGGGAGCACCCGCAGCCGTGGGATGGGAGGAGGGAGGACTGCACGAGGGCTAGAGACAAACATTTTATCTTTAATGTTTCACATAGGGGGTACCCCAGAGGGGTTCCCGGCCCCACACGCCACAGCCGCTCAGTATTCGGGGCACTGTTGGTCTTCTGGGCCTGGCGCTGTCACCACTTGCAGGGCTGGCGGAAGCAGACACATCTAGTGGCATCTCCACCAGCCCTTCAGGTAGCCCCACAGCTGGGCGCAGCCCTGCCGCAGGCACCTTCCTGCCCTGCACAGCCCTGGGTCTGCCTGGCCACACTCCCTGCCGATGGTCTTGCAGGACTCCTCCGTCTTTGCGTTCAAGGCCTGCAAAGCATACGTGATCTCCCGCACCCGCTCCACCTTGTCCATGTCCATGGCTGGGGGGCTTCCGGGGGACAGGTGCTCGTCCATGGGCCTCTGTGCCCTGTCCATCCCCTGCCGGGGAACCCACTCTTTCTTGGTCCCTGCTGGCAGCTCCTGTGGAGGCTCCTGGCCGAGGACCAGCCCCAGTTTCCCTACTGCCCCACCAGCAGCCATGGGAGAGCGGGGTTGTCCTGAGTGTGTGAGCACCACTGGCTCTGTTGCTGCACTGGGCCAGGGCTCCAGGAAGTGGTAGAGGGAGCTCTGGGGAGAGGAGCTGCTCCTCAACAGGCTGCTGCAGTCCTCCCAGTTGGCCAGCGAGCACAGGCTGCAGGGGCTCTTGCGGTGGCCCTCGGGGGGCCCAGGAGCCCGGGGGTGCCTGGACCAGAAGGAGCTGTCCCCACTGATAGGACCTATAGGCGGCAGAGGAGGGCAGTGGGACGTGGGGGCTTGGGGGGGGGGGGGGTAGAGAGAGGCATCACTGCTCAGATGGTATATGGTTGGCAGGGAGCCCAGTGGGTCCTGTGGGGCCCGGTGCTGCCTCCTCGGTTGCCCTGCAGAGGAGGAGAGAGAAGAGACCCGCTGCACCCCGTCTCCTCCGTCGGAGCCCGCGGGCAGCACCCCCTCCTCAGCAGGCAGGCAGGGCTGCCCAGCGCAGGCAGGGCACGGGCTGAGGGTCTGGGGCAGGATCTGGGGGTCTCCCCCACACTCCCTGCTTCTCCTGCATCGACTTGAGCTCCCATCCTTCATCCGCTAGCCGAGAAGCTGCTGAGGGAGGGGACGGAGTGAGCAGCCGGCAGCCCCCGGCACAGCTCCGGCTGTTTGCATGGTGCTCGGTGCCAGGCCATTCACCGCTCTGCTCCTGCGGGCAGGCTCTTGCGTCCATCGTCCCTTGCTTTGGCTTCTTCCAGTCCCTCTGCAGGACCCCGGGAGCTGGGTGAGACGGGAGCAGCTCCCAGCCCTGCGCCGCAGCCCCCCACCCCTCCCCACGCTGCGGCACAGTGCGGTGCAGCAGTCGCCTACCTGGAGCCGCTTGGTCCGTAGCACAGAAGAGGCCGCGCTGAGCCCCATCAAAAGCATCACGAGCGGAGCCAGGTGAGCTGTGGGGGGGACGTTGGAGTCCCTCCTGGCACCAGCTGCGGTGCAGCCGCGCAACCCTGGGGTGCCCCCCATGGGAAATGTTAAAGAAATAAAATGTTGGTCTCTATCCCTGGTGCTGTGGTTCCTCCTCCCATCCCGCGGCTGGGGCTGTGCCCCCCTCAGTGCCCGACCCAGTGGGACAGGCTGGCACTGCGGGCACCCACCAACCTGGGGGGGTGGTGGTGTCGGGGGACCTGGGTGGGCTGGAGAAAGGGAGGAAGCACCTCTTGAAACCAGCTCGGCCCTCTCCAGCCACAAAACCCTCCCCAGAGGCACCAGAGGGGACCCCCAGATCCTTGAAGGGCTGCCCCAGACTGCCTCTGGCCTGCAAGAGTCCCCCCCAGGACCCCTTACGGACACCCCAGTGGCGTCCCAAATCTGGGTTCTTTACCTGCTGGGCAAGCCAGTAACACACTGTGTGGGAGCAGCCAGCCAAGCCGGTTTCAGAGCACAAGAGGTGAGAGGCAGGGAGCTGCCATCCCACTCAGCTCCATCCCCGCCGTGCCTTGGCTGTGCAGAGAGAACTTGGGGGGAGCTGCAAAACAGCTCAGCCCGGGCTTATCTCCAGATGGCACAGAACAACCAAAACCAAATGGCCCTTAACAAACAAAATGCCCCGAGTCCCATCCCACCACTCTTCCCTTGACGCTGAGCGCCAGACATCACAAATTGGCAACAGAGACTTCGCTATGGCACCACCAGAGGGAAATATCCCAGACAGTGTAATCCACTCGGGCATAATCCTGCACCCTCACCGAGTCAGGAAATATAAACCGCAGGGTCTGGGGAGACAAATGGGGAATCCTCCAAGGATACAGCTGGCCCCTAGGAGATCTGCCCCCCCATCCAGGACGCTGTACAGGGTAACTTCCCCGGGATGGAGCGACCTCACCTGAGAGAGAGAGGGTAAGTGACTAAGAAACATCCGTACGGTATAGGGCATGCGATTGAGTTTGTGACTGGTGCACTCTTTTAAGGTATTAATATCTAGCGCCCTTGTGGTTTGTGTTGTCAATTGTCGGGATCATTTGTAACTTGCAATAGTGGATCCCGCTAATTGCTTCTAAACCGCAATAGTGTAATCGCCATCGCACACACAGAACTTGCAATAGTGACGTATTGGACCTGTGAGTGAAGTCCAAATCAATTGTTAATTTGAACCTCTCAGTGAAGTCCTTTTTCCCGTTTCGTCACACTCCCCGAGCCACTGGGTAAAGCGACACCTGGCAAAAAAACCCACACCACCCTAAAAAACCTGACACCACATCCCCCGCTCCCCACCCACCCCTTCTCTCCCCATCACAGCCATGGGGCAAACTCCCACCACAACCCCCCCCCCACTCTCAGCTCCGCTATACCCCCTTCCCCTTCCCCTTCCCCCCCCCCCCCCCCGAGTCACTGGAGAGAAAGCAACGGAGAGCGAGCTCAGGCTCTTGTGAGCTGGAGAGATTTCTCTTTGTTTTTTGATGTTGTTGTCGTTGGGTGGGTTTTGGTTGTTTTTTTTCACAGAACATTTTGCAGTGTGGTGTCACAGCCCCCAGGGCCGGCGCTGGCACTGCCACCCCACCGCTGGCTCTCGTCCCTCCTCTTGCCGGACGGCTTTCACCACTTACCTTGCTTGGTTTGGTTGGTTTATTTTTTCCTTTCTACCTTTCTTTTTTTTATATTTGGGGTTGTTGGTTTTTTTTCCCTTTTTTTTTTTCTTCCCCCCCCCCCTTTTTTCCTTTTCCCTTTTTTCTTTTTCCCCCTTTTTATCTTTTTCCCTTTTTTCTTCTTTCCCCTCATTTTTTCTTTTATTTTTCTTTCTTTTTCTCTTTTTAAACATTTCTCAATCTTTCTCCGAAGGAACGGCCCCTGGTTCTCAGCCAGCAGAAGGAGACTATGGAAGAGCTCTGGCACCCATGGGATTGCTTTCCTTCTCCCGCCTCGCACTCAGTAGAGCATGTTTTCCAATTCATTTTTTTTTTATTAAGAAAATAAACAAAAATAATGTGCCAGTTATCAGTTTTGTAAGGCACACAAAATCTCTAAAAGGGAAACAGAAGCGCAATGTGCTGAGGTAAACCCTGAGGTAGTTTTTGTGTGTGGTTGTGTGTGTGTCATCTGGGGTTGAGGGTTGTATGCGTTTTATTTTTGAAATTAAAAAAAAAATAAATTATTTTGCTAGTGTGTTTTTTTTTTTCCCCCAGCCCTGGGCTGACAGCCTCTTGGAAATCTGGCTTTCCACCCCTGCCCCTCTTTCCCCCTTCTCTCCTTACAACCGGGATCATTCCCCAAAGTGTTTACAGCCGAGCATGGCCTTTCCTTTAACCTCTAGAAAATCCGGCTTGTGCTAAAAAATAAACATCCTCCTCCTGCCCCCACCCCCTCTGAAATGAAATAAATAAAGAATTAAAATCCTTAAAAATCGCCATTAGTTTTGTTATTGTTACATTAATTCTAAAAACTGATGAGCCGCTGCGCTGCGTGACGCAGCCCAACCTCCCCCCCTCAACGCTGGGTGAGCTCCTCTGGCCGTGCCTGGGATGAAAACCGGGTGGCTTTTAGGAAATAAAAAAATTTTAAAAAAAGAATAATAAAAACTCTCTTTCTCTCTCTCTCTGCCTATGTTAGTCCAACTAAAGGGATAGTGTCGGGAGGTGATGGAGAGAGCCTTCCCCACACCCCTCGGTTGCGCATCCTCACAGTGCCACGTGGAATGGGGGGGGGAGGGGGGAGGTGTGTTTGGGAGGGCTCTTTGGTTTGCTCCCCTGACCTGCTGGGGGTGGGGGAGGGGGGGCAAAGTCTGGCAGTGGGGTTACATTCATTGGGCAGTGCTGGGCGTCATTGCGGGAGCCTCCCTTGCTGTGCTGCGAGGCCGGGGCTCCCGGAGCGTGTTTCTGCTCCTGCTGCTTCCCCTGCTGGACCATTTCCCTCATCTTGCGCTGTGCAGTCTTGGGGAGGGGAGGGGAGGGGAAAAGCAAGAGGTGGGGGTCAGGGCACTGTTTCTCCCCCTACCACCCACCCCCAAGCCCCCACCGAGCATCTCGCCACTCCCAACTTGTCACTCTGGACAAGCTGTAAGTAATTTCAAGGGGTTTTGTTTGGTTGGTTTTTTTGTTTGTTTGGTTTTTGGGGTTTGTTTTTTTTTTTTTTTAAACTTGTGCTTCCTCCATCTCTCCTCAAGACCACCTGAATTTTTCTGGGGGGCCACCATCCCTCTCGAGTGGACAGGAGACAAGGTTATGGCAGATGCACCCAGGTGCGATGCGCGTGGCTCTGCCCGCACTGAGGATTCCATTCACACCCTGGGTGCCGCTCTGCACGGCATTCAAAACACCCATTTTTAGCTCAATCGAGCCAATCTTCAATTTCAGCACTCCCACAGCCGGGGGGAGCTACCGAAACACCTTCAGTGCCTCTTGGGGGCACAGGGACCACCTGAAAGAAGAGTGGCAGGACGCTCGGGTGGTGCTGGGCTCAGCCACCCCACGTCTTTCCTCGGTGGACGGAAGCAGCCGGGGAATATTGGGTAAAGCCACGGCCAAACCGTACTTGACTGGCAAAGAAGTGCCCAATGATTTTAATGATGACCTCCTCGTTCTTGTCCAGGGTTTGGTCTCGTGGCACAAGGACTTCCACACTGGTTAAAATTTGCAGTTCATTCACCTGGAGCGAACCACAAGAGGGTTTTGTTGTGGAAGAGCCAAAATGCTCTGCTGCCGGTGTCACCACGGCACCAGGCACCCTGTGTGTCTCCCCCTTCCTTGGGACCAACAAGAACCACCACCAGGACATAGGGGCTGAGGGTCAAGACATCGCCGAAACCACTGTGCACCCGGGATTTGTCCCCCTGGGGTGGGCAGGGGTGACGGCTGATGCCCAACTCTGCGTCCCCGGGGCACCACCACCTACCGTCTTGCCACCTTTGCCTATAACATGGCCGGTGGCAAAAGAAGGCACCTTGATGTGGGCTTCAAGCTTCACGTCTTTCGCGCTTTCCTCTTTCATCTTCCCAAAATATTCACCCCTGGGCCTGGGGAGGAGACGGACAGAAAGGAAAACCATCAGGCAGCGCCCACTGTGCCTCTCCATCCCCAAAGCTGACGATGTCCCCATGTCCAGCAGCATCAAAACCACTGTACCCAGCAAAAAGCTCCCCTGGCGCTGAGGGAGGCCAAGGCAGGCTGGCAGCACAGTGGTGACCACAGGGATGCCCTCGACTTGTCCCTTACTGTCGCCCCCCCCATAGCCCCCACCCAGCGCACCTTGAACTGAGCCTCGGGAAGCCCCGTGATGACCATCCGCTCGCTGGCCTCGGGACCTTCTGCCGGGGCGATCTGGGGAGGGATGAGGGAGAGGGAGCATGAGCGCAGCCCCCACTTCAGCAAGACTTTCCCTTGGTGGGATGTACCCCCCCAACGCAGGGCAACCGCCCCATGCAGGAGCATCCCCTCCCACCTGAGCCGGGCTGATAACCAGGGTGCTGCAGGCCTGGCCTTCTACTAACGACAGGCTGGAGAGGTGGGCACATGCCAACCTCATGAAGTTCAAGGAGGCCAAGTGCAAGGTCCTACACATGGGTCGGGGCAATCCCCAGCAAAAATCCAGGCTGGGCGGAGAATGGATGGAGTGCAGCCCTGAGGAGAAGGCCCTGGGGGTGCTGATTGATGAGAAGCTCAACATGAGATGGCAAGAGAAGCTGTGGCTGCCCCATTCCTGGAGGTGTTCAAGGCCAGGTTGGTCAGGGTTTGGAGCAACCTAGGGTGGTGGGGGGTGTCCCTGCCCAGGGCAGGGGGTTAGACTGGATGGTCTTCAAGGTCTCTGTCAACCGAAACCATTCTATGATAATTTGGGGAGCAACACTTTAACCCGCAGACTCCCATTCCCTGCCCTCGGCAGTGGGGAGGGGAAACTGAGGCACAAAACGCAGGACCAGCCCCGCGGCCCCTTCCTCACCTTGATGGAGGCACCCAAAAACCGCACCAGCTGCTTGATGTGCTGCCCCTTCTTCCCGATGATGGCCCCCACCGCCTGCATCCCGATGAACAGGTTCACAAACTCTTGCTCCGGCAGCTGAAGGGGCACAGAAGAGCGAGAGGGTCAGGGGACTGGCTGGACAAGGGACAAGGGAGGTGGCTGTCCCCATGCTACCATCCCATGGTAGTAGCTGCTCACCCTCCCAAGGTGCCCAAGTGAAGATCTCCTGGAAAGGGGTACCAGGCACTTACCGGGTGCTGATGGCGGAAGGCACCGGCCGGGGGGGGCTCCATACACACCCAAGAGGTACATCGAGGAGCCCTATGGTTGGAGAGAAAATGAGGGTCAGCGATGGCCCCAGCGTGCCAGACCCTTCCCGGCCACTCCCAGTCCCACGCAGAGCAGTGTGCCACCACCGTGAGCCCAGCAGGGACACGGGGACAACCCTTCAGGCCCTGAAACACCCCCTCACAGAGCGTGGGTGCACCCGAGGGTGCATTGGGGTGAGCTGCAGCCCCGACCCAGCGCGATGGGGCTGGGAGGCAGACGGGGGCTCCCAGTTACCCCCACACCCTCCCCACTGCCATGTTTTCGTCTGTGTCCTGCATTTGTAGGGGAAAACCAGGACACAACTCTCTCCTGCTCTGCATTCCAGCAACTGCAACCAGATGCTACCTGCAAGCCACCATTTCTCAGGGGGAGGAGGAGCAGACCCAGCTCCCCTGCCCAGGCTGGACGCCGCTCTCGCTCACAGCCCTCCATTTAAGAGCATCACATTGAAAAGCCCCCTTAGGAGCAAGGGCAGGGCGAGGGAGCGCCCCAAGAGCCAGCCAACCCCCCGCACACAGCTCAGCGCTCACCACACGCTCGCCGGCCCCCGCAGCAGCGGCTCGAGCGGGGCTGCCCGCGGCCGGCGGTCGGGCGCCGCTCCGTCACAGCCGCTCACCATGGTGGAACGCCGAACGCAGTCCGCGTCCTTCCAGTCGCACCGCAGCCATGGCGCAGCCGGATGCGGCCACCGGAGCTCCGCGCCAGAGGGGCGCAAAGGGCCGTGCGAGCGCGCAGGAAAGGGCTCGGTAAGCCCGGGACTGGCATTCCCTCACCCACCGCGGGCAGAGGAGGCAGGAGGGGGCGCGCAAGAGCCCGCGCCGCCGGGCGGTGCCGCTCGCCTCAGTCCTGCGGGACGCCGAAAGGCTTCTCCGCTCTCGGGGGTGGGGCCTCCGCCCTCTGGGAGGCTTCTGGGGGGCCCCTCCGTCTCTGGAGGGCTTCTGGGGGGCCCCCTCCGGCCTCTGTGGGGGCCTCTCCCTGAGGGCCTCTTCCGCGCCTCCGGGCACCCCCCGCCTCCCGGCGCCCAGCTGCTAGCCGGGGCCCGGCTCGGGGCTTTCGGAGAAGGGCCAGCACCTGCCCCAGACACAGGAGGGCGAGGCGGGACGGCGCCGGCCCGGCCCGGCCCGGCCCCACCGCAGGGCAGGGCATAAGCGGGCCGGGCGGCCCTTAACGGCCCCCTCAGGCAGAGCACAGACGCGGCGCGCCTGCGCGCGCGCACCCATCGCCCCGCCCCTCTCTCCCCCCTCAGCCGCCCCTGTACCGATGGCTGCGGGGGGCCCTCGGCGCCCTCCTCGCCGCCCTCGGCCCCGCCGCCGCGCAAGAGGCCGCCCCTCCCAGGTCAGCGAGCCGCCCCGCCGCCTCAGGGCCGCCCCCGGGCATCGCCCCGGTGCCCACTCCCCCCTCCGCCTGGGGCCTGCGGGACCCCCGGGGCTCCTTGGCGGGAGCCCGCCCGGCGCCTCGGCCGGGAGCGGCGTTAGTCGCTCTGTGGGCTCGGGTGCAGGGCGGGGTCTTGCTCTGGGGCTCCCCTGGCTCTGGCCTCGGCCCCTCTGCCCGCCCAGAGCCCCCCCTCCGGGGCGGTGGGGCTCGTGGTGGGCCCCGGCAGCCCCGTGCCCCCCCCGCCCTCTCCCAGCCCGGCAGCCCCGTCCTTCCGGCCCTGTGCGGCGGCTGTGGCTCCTGCCGCTGTGGGCTCGCCCCGGGCCGCAGTCAGAGTCGTTCCCCTGTGATGCTGAGATGACTGTGGCTTCCAGATGTTCCCCCCAAATCCGTGGGCAAAGCCACCCCCTCGTTGGCTTTCCGTCTGCACAGCGGGGGCTTGAAAAGGGAAAAAGAGGGGGTGGAGACTTGGAGTGGTGAAGGAGCGGGGAGCAGCTTAGTACAACTTCCCAGGAGAGAATTCCTCTTTTCTCACCCTCAAACTGATCCTAAACCTCCAAGTGGCTGGTAAAGTAAAAAAGGACAAAACAAGGCTCTCCCAGGTGCCGGGTGCTCTGGTAAAGCTGGAGAAAGCGGCATTTCTGTTCACAGGCAGTTGCCGTAACCGCAGTCAGGTATTGAAACTGCGCTTCTCTCAGGACGTAGCCTTGAGCCTGGAGAGCAGCTCAGAAGGAGTTAGCTCCTGCGAACAATTGAGCAGGAGGATACAAAGATTTTGCCTTCTCTACTTTTGCCTTCTGAAGTATCAAATATGCTGAGTAAGAATGCATTTTCATGGGAAGATATTTGCCTCTAATGCCTACCCCTCGATATTTTCTGCCTGACTTTAATAGCATAGGAATAGCCAATACTTTTGACATTGTATGAAAGGTGCCGTTAGGGACTTCTTTGTGCTCCTGATACAGAGAGAAGATAGTCCAGAAGCAATGCTATCATCAGGGTTCGGGGGCATAACAGTTTAAAAGAAATTCCTTTGTGTAAGAAAGACCATAGAATTCTTCAAAGAATCCTTGCCGTCTGTCATGACATTTGGGGGGGCAAATAGAGGCATAATTAGCGGGATAATTAGCTCTCTGAGAGCAGTCGTTGGCTGGGAGAGGTTGGGGGGTGTTGAGGAGGGGTGCAGTTATGTGTATGTGCCTGAGATGATCCCGGGGGCATTTGGAGGGGGAGACCTTCGGGATAGTAAAAGTAACTTTGGAAGTTTGGGCCCTGTGAAGGGAAGTCAGCCTGCTGGGAGCTTCCCTAGGGTTGCAAAAAACTGTTGTGTGTGTTCTTTCCTCAGCGTTTGGATACCTGTGGACGATGGTGACGAGAGTCCGCCGAAAAAGAGAACATCAGGTATTGCACATTACAGAAGTATTGAATATGCCTGATTTTTCTGAGGTTTCGTGTCCCTTGGAAAAGTCTGGCTTTTGTGCGCTGGCATTCTTCCTGAAGCTGTGGCTTTTCAAGCTGTTCTTTCCTTGTGGCTATCTATCCCTATAGCCAATGGCTTGAGGGTGTACGGTAGGGCTTAGCCCTCTGGATGACGTTCTCTGCGGTGACTGTGGCAGGGCCCAATACTTTTACTGCCAGCAGGAGATAGCCCAGGTCTCTGGCGGTGAGCCCGCGTGTGTCAGCAGAAAGAGTATTTTAAATCAAAGCTGTGTGCTCCCTCCTGGCTGTATTCGTAATGTACCTCTGTTGGTTTTCTATCATGTTCTTCTATGGCCTGTCTTTGGTTTTTAGATTATTCCATCTCTGAACAGAAAGAGAAAGTTTCTGCTGTGGTGCAGTTGCCGACCAAGGCAACCAAACGCCCGGCGGCCTCCGTCAGCGAAGATGTTCCATTCACAGAGTGTGCGGAAGAGGTTAGCGAGGGGTTTGAAATATTAGGATCTGTGCAAGGTGCGAGAGCAAGCAGCTCTCCCTAATGCATCTTGAGGTTGAGCCTGCTCTGAGCCTGTACAGCTGTAGGTGGTTCTTTTCCATTTCTAGCAGGCAGCTATAATGTGGGCTGGGTTTGCCTTACTCAAGTCTGCGTTATTCTCTTTCTTGAGTTTGTGGTTAAGGAATCAAAATACACTACCTTACAAGAAAAACTGCGTACTTCCTGTGGATAAACCTCTTTCTGCTCATTAGCCACCAGCCCAGGAGAGGATTCCTGTAGGACTTTGGCTCTGTAAAAATGAGCCACCTACTGCTTGACTCACTAGTTTGGTTCAAAGGTGTAGTGCTATTTTTCTTATTACCCCATGGAATTAGAGGCCTAAGAGACTGTCGGGCTCTAATTCTTCATTCCTGAGAGAGTCGTTAACTCTTATTTGTACAAAATATATTTTTCAAGGGCTGAATTATCACACTTTGGAATGTTTAGGAGCTGACTGCACGTATGAGAGCCTGTATTCAAAAATTAAAGCGTACCTGTCAAAGGTCCTGCAAAGATTGGCATTCTTCTGCAATCTGACCCAGCAAGTCATGGTCCCCAAGTCATAGCAGAGCTGACTAAGTCTCAGGAAGTGTGTTTGCTTGGTTTCTCATTCAGGTTATACTCACATTGGTACTTTTTTTTGTTTTCTTTTAAGACTCGGTCCACTTCTTTTGAGACTTCATCTAAAAGACCAAGATTTTCATCGCTCGATGTAGCAATGCTACAAATTGGTAAGGCTGACATCAAGTTATACGACTTGTTTCATTTTCACCCTACCTTGTGTACCATCCAAGCCTACCCCTAGGGTTCTGTACGGATTATTGCAGGCACAGGACGAGGCGGCATCTGGGAAGACTTGAGCGTGACCTCTGTTTCTTACCTGCATCCTTGCATTGCTTCTGGAGTGGGGCCGGGCATTTATCTTGTCATCTCAGTACCAGAGCTGCCTTGGATGCAGTCCTTCCATTCTGATAGGTCCACTGTTAGCTTGCCAGAAGTAAATTGTTTTCAATGCTCATTTTAGGTAGTAGATCCCGAGAAGCCTTTTGTATTTCAGGTTTTGGCTGGCAATACCTTGTGTGCACAACTTGCTGTAGTTGCTGGTGTGAAAACCTGAAAATGTCCTAAAGTGACATAACACAAATAATATGATGATGTGAGAGAGAAAATGACAATTTATTTTTGTTGAAGCTCGTTACTGTAAACTCATGAACCTCTTCAGTTTCCTTTTAGAGTTCCTGATGCCTTATGCTCTTCCCTCGTAGGTCAGATGCCGTGTGGAACCCATGCTCACCTGACGAAGGAACCACTATCCCATCCTCACAAGATAATTCCACGTCTGAGGTAAAAATCCTTCTGTTTTCTTTGACTTCTTCCCCAAAAGGTTTACTGCCTATGGTAAGGGAGGTCTCCAGCTGCTTCCCCCCCGAAGAACCAATATTAAACTTTTTCTTTAAACCCAGCTACTTAATTGACGCAGGAGATTAGGTAGAGATTAAAGGTCTGCAGTAAGAGGAAGTGTTGAACTTGAGAGGAGGCTGAGGACACAATCAACAGCGTATCTTCATCTGAAAGTCATGAACATCTCGTGTCTGTCTCCATCATCATCGGTGTACGTGCTTGACAAAGTAGTTGGTGGTGGAGGTGCATATTTGAATGTTCTCTGGATACGATTTCTTTTGCCATTGATGTTTTCAGCACAAGCCGGAACGGCAAACAGAGCATCAAATCTGCTCCAGACAGCTTCTTACCACTGAGGCCACCCATTCAGGAGCGCGCTGCGCCAGAATCCGCCACTTCAGATGAAAATCCATATCATGAAAATGATACAGAAAACAGTTTCTCATGTAATTTTGGCTGCACTGAGTTTAAGTACACTGCATTTGAGAGCGGGTCAAGACTCTGCTTTGGGCGTCTAATCTGCCAGTCGTTGCTTATTGTGGTTTGGCTCATATTTTGGAGCAGATCTGGAGCATGAGAAAGAGATTCCTTTCAGAGGAAGGTAAACCAGAGAAGGTTCCTGGGGAAGGTGTCTAATGCACTCCAACTGCTACTGAGCATATAGTCCCTGAGGTCAGAGCAGGGCAGGTCTGAAGTAAAATGTCCCAGCAGTGTGGATGTTGTGGACATTGCCATTCTCACTGTCAGCATAATCTTTAACAAATAGATTGAGCAGAATTGGTCAAGGCTGGTTGAAATGAACGCTGTCTTGTCCCGCAGAGTAAAGTGGCCTCCTCAGGTTGATGCAGATATTTGTCGGATGTGCAAAGAATATTTTTTTCTTTTCAAAGAAAAACCCCAAAAGCCACCGTGAATTGGTATACACTGATAACAAATGCCCCACATATAAAAATTGTGATTCTCCTCTGTTGTTTGTTTCCTGCCCCAAAGTGTTCAAGCCTCCTCTAAGGAACCAGTGACGACTGTGAGTCACCTGGAAGAACCAAAATACAGAGGAGAGGTCTATCCACATCCAACACTCAGGACCGGTGAGTATCCCCATGATTCCAATCCGTTCCACTTTGTAGGTAGACTTCAAATCAGAATAGGGCATTTCTTATAGACTGGCAGATGATGTTCAAAGCGCTTGCCAGAATTCGAACTTCCTGACCATACAGTCAGCATTCAAAGTTTTTCTTTTTTTTTTTTAATTATCACTCAGAAATGGAGAGCTATGTACATCCATTGGTGATTGAAAATCGACTTCTTGTTTTCTTACTACTTCTTTCCTGTGCAGGTGTCGAATGTATAGATGTTTGCTGCCCGCAGTGGTCGCAGAGAGGTGATACGATCAGGTAGAGTCTCTTTTAATGTAGTAATGAGTAGCTACCTTGCGGCTCCGGAATTGCTCGCAAGCCAGTTGCATCTCCAACACAGCTGCCATGCGAGAGCCGTGCTGCGTGACAAAGAGGGTTGTGCTGGTGTGGTGTTTGCTGTGGGAAGAAAGCCAGTAAGGGTGCGAGTGGTGGCTGTCCCAAGTTGTCCTTGGATATGCAGAATCCGTTTTTGTTTGTGAGTCATTCTGCCGAGCCATCAACGAGCTGACATTTCATTTCTTTCACTTGGAAACTCGCATCCTGAGCATAAGGATTAGAGAGCTTGTAAAGCCTGGTGGGACTTGAGGCAGTTTTGGGGACTTAGAGGATGCGTGGGGTTTGACTAGGAGGGGGAAAAAAGCAGCGTGCGGTTGGGTTTGAGAGGCCAGCAGCCTCTCTCAAAGGGGTCTTTTGGTGACAATGCGAATTCTTGTTTTTGAAGCAGGGACATATATCTGGACAACTTTAATGTCTGTGTATTTGTTTGCTCTTCAGAGTCTGTGTGGTTTGAATGACAATCCTCTCCAAATGGGGATAGTCACTCTCTTGACTGGCCTGTAGAAGGCAAGTAAACATCCTGTCGCTGTCCCATTTGGAATTCAGTGTGCTGGCCTTAGTTTCCCGAAGCTCACTCTGTTTGGATGCAAGTCTAGTTGCAGATGTTCCTGTTATACCTTGCAGTAGAACACCCAGCGTGCAGTGTTTATCAGCAGTAGATCACAAAGCACTCGACAGAGGAAGTGCTGGTTGCTTCTCTGTTTTCTAAATAATGCAACTGATAAAGAGAAGGAAAAGGAGTCTTGTACAAGTAAATGGGAAAAAAAAAAAAAATTGCAAAGCTCCCAGCTCTTCATTCTATCCCAGTCCTGCTGCTAAGAAAGAATGGTGCTGGACGTTGAGGCGATATTGTCACGTGTTGATGTGTGCAACTGGAGCTGTAGTCAGAATAAGCCTTGAAAAAGCCTTTCTTGTCCAGAAGGTGAATTCCTGAGAATTCCATGGGAGAGGACAGATACAAAGCTCACTTCTCTCTCTCCCTCTCCTGGCAGGTACTGCACACCAGAAGAAAACTCTCAGGAAGAGGAAGGAGCAGCGAAACAAACCATCGCGGGGGTAAGCTTGCGTTATTCACAAGGAAAATAGAGCTATTTGTGATCAGAAACTTCAGCACTCTTCACATGACTTACTCAACAATATCTGTATTTGCCCAGGTTGTTTTTCCCCGGGAAAGCGGGAGCGTTATTTGATGAGTAGCGCTATGGCAAAGTGTTTTCTGCTACCGTTAATTTTGTTTCTGGACTATTAGGAGCACGCTACACTATAGCATTTTGATTCTTCCCCTTTCATGTGTTGGGTATAGCCTCAAAATCTTTACTGCACAGCCTTAGTTGACCTGCAAAGCTGGACTGGGGTGTCTTTAGTCTTATCTTGTTTGCTGGGATGGGAAGTACATCCCTGACTTCCATCTCTGGTCAGGATTGAGGTCAAAAATAAAATTTTAATCATGGAAATCATAAATAGTAGTCTCACTCTCAACTTAATACCTACACGTGGAGGCTTTGCTGGGGTTCTTAACGCTAGCCCAAGCCAAACGAGCTCTCTGCCTCTCTTGCCTCCAAGTGCAGCACTCCATGGGTGCACAGTTGGAATGCAGTCGTCAATAAAAAGTCACTTTGGGGTTTGCTGTTTGGATGTGTGTACAAAAACTCTTCCAGTTTTCTGTCCTGTCCCCAAGCAAACAAATCTGTGCTTGATTGCTAGCTTAATGTCCGTTTGTCTAACAGAGGCAGCGTGGCACTGAAATCTCAGAAGATGCGTTATTCCAAGGACATCCTATACCTGTTCCGTCCAAAAAGTCAGCCAGCCTCACCGTGGAAGGAAAGAAAGTGCCAGGCTTGGGAAAAACAGCGGAACGCTTTCCTCCGCTCACAGAGGTACCACAGCCGACAGTCTGTTAGACAAAAGAGAAGGTTGTGACAGAGCTGCAGGGAACTCCTCTTATTCTCGGTGGTTCTTGAGGCTTTTTGAAATCTGAAGAACTTGCATTGAACCTGTTAGCGACTGTCTGCGGCTGTGACTTTGCAGTGCGAGGGTCAGCACTAAAGCTGGTTTGAAGGATTTCGTGTGCTCCAGCGCTCCTTCAGTTGTGCTGCCCTGAGGGTTTGTGGGCCTTCTGTTAGCAGGACAAAAAATGAGTCCAGGTTGAACATCAGTCTCCAGAGCAGTGCTAATTCGACTCATCCAGTTATATTGGATGTGCCTCTTGTCCTACCGTGGTGATAGAACCTGAAAGATCAGCTTGTGCTGGTCCGTGATGCCGTTCCCCAGGGAGTGGGAGTTCAGTTTCCCCTGCTTGTATGAATTTTGGCTGCTTTTATTCTTTGGAGTTGCAGTCTAATTGAGCTCCCCCCACCTTTTCCTGCCTGTTGAGGATGGACTCGGAAAGGGCGGGCAAATGCAGAGTTTACAAAGTCTGCGGAGTTGATGCTGGGTACAAGGGAAACCGGGTGGTTTTCTTATTTTGCTCGCCCAGATTCAAGCAAGAAGGAGATGCTATTGCAGATCAGAGTATTTTATACCACCATCCGTAGTGGTTTCTTTGCATTCCCCGCTGGGATTGGCTTAAACCTGGGTATTGCGAGGGCTGCGGCAGCACGTGGGAAAGGGGTTTGCCAGAGTTGTGTTCCATTTTCAGCTGCTTGAGCGTGTTTGCTGAGTTTACGGGTTTTATCCCAACGTCCTTGGTGAAAAGAAATGGCAGCAAGCCTGGGCTGTGAAGTTCAAAGTTAGGATGCTGAAACCAACCAAGCAAGGCAAAAGCGCTACCGCTCACTGAGGCAGGAAACCGTCGGAGGCAGTTGCTCTGTCACCTGAGCTGAATTTACAGGCCGTGTTTCAGTGGAAAGCTGCCCCCAGGTCAGCGTGCTCCATGCGCTGTTTCACAAGTCCTTCCCCATTGAATTGTTCCTTTCAGGCCATGGAGAGAGAGGTCAGTGCCGCATTTGGCAGAGGTGAGCCAGATGAGATCATGAGCAGTGCCTTCAAACTAAAGGTCACTCGCGAAGACATCCGCACGCTCAGGAACCTTTGCTGGCTAAACGATGAGGTAAAACCAGCTGCAGCACAGGGCTAGTCTCACTCAGCCTTTATTGAAAAATACCCCTCTGCCGTGTACAGAAGTCCCGTCAACGTTCTTTGACGACCTCCGTGGCAGAGCCTAAAAACCTCTGTAGAAGTCTTATTTGAGGTATTGAAGGGTCGAGCGTTTCGGGAAGTTCCGTTACTTCTTGTATGACGCAGCTTCCCGGAGTTCGTCCGGGTTTTTGGTGTGGGGGGCAGGTGTTTTGATCAAACTGACGATGTAGCCCCGTGTGAAATTCTGGGAACAAAAGCTGACAGCTGAGGCTGGAGTTCTCTCCGCTGCGTGCTTAAGGGTGGCCAGAAAAGACATGGTGCTGTATTTTTCACTGGGGAAGGCGGCGTCTTATTTTTACACCTCACGTTTCCTCTTTATGGTACAGGTCGTTAATTTCTACATGGGTCTGCTGATGGAAAGAGGCAAGAAGGAAGGATATCCAGCGGTCCACGCTTTCAGTACTTTCTTTTATGCCAAACTAAGATCTGGTGGCTACGATGCAGTAAGAAGATGGACCAGAAGTGTTGATGTCTTCAAGCAGGACATCATCTTCGTGCCTGTAAACTTGAAAGCACACTGGACACTAGCCGTGAGTCCCACGGGCTTTTTCTTTAGAATTGGACGGGGAGCAAAAACTGGCAAGAGAAGTCATGTAGGTGTTGGGGGGTGTGCGGCAGAAGGTTGTGCTTTGTCTAATGGTCACCTTTCAATAACAGGTCATAGATCTCAGGAGGAAGACCATCATGTACTTGGACTCTCTGGGCCAGAAAGGGGACAAGATTTGTCAGACTTTGCTGTAAGTAACCGCTCCGTCACTGCTTTTCTGGTGTGAATGAGGAGAGGGATTTTAGATTGAGTCCCTGTAAGGCGACTGCAAGTTTTCACATGGCTTGTAGATAACCAACCCGGAATCTTGGCGTTGCTTGCTGCGAGTTGTCTGGCATCGGCTGCTTATCTGCTGTCACAGCGTCCCCTGCACCCAGGGTCTGGGGTGCCTGGATTCTGCCACCTTCCCGTGATAGGCACAGCCAAATCCACCATAGCCCCGTGGCACACGTCTACCGGCTTTGTTAGTTGGATCCCAGAATGTGGGATGAAGGCACACGGTGGAACATTACAGTTCCTTGCTTGGTTTGTCTCTTTGTCTTCTGATAACATGTGATTTGGGGCTTTTTGACCTCTCTGAAGCAATGGAATCATTGGCCTTGTTCTTGACCATTAGCTCACAGCCTCTCCCTGTGTTTGTAAGTTTCAGATTGGGATTTTTCCTCAAAATCAGCCTTAAATCAGCTGCTGTGAGGATCCTCTGACATTTTACTGTCCTGCCGTTTGTCTTCCTGTGATCCTTCAGCCACTTTATTTTGTTGTTGGCCTAAATTACAGAGATGAAAAGGGATTTTTTTTTCCCTTTTGTTTTAACCAGCCAATACCTGCAAAAAGAAAGCCGGGAAAAAAGAAACCTGGAGCTGAATGTTTTGGAGTGGACTCTTCACAGCATGGAGCCACGTGTACGTGAGCACCCCTTGGGTTTGAAATGGGAACTGTCAGTGCTTCTTTGGGGCCCAGATCCTGGCACGTGACAAATAAAGGGCTGAGCTGATGTTTCTCGAGGAGTTGATAGTAAAAAGCAGTCCCTAAAGACTGGATTTAAGAAAGGTCACTTAAGAAAAAGGCGGTGCGAACCTCGAGAGGCCTCGCAGGGAGGAGGGCTGCTGCCCCTTCTGGGCCTGCCAAGAGTTTGGATTGTAGTGTCCAAGTCCGGGAGGCAGAGGGGAGGGATGGTGTGCAGTGAACTGGGTCTGTTCCTCGTGGGCGGGAGTGGGTATTCGGGATTACGCAAGTAGGGTCAGGAGTGTGCGGTGAGCGCAGTGTCGGTGTGGGTAATGTGCGCTACTTCCAAGTTGCTTTTCTTTTGAGATAGAGGGAAATCCTCCATCTTCTTTGCATTCCTTAGGAGATCCCTCAGCAGCTGAACGGAAGCGACTGCGGCGTCTTTATGTGCAAATACGCAGAGTACATCGCCAGAGAGAAACCGTTCAACTTTAGCCAGGTGAGTGAAGGTCATAAACCCCTCCAGCCCCTTTCGCGCAGGGACAGGAGCCAGGGAGGTTAGGCAGCAGCTCTTCATTGTGTCCGGGGCAGGGGCTGAGGTTTCGTGCCCCGTTTCGGTGCGTAGTTGCTGGGGTCAGAACTTCCAAGTGGCCTGGGCAGGGCAGAGCTGTGGTTCTCCATCCCCGCCTTTGGGAGCTGCTGCCGGTGAGATTCCTCTTGGGCAAGATACTGCCGCCAGCGGGTTTGGCATATCTGGGCTCGTATCTTTTGGAGAAATGGCTTCTACCCTTTGACCAGTCAAGACAGCGCTTCTTTTTCTTGATTTCATTTTACACCGGTCTTTTATTAGCGTGCTTGTAAGCTGTCGCGCAGTCAAGTCAATCTGGTTTTGTCGGGTTGTCGTGTCACCCTCTTAGGAGCCGCGTGGGGTGTTGTACCCAAACGGTTGACAGTTCTTAAAGGGAACTTCCTATTAAGGACTCCGCTGGGCGTTTATGCCTGTTTGCCGCCTCTTTCTACCGTGATGTCATTATTTAATGGATTTCTCTTCTCTTTTCAGACTCACATGCCATACTTCCGCAAGAAGATGGTGTGGGAGATAATCCACCAACAGCTGCTGTGACACATGGACTATTAGAGTTCTTATTTTAATTACGTTTCTTAGACCTTAGTTACATTTCTTAGACCTTTAGTTACTTTTCTTAGACCTTTAGTTAGTTTTCTTAGACCTTTAGTTACATTTCTTAGATGAATTTTCCTCTTTAGGTTATGAAGTAGAAGTTAAGATGGTTTATTCCCCCCACCTCCCTTATTTTGGAGACAGTAACTCTGGGGTTTTGGGGTTTTTTTTTGCCAACACCACCAACAGCTGCTGTGAGATGTGCACTATTAGAACAACGCTGTGATCACCTCCGGGTGACTAGTTGTTATTGTAGTTACATTTCTTAGACCTTATTTAGAACAGCAGCAGGCACACAAATTTTCCTCTTCAAGTTATGAAGTAGTGGGTTAAGACAGTTTATTTCCCCGCCCCCCCCCCCCCTTATTTTGGAGACAGTAACTCTCTTTGAAATTAGTTAACGCACCTTAAGCAAGAGCCAGAAAGATGGGTGTGACCTCGTTAAGGGCAGAGTGAAGAAGGAACGTCGTCGACTTCCATGGCTGAGCCACACGCTCGCGCCTCGCAGCGCACGCGACCACATTACAGACAAATGGGAAACATCTGTGGTGGTGGTTACAGTCGTGTTTGCCCAACTTACCTTCCCAAGGACAACGTGCTGAACTACCGTCTCCTCAAAGAGAGTTTTCCTCTGTTTCTGGAATATCTACCGTCTACTTGATTCCTAAAACTGGATTTGTCATGACCATGGAAAGAAAGCGTTTACCATCTCTTGATTTCTCACCAAAGCCCCTGTCATTTGGGCTGGTTTGGGGTTGTTTGTTTTTTGCTGTCTCCAGGGAGTTATCTAATGTGAAAAGAGAAGTATTTATTTCTTTATATAATTTAAATATTTATTTTAATAAAAAGAGCCTTAATGGAACGAAACTCTACCTGTGTCCTGGTTTGAGGTAAAACAGAACCAATTTTGTTCAGTAACTTGGCTTCTTAGCGGGGCCTCTTCTAACTACTGAAGTTAACTGCATATTGTGCAGACAGTGTTCACTCTCTCAGAGAGGTCAGACCAATGGTTACAGCTGATGCCCGGGCGTGGGATGCAGAGAGGCTCTGCTTATACCCATTGCTATAACCCCCACGGCCAAACGACTTTGTGATTTGCCCCATTGGAGGGTCGGAAGCGGAAAAGCATAGTGGGGTCCCACCTGCGGGGAGGAGCGACAGGACAGGTGACCCCAAACTGACCAACAGGGTATTCCATCCCATCTGCCTCATGCTCAGTATAAAAGCTGAGGGATCAAAGGGTCAGTGCTCTTCCTTCAATGGCCGATGTCTGAGGAGGACTCTGTTCGTCTGCCTGTGATCCCCATCCTGAATGCAGATCCGGAATCCAGTTCCCGTCCGTCACTGAGTCCAGCCTGGGACTGCCCCAGTGCCAGCCGGTGACGTGATTGTCATCTCGGGAGCTTGATACGGTTTTGTATATATTTTTCATTATTTCTTTTTATTTTATTATTAATATTTCATTAAAGTAGTTTAGTTCCTTCTAAACTCCTAAGTCTCTTTTTCCTCCTCTGCCTCTCTCTTTGAAGAGGGGTAGAGGGGAGCATCTGTCGGTCCCGTTTGGGGTCCCCCAGGTCCCCAGTGGTGGATTTGGCCTAAACCATGACAGATTAATTGGCGCCCAACGTGGGGCCCGAGCAGTGCTCCACCAGAGCTGTGATAAGTTGCCCGAATAGTTTGAATTCCAGTTTGCTCAGAGATTAGAACAGACAGCTTTGCATCATGTCGTTCTTAGACGAAATCGTGTATCACGCCTTTAAACAGCTTTGTTGGACCTTAATGCAGTCAACTTGGTTTAACCTGCCAAAGGTGTTGCAAACCTCATTTATTCTTTGTCTTTTTATGCGAAGGTTTAAAGGTGCTGTTTTGGTGTGGTTCGCAATTCAGATGTATAACACGATGAGTTGGGTAACGGCTCTACCTGTATATCTCGGGCATCAGGTGATGGATTCTGTTATTAATTATACTTTCGGTTCTACCTGGGGAATGTTTACTTCGCCCTTTGATACTTATGCTGATGTGACACCCTCAGAGCTGGGGCATGGAAACCTTTTGGGCTCTGGTACCTTCTCAAGATCGTGATTTTGTTGTTGGTGCTCCTGAATGTGTTGCAGGGGTGGTTTCATAGGAAACATGGGCACAGGGGAAGCCGTAGGGGACCATGCGCTGCCGCCACTCAGACCCGCGCAGCCGCTCGGCGATCTGCAGCGGTGCAAACCGCAGCCCCGCCCGGCCCGGCCGCAACCGCCCCCCCACCACAGCAGCACCGGCATCACTGGCAGCCGCCCCCCCCACCGCAACAACACCGGCCCCTCCGCCGCCCGTCCCAGCACAAGCCGTGCCCCCCCCTGCAGCGGCACAAGCCATGCCGCCGCCTGTCCCGGCACAACCTACTGCAGCCACTACAACCAGCACCAAAACTACTCAAACTCAATCAAAACTGACCAACAGGGTATTCCATCCCATCTGCCTCATGCTCAGTAGAAAAGAGACCAAAGGGATCAAAGGGTTCTTCTACCTGGGGAATGTTTACTTCGCCCTTTGATAATTATGCTGATGTGACCCCATCAGAGCTGGGGCATGGCAACCCTCTGGGCTCTGAGGATAAGGACTGGTACCTTGTTAAGATCGTGATTTTGTTGTTGATGCTCCTGAATGTGGTGCAGGGGTGGTTTCTTGTGAAACATCTGTGCAGGGGGAGCTGGAGGGGACCGTGCGCTGCCGCCACTCAGACCCGCGCAGCCGCTCGGCGATCTGCAGCGGCGCGAACCGCGGCTCCGCCCGGCCCGGCCGCAGCTGTCCCCCCCGGAGCAACGGCACCACCGGCAGCCGCCTCCCCCACGGCACCGGGGCCACCGGCAGCTGCCCCCCCCCGGAGCAACGGCACCACCGGCAGCCGCCTCCTCCACGGCACCGGCGCCACCGGCAGCCGCCCCCCCCACCGCAACAACACCGGCCCCTCCGCCGCCCGTCCCGGCACAAGCCGCGCCCCCCCCTGCAGCGGCACAAGCCACGCCGCCGCCTCTCCCGGCACAACCTACTGCAGCCACTACAACCAGTACCAAAACTACTCCAACTCCATCAAAATCGGTACAAGCCGCCCCGGGAACCAGGAGCAGGAAGAGGAGGTCAACTCCTTCCCCTGCCCCTTACCACAAAGACCACCTCAAGTCACATAGCTTGGGGGAGAGTTCTGAACAAGATCCAGGGGAGGGTCCTTCAAGACCACAGAAGGGAAAGAGACCTTTGAAAACAGACAAAGGCCAGAGTCCTTCTAGAGCAGATGCTGGAGAGGCCCCTTCTGGGGCAGCCTCCCCACAGGAGGACTCAGATGTAGAGGGAGTTGTTCAATCCTTCTCTGTGAAAGATCTGAGAAGTATCAGGAAGGACTTTAGTCGTCATGAAGGCGAAACACTTGTCTCCTGGTTGCTCCGATGCTGGGATAGCGGGGCAGATACCCTAGACTGAGATGGCAGAGAAGCTAGGCGATTGGGAAACCTGTCCAAGGATGGAGGGATTGTACCTGAAAGAACTGCCTGTGCGAGAGGTGATTTATAGTGATGGGCAAGCGACAGTAGACCCTGATGAAATGCCATGCAAACGATCTCTGCTCAAAAAGTTTGTACAAAGTGCACCATCAACATATTCCCACACATTGTCAACAATGGTCTGGGGAGGATCCGATACTGACACACCAACTGTAAATGAAGGGGTTAAGAAGGTACGACAGTAAGAAGACAGTCTCTCTGGTCCCTTCTCTGTGGCAGCCATAGAAAAGCTGACTGTGGCCACCGAGAAAATGACTGAGAAACTGACTGAGAAAATAGAGCAAATGACCCAGAGATTAGTTGAGCAAACCGATAAACTGTTTGATAAACTAACCAAGGTGGAGGAAAAACTCCATGCTTTCCCTGTACAGACTCATGTTGCAGCTGCTAAGAGGAAACGCCCTCCTACTCAAGAGAAAAACCACCCTCCGACTCAAGACAAATCAAAGCTGATGTGAGATATCCTGTGGGTTTGCCTCTGTGAATATGCAGAAGACATGAAGAAGTGGGATGGAGAACCTACCTCAGCCCTACAGGCACGGGTGCTTGAGTTGCAAAATGAAGCCGACAGAAGAAAGGATTCTTACAGGAAGAAGGTTGCTCCAACCTACGGTAGGCGATCCTACGGACCAGGTAGGAACCAATCTGATAATCGTAGGTACTACGGTCAACAGTAGAGGTGCCCTGCCTCCAGCCAGGAGGAGGAGAGGGACAACCGACTTTATTGGACTGTGTGGATTCGATGGCCTGGCACATGAGAGCCACAAAAGTATAAAGCCCTGGTGGACACTGGTGCACAGTGGTGGTGCTTTTTTTTTTGCTGTCTCCAGGGAGTTATCTAATGTGAAAAGAGAAGTATTTATTTCTTTATATAATTTAAATATTTATTTTCATAAAAAGAGCCTTAAGGGAACGAACCTCTACCTGGTAATGAGAGAGGGTGATTTATTCTTTTTTTTTTATTTAACTGAAAAAAAGTTGGATGTAGCGATGTGGATTTTCGCTCCCTCACAATCCCCCAGGAAGAGGATTGGAGCCAGGAGGAGCATCGGAGCACAGAAGCCGCGAAGCGATGGTCACACAGTGCTGCAGGGGCAATCGAGGTGTCGTTCAGTGGTGAGATGAGCAAGCAGCATCCCGAAAATCCGCCCCTGGAGAGGGGTCAGCGGTGTACGGACGCTCTCTGTGTTCTGTAAGCCCCCTTTGGGGAGCCCCTGCTGCCCCCTTGGCAGTGCCCGGGTGGCTGTGACTGCTGAAAGCTGGTTTGGTGCGTTGAGGTGTTAGGTGGGGTGGCAGCAGCCCCTGCCCGCCCCGGGAGGGGGGACACCACCTCTCCGGTGGCACTGGATGGGTGGGAGGGAGGGAGGGAGCACAGCTCTGGGAGCCATGGAGAAAGGCGTGGGGGTGTCCCTCATCGTGGCAGCCCCCAGCAGCCCTACCCCGCCACACGGCCACCCCAAGGACACCCAAGACCCATCTTGGTCCTCTCCCTCTTGGGTGATGCCCTTCCATCCGCCCTGGAGGTGCGCTCCTCTCCTGCAGGGGGGGACGCCCAGCACTCGCCTGGCTAGAGAAGCACCGGGGGGGTGCTTAGGGGGCATCTGAGCTTCCCAGTTACACGGGCATAATTAGGGTGCCCTTAAGAACCATTAATAACCACTTTGGCTCTGCTAACCAACTGCGGCGAGGCCCCCACCCCGCTTTAGCGCAGGCTTTGTGATGCCGACACCTCCCTGAGCCACTGGGTAAAGCGACGCCTGGCAAAAAAACACCATCACCCAAAGAAAACCCCACACCACATCCCCCACTCCCCGCCCACCCCTTCTCCCCCCATCACAGCCATGGGACAAACTCCCACCACCACTACACCCCAATCTCAGCTCGGCCATGACACCCCCAAGACACTGGAAAGAAAGCAACCGAGAGCAAGCTCAGGCTCCTGTGAGCTGCAGAGATTTCTCTTTGGTTTTTGATGTTGTCGGTGGGTGGGTTTTGCTTGGTTGTTTTTCACACAACACTTTGCAGTAGAGGACAAAAACGTGGTGTCGCAGCCCCCGGGGTCGGCGCTGGCACTGCCACCTCCCCCCCCCAGCTCCTGTCCCTCCTCTTGCCCCGCAGCTGTTCCCACTTTCCTTGCTTGGTTTGGTTGGTTTTTTTTCCTTTCTACCTTTCTTTTTTAATATGTTTTCGCTTCCCCCTTTTTTCTCTTTTACCCCTTTTTTCTTTTGACCTTTTTTGCTTTTTCCCCCTTTTTCCCCCCCTTTTTTTCTTTTTCTCTTTTTTATTTTCCCACTTTATTTTTCCTCCTTTCCCTTTTCTCTTTTTAAACATTTCTCAAGCTTTCTCCTGAAGGAACGGCCCCTGGCTCTCCGCTAGCAGAAGGAGCCTACGGAAGAGCTCTGGCACTGACATGGGCAGGAACACCCACAAGTGAGAACTGGATAGACAAAAGGCTCCTCAATGATGACACTGGGGCAGCCCGACCTTAGAAGCAGCAGAGGAGCAGAGCCACCCAGAGCCATCCAGAGAACAGGAAGGGCTATTCAGGGCCTTATTGTCTGCGCGAAGTAACCATCTGCTGAGAACCGGTCTGGCGGCTCAGAGCTCAGCCACAGCAGCACTCTTGAGCCAAAGGGGAAAAGTACACCGGCAGGAAGACTGGGAGCCTTCCTCCACAACAACCCACAGATCATGACCAGAGTGGTGCCTATTCCCAGCCTACACTAATGAATACGTACGCCTTTGCATCAGAAAGGAACGCTTGCTTTACCAGCCCCTGGGCGAGTTGGGAGCCATCCCCCTTGCACCCAGCGCTGCAATAAACATGCTGCTTTGTAACTCGCCCCGAGTTGGGGAGTTTCTTTCCGCACGTCAGCACCCCTGGGATTGCTTTCCTTCTCCCGCCTCGCACTCGCTCGACATGGTTTTTTCCAACTCAGTCTTTTTTATTAAAAAAATTAATGAAAAAATGCTCCAACTCTCAGTTTTACAAGGCACACAAAATCTCTAAAAGGGAAACACAAGCGTGAGGTGCTGAGGTACCCAAACCTGCCCACGTTAGTCCAACTAAAGGGACAGCGTCGGGAGGCGACGGAGGAGGAAGGGGGAGGCTGTGGGATGGAGAGAGCCCTCCCAGTATCCCTCAGCTGCGCATCCTCGCAGCGCCGCGGGAATGGGGGGCTGTGTGTCTGGGTGGGTCTTTGGTTTGCTCCCCTGACCTGCTGGGGGTGGTGGAGGAGGTTGGAGGGGGTTGTCCGGCAGTGGGGTTACATTCATCAGGCGGTGCTGGGCGGCACGACAGGAGCATCACTTGCTGTGCTGCGAGGCCGGGGCTCCCGGAGCGTGTTTCTGCTCCTGCTGCTTCACCTGCTGGACCATTTCCCTCATCTTGCGCTGTGCAATCTTGGGGAGGAGAAGGGAAAAGCAAGAGTTGGGGGTCAGGGCACTGTTTCTCCCACCACCACCCACCCCTGAGCCCCCACCGAGCATCTCGCCGCTCCCAACTTTTCACCCCGGACAAGCCCTAATTAATTTCAGGTTTCTGGGTTTTTTTAACTTGTGCTTCCTCCATCGCTCCTTGAGAGAGGCTCAATTTTTTGGGGGGGGGCCGCCATCCCGCTCGAGTGGACAGGAGACAAGGTTATGGAAGATGAACCCAGGTGGGATGCGGGTGGCTTTGCCCGCACCGAGGAGTCCATTCACAATGTCCTCACGTCCAGCAGCATCAAAATCATGGTACCCAGCAAAGAGCTCCCCTGGCGCTGAGGGAGGCCAAGCCAGGCTGGCAGCACAGTGCTGACCACAGGGACGCTCTCAACTTGGCCCTTACTGTCCCCCACACCCACAGCCCCCACCCAGCGCACCTTGAACTGAGCCTCGGGCGGCCCTGTGATGATGACCATGCGCTCGCTGCCCTTGGGACCTTCTGCCGGTGCAATCTGGGGAAGTATGGGGGAGAAGGAGCGTGAGTGCAGCCACCGCTTCAGCAAGACCTTCCCTCGGTGGCATGTCCCCCCACAACGCAGGGCAATCCCCCCATGCAGGAGCATCCCCTCCCACCCGAGCCGGGCTCATAACCAGGGTGCTGCAGGCCTGGCCTTCTACTAAACACAGGCGGGAGAGGTGGGCCCATGCCAACGGGTACAGGAGAGCTGGGGAGAGACTTTTTACAAGGGCATGGGGTGACAGGACGAGGCGGAGTGCCTTCAAAGTGGAAGAGGGGACATTTAGAGGAGATAACAGGAAGAAATTTTTCACTGTGAGGGTGGTGAATCACTGGCCCAGCTTGCCCAGAGAAGCTGTGGCTGCCCTAGCCCTGGAGGTGTTCAAGGCCAGGTTGGACGGGGCTTGGAGCAACCTGGGCTGGGGGGAGGTGTCCCTGAACAGGGCAGGGGGGTGGGACTCCATGATCTTCAAGGTCCCTTCCAACCTCAACCGTTCTGTGATAAGTTGGGGAGCAAAACTGCTCCCCGCACACTCCCATTCCCTGACCTCGGCAGTGCAGAGGGGAAACTGAGGCACGAAGCGCAGGACCAGCCCCGCAGCGCCTTCCTCACCTTGATGGAGGCACCCGCAAACCGCACCAGCTGCTTGATGTGCTGCCCCTTCTTCCCGATGATGGCCCCCACCGCCTGCGTCCCGATGAACACGTTCACAACCTCTTGCTCCGGAAGCTGCGGGGGCATGGAAGAGTGAGAGGGTCAGGGCACCAGCTGGACAGGGGACAAAGGAGGTGGCTGTCCCCATCCCACCATCCCATGGTAGTGGTTGCCCACTCTCCCAAGGTGCCCCAGCAAAGATCTGGAGAGGGGACACAGGCACCTAAAGGGTGCTGATGTGGGAAGGCGCTGGCTGGGGGAGCTCCACCGAGAGCTGGCTGAGAGCTATGCCGAGGAGCTCTATGGTGGGAGAGAAAATGAGGGTCAGTGATGGCCCCAGCATGCCAGACCCTTCCCGGCCACCCCCAGACCCACGCACAGCAGCAAGATACCACCATAAGCCCGGCAGGGACACGGGGACAACCCTTCAGGCCCTCAAACCCCCCCTCACAGAGCGTGGGTGCATCTGAGCTGCATCCAGCGCCATGGGGCTGGGAGGCAGACAGGGGCTCCCAGTTACCCCCACTCCCCCCACGCTGCCACCTTGCCGCCCGTGTCCCGCATCTGCAGGGGAAAACCACGACACAACTCTCTCCTGCTCTGCATTCCAGCAAGTGCAACCGGATGCTACCTGCAAACCACCACTGCTCAGCTGGAGGACGAGCAGACCCGGCTCCCCTGCCCAGCCTGGACGCCGCTCTCGCTCCCAGCCCTGGAAAAAAAGCCTCTCCAGGACGGGGCTGCAGCAACAGCCGCACATTTCCACCCCACAGGAAACAGCTCGTTAACGAGGGGCGAGCACCGCATTTCAAAGCCCCCTTAGGAGCAAGGCAGCGCCCCAAGAGCCAGCCCAACCCCCCGCACACAGCTCAGCACTCACCACACGCTCGCCGGCCCCCGCAGCAGCGGCTCGAGCGGGGCTGCCCGCGGCCGGCGGTCGGGCGCCGCTCCGTCACAGCCGCTCACCATGGTGGAACGCCGAACGCAGTCCGCGTCCTTCCAGTCGCACCGCAGCCATGGCGCAGCCGGGTGCAGCGAGCGCAGCTCCCCGCCAGAGGGGCGCAAAGCGCCGTGCGAGCGCGCAGGAAAGGGCTCGGTAAGCCCGGGATTGGCATTCCCTCACCCACCGAGGGCAGAGGAGGCAGGAGGGGGCGCGCGAGAGCCCGCGCCGCCGGCCGCTGTCGCTCGCCTCAGGCCTGCGGGACGCCGAAAGGCTTCTCCGCTCTCCGAGGGGCCCCTCCGCTCTCTGGGAGGCTTCTGGGGGGCCCCTCCGGCCTCCGTGGGGGCCTCTCCCCGAAGGCCTCTTCCCCTCCTCCGGGCACTCCCCGGCCTCCCGGCGCCCAGCTGCCAGCCGGGGCCCGGCTCGGGGCTTCCGGAGAAGGGCAAGCGCCTCCCCCAGACAGAGCAGGGCCAGGCGGGACGGCGCCGGCCCGGCCCCACCGCAGGGCAGGGGCAGAAGCGGGCCGGGCGGCCGCTAACGGCTCCCTCAGGCAGAGCACAGACGGCGGCGCGCCTGCGCGCGCGCACCCACCGCCCCGCCCCGCCCCTCTCTCCCCCCTCAGCCTCCCCTCCACTAATGGCTGCGGGGGGCCCTCGGCGCCCTCCTCGCCGCCCCCGGCCCCGCCGCCGCGCAAGAGGCCGCCCCCCAGGGCAGCGAGCCGCCCCGCCGCCTCAGGGCCGCCCCCGGGCATCGCCCCGGCGCCCACTCCCCCCCCATCTCCCCGGCCAGAAGCAATGCTATCAGCAGGGGTCGGGGGCATAACAGTTCAAGAGAAATTCCTTTGTGTAAGAAAGACCAAAGAGTTCTTCAAAGGATCCGGCTGTCCTGACATTTGGGGGGGCAAAGAGAGGAAAAAACCCACCTGGGACCAACCTGTGTGCTCCATTCCCAAAGGACAAAGTGATTGAAGTGGGTGTATGCCCGAGTTGCTTTCCCACCTTTTATGTCCTGTCCTCCTTAGACTTTTCTTTGCAACTCAGTGTAGGGATTTCCGAAACGAACTTAATTTGTTGGCGATAGGAAGAAAGGTAAAATGTTGGGAAGCATTAACGGAATGAGCCAAAGAGGCCTAATGTGCTGCAGCGGGATCATTAGCTCTCTGCGAGCGGTCGTTGGCTGGGAGAGGTTGGGGGGTGTTGAGGAGGGCTGCAGTTAGGTGTATGTGCCTGAGATGATCCCAGGGGCGCTTGGAGGGGGAGATCTTTGGGATAGGAAAAGTAACTTGGGAAGTTTGGGCCCTGTGAAGGGAAGTCAGCCTGCTGGGAGCTTCCCTAGGGTTGCAAAACACTGTTGTGTGTGTTCTTTCCTCAGCGTTTGCATAGTTGTGGATGATGATGATGACGAGACTCCGCCGAAAAAGCAAAAATCAGGTATCGCACATTACACAAGTACTGAATATGCCCGATTTTTCTGAGGTTTCGTGTCCCTTGGAAAAGTCTGGCTTTTGTGCTCTGGCATTGTTCCTGAAACGGTGGCTTTTCAAGCTGTTGGCTTCTTGCCTTGTGGCTCTCTATGCCTATAGCCAATGGCTTGAGGGTGTCCGGTAGGGCTTAGCCCTATAGATGACGGACGTTCTCTGCGGTGACTGTGGCAGGGCCCAATACTTTTACTGCCAGCAGGAGATAGCCCAGGTCTCTGGCGCTGAGCCCGCGCCTGTCAGCAGAAAGAGTATCTTAAATCCAAGCTGTGTGCTCCCTCCTGTCTGTATTCGCAATGTACCTCTGTTGGTTTTCTAGCCTGTTCTTATACGGCCTGTCTTTGTTTTTTAGATTATTCCATCTCTGAGCAGAAAGAGAAAGTTGACGTTTCTGCAGTGCTGCAGTTGCCGACCAAGGCAACCAAACGCCCGGCGGCTTCCGTCAGCGAAGATGCTGCCGGCACAGAGTCTGCGGAAGAGGTTAGCGAGGGCTTTGAAATGTTAGGGTCTGTGCAAGGTGCGAGAGCAAGCGGCTCTCCCTACTGCACCTTGAGGTTGAGCCTGCTCTGAGCCTGTACAGCAGTAGGTGGTTCTTTTGCATTTCTAGCAGGCAGCTCTAATGTGGGCTGGGTTTGCCTTACTCAAGCCTGCGTCCTCTGCTCCGGCACTGGCAGCTGCGGGAGGAGCAAACTGTTTGTTGTCTTCCAGATACTTGAGAATGGTTCAAGTTTATAGTTTTAGTGTGTTTGCAAACTGTTATTCTCTTTCTCAAGCTTGTGGTTAAGGAATCAATATACACTACCTGACAAGAAAAACTGCATACTTGCTCTGGATAAACCACTTTCTGCTCATTATCCACCAGTCCAGGAGAGCGTTCCTGTAGGACTTTGGCTCTGTAAAAATGAGCCACCTTGACTGCCTAGTTTGGTTCAAAGGTGTAGTGCAGTTTTTCTTATTGCCCCATGGGATTAGAGGGCTAAGAGACTGTCGGGCTCTAGTTCTTCGTTCCTGAGAGAGTCGTTAACTCTTATTTGTACAAAATATATTTCTCAAGGGCCGAACTATCACCCTTTGGAATGTTTAGAAGCCGACTGAGTGATAACTCAGTGACAAGACTGTATTCTTTTAATTGCTGCACATATGAGAGCCTGTATTCAAAATTTAAAGCGTACCTGTCAAAGGTCCTGCCAAGATTTGCCGCCTTCTGCAGTCTGAACCAGCAAGTCATGGTCCCCAAGTCATAGTAGAGCTGACTAAGCCTCAGGAAGTGTGTTTGCTGGGATTCACATTCAGGTTACACTCACGCTGGTGCTTTTTTGTTGTTTTCTTTTAAGCCTGGGTCCACTTCTTTAGAGCCTTCCACTAAAAGACCACGATTTTCGTCACTCGAGGTAGCCGTGCTGCAAATTGGTAAGGCTGACATCAAGTTATACGACTTGTTTCATTTTCACCCTACCTTGTGTACTGTCCAAGTCTACCCCTAGGGTTCTGTAGGGATTATGGCAGGCACGGGACGAGGCGGCATCTGGGAATACTTGAGCGTGACCTCTGTTTCTTACCCGCATCCTTGCATTGCTTCTGGAGTGGAGCCGGGCGTCGATCTGGTCGTCTCGGTACCAGAGCTGCCTTGGATGCAGTCCTTCCGTTCTGATAGGTCCACTGTTAGCTTGCCAGAAGCAAATTGTTTTCAATGGTCCTTTTAGGTAGTAGATCCTGAGGAGCCTTTTGTATTTCAGGTTTCGGCTGGCAATACCTTGTGCGCGCAACTTGCTGCAGTTGCTGGTGTGAAAACCTGAAAATGTCCTAAAGTGACATAACACAAATCATATGATGATGTGAGAGAGAAAATGACAATTTATCTTTGGTGAAGCTCGTTACTGTAAACTCATAAACCTCTTCAGTTTCCTTTTATACTTACCCATGCCTTACGCTCTTCTCTCGTAGGTCAAATGCCGTGTGGGACCCATGCTCGCTTGACTAAGGAACCACTCTCTCGTCCTGACAAGACAATTCCCCGTCTGAGGTAAAAATCCTTCCGTTTTCTTTGACTTCTTCCCCGAAAGGTTTACTGCCTATGGTAAGGGAGGTCGTCAGCTGCTTCCCCCCCGAAGTACCAATATTAAACTTTTTCTTTAAATCCAGCTACTTAATTGACACAGGAGATTAGCTAGAGATTAAAGGTCTGCGGTAAGAGGAAGCGTTGAACTTGAGAGGAGGCTGAGGACACAATCAACAGCGTATCTTCAAGGCAGTTGTTGTGATTTTCACTTTTACTTCTCTCTACTTCCCCATTAGCCAGTTGAAGACAGCAGGTCTTCATCTGAAAGTCATAAACATCTCGTGTCTGTCTCCATCGTCATCGGTGTACGTGCTTGACAAAGCAGGTGGTGGTGGAGGTGCACATTGGAATGTTCTCTTGATACCGTTTCTTTTGCCGTTGATGTTTTGAGCACAAGCCGGAAGGGCAAACAGAGCATCAAAGCTGCTCCAGACAGCTTCTTACCACTGAGGCCACCAGTTAAGGAGTGCGCTGCGCCAGAATCCGCCACTGCAGATGAAAATCCATACCATGAAAATGATACAGAAGAGAGTTTCTCATGTAATTTTGGGTGCGCTGAGTTTAAGCGCACTGCATTTGAGAGCAGGTCAAGACTCTGCTGTCGGCGTCTCATCTGCCAGTCGTTGCTTATTGTGGTTTGGCTCATATTTTGGAGCAGATCTGGAGCCTGAGAAAGAGATTCCTTTCAGAGGAAGCTAAACCAGAGAAGTTCCTGGGGAAGGTGTCTAATGCACTCCAACCGCTACTGAGCATATAGTCCCTGAGGTCAGAGCAGGGCAGGTCTGAAGTAAAATGTCCCAGCAGTATGGATGTTGTGGACATTGCCATTCTCAGCGTCAGCATAACCTTTAACAAATAGATTGAGCAGAATTGGTCAAGGCTGGTTGAAATGAAAGCTGTCTCGTCCCACAGAGTAAAGTGGCCTCCTCAGGTTGATGCAGATATTTGTCGGATGTGCAAAGAATATTTTGTTCTTCTTAAAGAAAAACCCCAAAAGCCAGCGTGAATTGGTACGCACTGATAACAAATGCCCCCCGTATAAAAATTGTGATTCTCCTCTGTTGTTTGTTTCCTGCCCCAAAGTGTTCAAGCCTCCTCCAAGGAACCAGTGGCGACTGTGAGTCACCGGGAAGAACCAAAATACGGAGGAGACGTCTATCCACGTGCAACACTCAGGACCGGTGAGTATCCCCATGATTCCAATCCGTTCCACTTTGTAGGTAGACGTCAAATCCGAATAGGGCATTTCTTACACACTCGCAGATGACGTTCCTAGTTCAAAGTGCTTGCCAGAATTCGAACTTCCTGACCATACCGTCATCCTTCAAAGTTTTTCCTTTTTTTTTATTTATCACTCAGAAATGGAGAGCTGTGTACATCTGATGGTGATTGAAAGTCGACTTCTTGTTTTCTTACTACTGCTTTTCTGTGCAGGTGTCGAATGTATAGATGTTTGCTGCCCGCAGCGGTCGCAGAGAGGTGATACGATCAGGTAGAGTCTCTTCTAATGATGCTTCTTGTTCCTTTTGGCTCTGCGCGTGTATCTCTTTCAGCCGCTGGTAGAGTCTCGAAGATGACCAACGGTCTTTGATCGTCTCAGTGCTGTGAAAGAGAAGTAGCTAGCTTGCGGCTCCGGAATTGCTTGCAAGCCAGTTGCATCTCCAACACAAGCGAGAGCCGTGCTGCGTGACAAAGAGGGTTGTGCTGGTGTGGTGTTTGCTGTGGGAAGAAAGCCAGTAAGGGTGCGAGTGGTGGCTGTCCCAAGTTGTCCTTGGATGTGCAGAATCCGTTTTTGTTTGTGAGTCGTTCTGCCGAGCCATCAATGAGCTGACATTTCACTTCTTTCACTTGGAAACCCGCATCCTAAGCAGAAGGATTAGAGAGCTTGTAAAGCCTGGTGGGACTTGAGGCAGTTTTGGGGACTTTGTAAGTCCCAAAGGATGCCTGGGGTTTGCCTAGGAGGGGGAAAAAGGCAGCGTGCAGTTGGGTTTGAGAGGCCAGCGGCCTCATTGGTATTGGCTGTCTGAGCTGGCAGGACTGTGAGTTGCGACGGCTTTGCGGTCTTTATGGAAACAGGTTTTTGGGGGCAGTAGGTGCAGCTACAGGGAGAGATTTTGTACGGCGGTAAGATGCACGCATCTTTCTGCAGTGACCTGCCCTTACATGAGAGAGGAGAAAGCGTAGATGGGAGCAGAGGGAGGTTCAGTTGCAGCAGTCCTGTTTTGTAGCTAATTCTGTCCCTATTCTTCTCCCCGCTTTAAAAACTAGTGCTGTATTTAGCCTTGCAAAAGCCTTTCTTGTCCAGAGGGTGAATTCTTGAGAATTCCATGGGACAGGACGGATATAGAGCTCGCTTCTCTCTCTCCCTCTCCTGGCAGGTACTGCACACCAGAAGAAAACTCTGCGGAAGAGGAAGGAGCAGTGAAAGAAACCATCGCAGGGGTAAGCTTGTGTTATTCCCAAGGAAAATAGAGCTCTTTGTGATGAGAAACTTCAGCACTCTTCACATGACTTCCTCAACAATATCTGTATTTGCCCAGGTTGTTTTTCCCCGGGAAAGCGGGAGCGTTATTTGATGAGTAGCGCTATCGCCAAGTGTTTTCCGCTGCCGTTAATTTTGTTTCTGGACTATTAGGAGCACACTACACTATACGGTTTTGATTCTTCCCCTTTCACGTGTTGGGTATAGCCTCAAAATCTTTAGCGCACAGACTTGGTTGACCTGCAAAGCTGGACTGGGGTGTCTTTAGTCTTATCTTGTTTGCTGGGATAGGAAGTACGTCTCTTTGACTTTCACCTCTGGTCAGGGTTGAGGTCAAAAATAAAATTTTAGTCATGGTAATCAGAAATAGTAGTCTCAATCTCAACTTGATACCTACACGTGGAGGCTTTGCTGGGGTTCTTAACGCTAGCCCAAGGCAAAGGAGCTTTCTGCCTCTCTTGCCTCCGAGTGCAGCACTCCATGGGTGCACAGTTGGAATGCAGTCGTCAAGAAGAAGTAACTTTGGAGTTTGCTGGTTGCATGGGTGTACAAAAACCCTTCCAGTTTTCTATATAAGCAAGATTTTCTGTCCTGTCCCCAAGGAAACAAATCTGTGCTTGATTGCTAGCTTAACGTCCGTTTGTCTAACAGAGGCAGCGTGGCACAGAAATCTTAGAAGATGCCTTATTCCGAGGACACCCTACACCTGTTCCGTCCAAAAAGTCAGCCAGCCTCGATGTGGAGGAAAAGAAAGTGCCAAGATTGGGAAAAACAGCGGAACGCTTTCCTCCGCTCACAGAGGTACCGTAGGCGACAGTCTGTGAGACAAAAGAGAAGGTTGTGGCAGAGCTGCAAGGAAGTCCTCTTCTTCTCGGTGGTTCTTAAGGCGCTTTGAAATCTGAAGAACTTGCATTGAACCTGTTAGCGAGTGGCTGTGGTTGTGGCTTCACAGTGCAAGGGTCAGCACTAAAGCTGCTTTGAAGGATTTTGTGTGCTCCCCGCGCTCCTTCAGTTGTGCTGCCCTAAGGGTTTGTGGGCCTTCTGTTAGCGGGACGGCTGCCTCAGTTTCCCCCTTTGCCGTTCCCTTTGAAGTCCCCCACCTTCACGTTCTTTCAGGCTCCTGACTTAGCTGCCTCGGTACGGAGGATGCCCGCTGGGGTTGGCTTAAACCTGGGTATTGCGAGGGCCGCAGCAGCACCTGGGAAAGGGGGTTGCCAGAGTTGTGTTCCATTTTCAGCTGCTTGAGCGTGTTTGCTAAGTTGACGGGTTTTATCCCCACGTCCTTGGTGAAAAGAAACGGCAGCAAGCCTGGGCTGTGAAGTTCAAAGTTAGGATGCTGAAACCAACCAAGCAAGGCAAAAGCGCTATCGCTCACTGAGGCAAGAAACCGTCGGAGGCAGTTGCTCTGTCACCTGAGCTGAATTTACAGGCCGTGTTTCAGTGGAAAGCTGCCCCCAGGTCAGCGTGCTCCATGCGCTGTTTCACAAGTCCTTCCCCATTGAATTGTTCCTTTCAGGCCATGGAGAGAGAGGTCAGTGCCGCATTTGGCAAAGGTGAGCCAGATGAGATCATGAGCAGTGCCTTCAAACTAAAGGTCACTCGCGAAGACATCCACACGCTCAGGAACCTTTGCTGGCTAAACGATGAGGTAAAACCAGCTGCAGCACAGGGCTAGTCTCACTCAGCCTTTATTGAAAAATACCCCTCCGCCCTGTACAGAAGTCGCGTCAACGTTCTTTGACGACCTCCGCTGCAGAGCCTAGAAATCTCTGTACACTTCTTATTTGAGGTGTTGAAGGGTCGAGCGTTTCGGGAAGTTCCGTTACTTCTTGTATGACGCAGCTTCCAGGAGTTCGTCCGGGTTATTGGCGTGGGTGGCAGGTGTTTTGATCAAACTGCCGATGTAGCCCCATGTGAAATCCTGGGAACAAAAGCCTCCAGCTGAGGCTGGAGTTCTCTGCGCTGCGTGCTTAAGGGTGGCCAGAAAAGAGGTGGTGCTGTATTTTTGGTTGGGGAAGGCAGCGTCATATGTTTACACCTCACGTTTCCTCTTTATGGTACAGGTGGTTAATTTCTACATGGGTCTGCTGATGGAAAGAGGCAAGAAGGAAGGCTATCCAGCGGTCCATGCGTTCAGTACTTTCTTTTATGCCAAACTAACATCTGGGGGCTACGAAGCAGTAAGAAGATGGACCAGAAGTGTGGATGTCTTCAAGCAGGACATCATCTTTGTGCCTGTGAACTTGCAAGCACACTGGACACTAGCCGTGAGTCCCACGGGCTTTTTCTTTAGAATTGGACGGGGAGCAAAAACTGGCAAGAGAAGTCATGTAGGTGTTGGGGGGTGTGCGGCACAAGGTTGTGCTTTGCCTAACGGTCACCTTTTAATAACAGGTCATAGATCTGAGGAAGAACACCATCACGTACTTGGACTCGCTTGGGCAGAAAGGGGACAAGATTTGTCAGACTTTGCTGTAAGTAACCGCTCCGTCACTGCTTTTCTGGTGTGAATGAGGAGAGGGGTTTTAGATTTAGTCCCTGTAAGGCGACTGCCAGTTTTCACGTGGCTTGTAGATAACCAAGCAGGAATCTTGGAGTTGCTTGCTGCGACTTGTCTGGCATCGACTGCTTATCTGCTGTCACAGCGTCCCCTGCACCCAGGGTCTGGGGTGCCTGGATTCTGCCACCTTCCCGTGAGAGGCACAGCCAAATACGCCATAGCCCCGTGGCACACGTGTGCCGACTTTGTTAGTCGGAGCCCAGGATGTGGGATCAAGGCACCCGGTGGAATTACGGCATTACAGTTCCTTGCTTGGTTTGTCTCTTTGTGCTCTGATAACATGTGATTTGGGGCTTTTTGACCTCTCCGAAGCAATGGAGTCGTTGGCCTCGTTCTTGACCATTAGCTCACAGCCTCTCCCTGTGTTTGTAAGTTTCAGATTGGGATTTTTCCTCAAAATCAGCCTTAAATCAGCTGCGGTGAGGATCCTCTGACATTTTACCGTCCTGCCGTCCGTCTTCCTGTGATCCTTCAGCCGCTTTATTTTGTTGTTGGCCTAAATTACAGAGATGAAAAGGGATTTTTTTTTTTCCTTTTGTTTTAACCAGCCAATACCTGCAAAAAGAAAGCTGGGAAAAAAGACAGCTGGAGCTGGATGTTTCAGAGTGGACTCTTCACAGCATGGAGCCATGTGTACGTGAGCACCCCTTGGGTTTGAAATGGGAACTGTAAGTGCTTCTTTGGGGCCCAGATCCTGGCCCGTGGCAAAGAAAGGGTTGAGCTGATGTTTCTCGAGGAGTTGATAGTAAAAAGCAGTCCCTAAAGACCGGATTTAAGAAAGGTCACTTAAGAAAGAGGCGGTGCGAACCTTGAGACACCTCGCAGGGGGGAGGGCTGCTGCGCCTTCTGGGCCTGCCAAAAATTTGGATCGTAGTGTCCGAGTCCGGGAGGCAGAGGGGAGGGATGGTGAGCAGTGAACTGGGTCTGTTCCTCGTGGGCGGGAGTGGGTATCGGGGATTAGGCAAGTAGGGTCAGGAGTGTGCGGTGAGCGCAGTGTCGGTGTGGGTAATGTGCGCTGCTTCCAAGTTGCTTTTCTTTTGAGACAGAGGGAAATCCTCCATCTTCTTTGCATTTCTTAGGAGATCCCTCAGCAGCTGAATGGAAGCGACTGCGGCGTCTTTATGTGTAAATACGCAGATTACATTGCCAGAGAGAAACCATTCAACTTTAGCCAGGTGAGTGAAGGTCATAAACCCCTCCAAGCCCCTCTCGCCCAGGGACAGGAGCCAGGGAGGTTAGGCAGCAGCTCTTCATTGTGTCCGGGGCAGGGGCTGAGGTTTCGTACCCCGTTTCGGTGCGTAGTTGCTGGGGTCAGAACTTCCAAGTGGCCTGGGCAGGGCAGAGCTGTGGTTCTCCATCCCCGCCTTTGGGAGCTGCTGCCGGTGAGATTCCTCTTGGGCAAGATACTGCCGCCAGCGGGTTTGGCATATCTGGGCTCGATATCTTTTGGAGAAATGGCTTCTACCCTTTGACCAGTCAAGACACCGCTTCTTTTTCTTGATTTCGTTTTAGACGGGTCTTTTATTAGCGTGCTTGTAAGCTGTCGCGCGGTCAAGTCAATCTGGTTTTGTCGGGTTGTCGTGTCACCCTCTTAGGAACCGCGTGGGGTGTTGTACCCAAACGGTTGACAGTTCCTAAAGGGAACTTCCTATTAAGGACTCCGCTGGGCGTTTATGCGTGTTTGCCGCCTCTTTCTACCGTGACGTCATTATTTAATTTCTCTTTTCTTTCTCTTCTCTTTTCAGACTCACATGCCATACTTCCGGAAGAAGATGGTGTGGGAGATAATCCACCAACAGCTGCTGTGACACGTGGACTCTTAGAGTTCTTATTTTGATTACGTTTCTTCGACCTTAGTTACTTTTCTTAGGCCTTTAGTTAGTTTTCTTAGACCTTTAGTTACATTTCTTAGACGAATTTTCCTCTTTAGGTTATGAAGTAGAAGTTAAGATGGTTTATTCCCCCCACCTCCCTTATTTTGGAGACAGTAACTCTGGGGTTTTGGTACACAAGTTTTCCTCTTTAGCTTATGAAGTAGAAGTTAAGATGGTTTATTCCCCCCACCTCCCTTATTTTGGAGACAGTAACTCTGGGGTTTTGGTACACAAGTTTTCCTCTTTAGCTTATGAAGGAGAAGTTAAGATGGTTTATTCCCCCCACCTCCCTTATTTTGGAGACAGTAACTCTGGGGTTTTGGTACACAAGTTTTCCTCTTCAAGTTATGAAGTAGTGGTTAAGACAGTTTATTTCCCCACCACCACCCCCCACCCCCCCTTATTTTGGAGACAGTAACTCTCTGTTTCTGGAATATCTACCATCTCCTTGATTCCTAAAACTGGATTTGTCACGACCACGGAAAGAAAGCGTTTACCATCTCTTGATTTCTCACCAAAGCCCCTGTCCTTTGGGCTGGTTTGGGGTTGGCTTTTTTTGCTGCCTCCAGGGAGTGATCTAATGTGAAAAGAGAAGTATTTATTTCTTTATATAATATAAATATTTATTTTAATAAAAAGAGCCTTAATGGAAGGAAACTCTCCCTGTGTCCTGGTTTGAGGTAAAAGAGAACCAATTTTGTTCAGTAACTTGGCTTCTTAGCTGGGCCTCTTCTACCAACTGAAATTAACTGCCTATTGTGCCGTCAGCGTTCACTCTCTCAGAGCGATAAGAGCAATGTTTACAGCTGATGCCCAGGCATGGGATGCAGAGAGGCTCTTGCTTATACTTATTGCTATAACCCCCACGGCCAACCAGCTTTGTTATTTGCCCCGTTGGAGGGTCGGAAGCGGAAAAGCATAGTGGGGTCCCACCTGCGGGGAGGAGCGACAGGACAGGTGATCCAAAACTGACCAACAGGGTATTCCATCCCATCTGCCTCATGCTCAGTAGAAAAGGGACCAAAGGATCAAAGGGTTCTTCTACCTGGGGAATGTTTACTTCGTCCTTTGATAATTATGCTGATGTGACCCCATCAGAGCTGGGGCATGGCAACCTTCTGGGCTCTGAGGATAAGGACTGGTACCTTGTTAAGATCGTGATTTTGTTGTTGATGCTCCTGAATGTGGTGCAGGGATGGTTTCTTGTGAAACATCTGTGCAGGGGCTGCTGGAGGGGACCGTGCGCTGCCGCCACTCAGACCCGCGCAGCCGCTCGGCGATCTGCAGCGGCGCGAACCGCGGCCCCGCCCGGCCCGGCCGCAGCTGTCCCCCCCGGAGCAACGGCACCACCGGCAGCCGCCTCCCCCACGGCACCGGCGCCACCGGCAGCCGCCGCCCCCACCGCCACGGCACAGGCGCCTCCGCCGCCGCCTGCACCGGCACCGGCACCCGCACCACCGGCAGCCGCCCCCCCCACCGCAACAACACCGGCCCCTCCGCCGCCCGTCCCGGCACAAGCCGCGCCCCCCCCTGCAGCGGCACAAGCCACGCCGCCGCCTCTCCCGGCACAACCTACTGCAGCCACTACAACCAGTACCAAAACTACTCCAACTCCATCAAAATCGGTACAAGCCGCCCCGGGAACCAGGAGCAGGAAGAGGAGGTCAACTCCTTCCCCTGCCCCTTACCACAAAGACCACCTCAAGTCACATAGCTTGGGGGAGAGTTCTGAACAAGATCCAGGGGAGGGTCCTTCAAGACCACAGAAGGGAAAGAGACCTTTGAAAACAGACAAAGGCCAGAGTCCTTCTAGAGCAGATGCTGGAGAGGCCCCTTCTGGGGCAGCCTCACCACAGGAGGACTCAGATGTAGAGGGAGTTGTTCAATCCTTCTCCGTGAAAGATCTGAGAAGTATCAGGAAGGACTTTAGTCGTCATGAAGGCGAAACACTTGTCTCCTGGTTGCTCCGATGCTGGGATAGCGGGGCAGATACCCTAGACTGAGATGGCAGAGAAGCTAGGCAATTGGGAAACCTGGCCAAGGATGGAGGGATTGATAAAGAAATTGGGAGAAAGACAAGCACTCTCAGTCTCTGGAGGCGACTGGTGTCAGCCATAAAGCGCAGGTATCCCTTCAAGGACGATATCGAATGCCGTCCAAGTAAATGGACCAACATGGGAAAAGGTATGAAGTACCTGAGAGAACTGCCTGTGCGAGAGGTGATTTATAGTGATGGGCAAGCGACAGTAGACCCTGATGAAATGCCATGCAAACGATCTCTGCTCAAAAAGTTTGTACAAAGTGCACCATCAACATATTCCCACACATTGTCAACAATGGTCTGGGGAGGATCCGATACTGACACACCAACTGTAAATGAAGGGGTTAAGAAGGTACGACAGTATGAAGACAGTCTCTCTGGTCCCTTCTCTGTGGCAGCCATAGAAAAGCTGACTGTGACCACCGAGAAAATGACTGAGAAACTGACTGAGAAAATAGAGCAAATGACCCAGAGATTAGTTGAGCAAACCGATAAACTGTTTGATAAACTAACCAAGGTGGAGGAAAAACTCCATGCTTTCCCTGTACAGACTCATGTTGCAGCTGCTAAGAGGAAACGCCCTCCTACTCAAGAGAAAAACCACCCACCGACTCAAGACAAATCAAAGCCGATGCGAGATATCCTGTGGGTTTGCCTCTGTGAATATGCAGAAGACATGAAGAAGTGGGATGGAGAACCTACCTCAGCCCTACAGGCACGGGTGCTTGAGTTGCAAAATGAAGCCGACAGAAGAAAGGATTCTTACAGGAAGAAGGTTGCTCCAACCTACGGTAGGCGATCCTACGGACCAGGTAGGAACCAATCTGATAATCGTAGGTACTACGGTCAACAGTAGAGGTGCCCTGCCTCCAGCCAGGAGGAGGAGAGGGACAACCGACTGTATTGGACTGTGTGGATTCGATGGCCTGGCACATGAGAGCCACAAAAGTATAAAGCCCTGGTGGACACTGGTGCACACTGGTGCTGGGTTGTTTTTTGCTGTCTCCAGGGAGTTATCTAATGTGAAAAGAGAAGTATTTATTTCTTTATAGAATTTAAATATTTATTTTCATAAAAAGAGCCTTAAGGGAACGAACCTCTACCTGGTAATGAGAGAGGGTGATTTATTCTTTTTTTTTTATTTAACTGAAAAAAAGTTGGATGTAGCGATGTGGATTTTCGCTCCCTCACAATCCCCCAGGAAGAGGATTGGAGCCAGGAGGAGCATCGGAGCACAGAAGCCGCGAAGCGATGGTCACACAGTGCTGCAGGGGCAATCGAGGTGTCGTTCAGTGGTGAGATGAGCAAGCAGCATCCCGAAAATCCGCCCCTGGAGAGGGGTCAGCGGTGTACGGACGCTCTCTGTGTTCTGTAAGCCCCCTTTGGGGAGCCCCTGCTGCCCCCTTGGCAGTGCCCGGGTGGCTGTGACTGCTGAAAGCTGGTTTGGTGCGTTGAGGTGTTAGGTGGGGTGGCAGCAGCCCCTGCCCGCCCCGGGAGGGGGGACACCACCTCTCCGGTGGCACTGGATGGGTGGGAGGGAGGGAGGGAGCACAGCTCTGGAAGCCATGGAGAAAGGCGTGGGGGTGTCCCTCATCGTGGCAGCCCCCAGCAGCCCTACCCCGCCACATGGCCACCCCAAGGACACCCAAGCCCCATCTTGGTCCTCTCCCTCTTGGGTGATGCCCTTCCACCGGCCCTGGAAGTGCGCTCCTCTCCTGCAGGGGGGGACGCCCAGCACTCGCCTGGCTAGAGAAGCACCGGGGGGGGGTGCTTAGGGGGCATCTGAGCTTCCCAGTTACACGGGCATAATTAGGGCGCCCTTAAGAACCATTAATAACCACTTTGGCTCTGCTAACCAACTGCGGCGAGGCCCCCACCCCGCTTTAGCGCAGGCTTTGTGATGCCAACACCTCCCTGAGCCACTGGGTAAAGCGACGCCTGGCAAAAAAACACCGTCACCCAAAGAAAACCCCACACCACATCCCCCACTCCCCGCCCACCCCTTCTCCCCCCATCACAGCCATGGGACAAACTCCCACCACCACCACACCCCAATCTCAGCTCGGCCGTGACACCCCCAAGACACTGGAAAGAAAGCAACCGAGAGCAAGCTCAGGCTCCTGTGAGCTGCAGAGATTTCTCTTTGGTTTTTGATGTTGTCGTTGGGTGGGTTTTGCTTGGTTGTTTTTCACACAACACTTTGCAGTAGAGGACAAAAACGTGGTGTCGCAGCCCCCGGGGTCGGCGCCGGCACTGCCACCTCCCCCCCCAGCTCCTGTCCCTCCTCTTGCCCCGCAGCTGTTCCCACTTTCCTTGCTTGGTTTGGTTGGTTTTTTTTCCTTTCTACCTTTCTTTTTTAATATGTTTTCGCTTCCCCCTTTTTTCTCTTTTACCCCTTTTTTCTTTTGACCTTTTTTGCTTTTTCCCCCTTTTTCCCCCCCTTTTTTTCTTTTTCTCTTTTTTATTTTCCCACTTTATTTTTCCTCCTTTCCCTTTTCTCTTTTTAAACATTTCTCAAGCTTTCTCCTGAAGGAACGGCCCCTGGCTCTCCGCTAGCAGAAGGAGCCTACGGAAGAGCTCTGGCACTGACATGGGCAGGAACACCCACAAGTGAGAACTGGATAGACAAAAGGCTCCTCAATGATGACACTGGGGCAGCCCGACCTTAGAAGCAGCAGAGGAGCAGAGCCACCCAGAGCCATCCAGAGAACAGGAAGGGCTATTCAGGGCCTTATTGTCTGCGCAAAGTAACCATCTGCTGAGAACCGGTCTGGCGGCTCAGAGCTCAGCCACAGCAGCACTCTTGAGCCAAAGGGGAAAAGTACACCGGCAGGAAGACTGGGAGCCTTCCTCCACAACAACCCACAGATCATGACCAGAGTGGTGCCTATTCCCAGCCTACACTAATGAATACGTACGCCTTTGCATCAGAAAGGAACGCTTGCTTTACCAGCCCCTGGGCGAGTTGGGAGCCATCCCCCTTGCACCCAGCGCTGCAATAAACATGCTGCTTTGTAACTCGCCCCGAGTTGGGGAGTTTCTTTCCGCACGTCAGCACCCCTGGGATTGCTTTCCTTCTCCCGCCTCGCACTCGCTCGACATGGTTTTTTCCAACTCAGTCTTTTTTATTAAAAAAATTAATAAAAAAATGCTCCAACTCTCAGTTTTACAAGGCACACAAAATCTCTAAAAGGGAAACACAAGCGTGAGGTGCTGAGGTACCAAAACCTGCCCCTGTTAGTCCAACTAAAGGGACAGCGTCGGGAGGCGACGGAGGAGGAAGGGGGAGGCTGTGGGATGGAGAGAGCCCTCCCCGTACCCCTCAGCTGCGCATCCTCGCAGCGCCGCGGGAATGGGGGGCTGTGTGTCTGGGCGGGTCTTTGGTTTGCTCCCCTGACCTGCTGGGGGTGGTGGAGGAGGTTGGAGGGGGTTGTCCGGCAGTGGGGTTACATTCATCAGGCGGTGCTGGGCGGCACGACAGGAGCATCACTTGCTGTGCTGCGAGGCCGGGGCTCCCGGAGCGTGTTTCTGCTCCTGCTGCTTCACCTGCTGGACCATTTCCCTCATCTTGCGCTGTGCAGTCTTGGGGAGGAGAAGGGAAAAGCAAGAGTTGGGGGTCAGGGCACTGTTTCTCCCACCACCACCCACCCCTGAGCCCCCACCGAGCATCTCGCCGCTCCCAACTTTTCACCCCGGACAAGCCCTAATTAATTTCAGGTTTCTGGGTTTTTTTAACTTGTGCTTCCTCCATCGCTCCTTGAGAGAGGCTCAATTTTTTGGGGGGGGGCCGCCATCCCGCTCGAGTGCACAGGAGACAAGGTTATGGAAGATGAACCCAGGTGGGATGCGGGTGGCTTTGCCCGCACCGAGGAGTCCATTCACAATGTCCTCACGTCCAGCAGCATCAAAATCATGGTACCCAGCAAAGAGCTCCCCTGGCGCTGAGGGAGGCCAAGCCAGGCTGGCAGCACAGTGCTGACCACAGGGACGCTCTCAACTTGGCCCTTACTGTCCCCCACACCCACAGCCCCCACCCAGCGCACCTTGAACTGAGCCTCGGGCGGCCCTGTGATGATGACCATGCGCTCGCTACCCTTGGGACCTTCTGCCGGTGCAATCTGGGGAAGTATGGGGGAGAAGGAGCGTGAGTGCAGCCACTGCTTCAGCAAGACCTTCCCTCGGTGGCATGTCCCCCCACAACGCAGGGCAATCCCCCCATGCAGGAGCATCCCCTCCCACCCGAGCCGGGCTCATAACCAGGGTGCTGCAGGCCTGGCCTTCTACTAAACACAGGCGGGAGAGGTGGGCCCATGCCAACGGGTACAGGAGAGCTGGGGAGAGACTTTTTACAAGGGCATGGGGTGACAGGACGAGGCGGAGTGCCTTCAAAGTGGAAGAGGGGACATTTAGAGGAGATAACAGGAAGAAATTTTTCACTGTGAGGGTGGTGAATCACTGGCCCAGCTTGCCCAGAGAAGCTGTGGCTGCCCTAGCCCTGGAGGTGTTCAAGGCCAGGTTGGACGGGGCTTGGAGCAACCTGGGCTGGGGGGAGGTGTCCCTGAACAGGGCAGGGGGGTGGGACTCCATGATCTTCAAGGTCCCTTCCAACCTCAACCGTTCTGTGATAAGTTGGGGAGCAAAACTGCTCCCCGCACACTCCCATTCCCTGACCTCGGCAGTGCAGAGGGGAAACTGAGGCACGAAGCGCAGGACCAGCCCCGCAGCGCCTTCCTCACCTTGATGGAGGCACCCGCAAACCGCACCAGCTGCTTGATGTGCTGCCCCTTCTTCCCGATGATGGCCCCCACCGCCTGCGTCCCGATGAACACGTTCACAACCTCTTGCTCCGGAAGCTGCGGGGGCATGGAAGAGTGAGAGGGTCAGGGCACCAGCTGGACAGGGGACAAAGGAGGTGGCTGTCCCCATCCCACCATCCCATGGTAGTGGTTGCCCACTCTCCCAAGGTGCCCCAGCAAAGATCTCCTGGAGAGGGGGGACAGGCACCTAAAGGGTGCTGATGTGGGAAGGCGCTGGCTGGGGGAGCTCCGCCGAGAGCTGGCTGAGAGCTCCGCCGAGGAGCTCTATGGTGGGAGAGAAAATGAGGGTCAGTGATGGCCCCAGCATGCCAGACCCTTCCCGGCCACCCCCAGACCCACGCACAGCAGCAAGATACCACCATAAGCCCGGCAGGGACACGGGGACAACCCTTCAGGCCCTCAAACCCCCCCTCACAGAGCGTGGGTGCATCTGAGCTGCATCCAGCGCCATGGGGCTGGGAGGCAGACAGGGGCTCCCAGTTACCCCCACTCCCCCCACGCTGCCACCTTGCCGCCCGTGTCCCGCATCTGCAGGGGAAAACCACGACACAACTCTCTCCTGCTCTGCATTCCAGCAAGTGCAACCGGATGCTACCTGCAAACCACCACTGCTCAGCTGGAGGACGAGCAGACCCGGCTCCCCTGCCCAGCCTGGACGCCGCTCTCGCTCCCAGCCCTGGAAAAAAAGCCTCTCCAGGACGGGGCTGCAGCAACAGCCGCACATTTCCACCCCACAGGAAACAGCTCGTTAACGAGGGGCGAGCACCGCATTTCAAAGCCCCCTTAGGAGCAAGGCAGCGCCCCAAGAGCCAGCCCAACCCCCCAGCACACAGCTCAGCACTCACCACACGCTCGCCGGCCCCCGCAGCAGCGGCTCGAGCGGGGCTGCCCGCGGCCGGCGGTCGGGCGCCGCTCCGTCACAGCCGCTCACCATGGTGGAACGCCGAACGCAGTCCGCGTCCTTCCAGTCGCGCCGCAGCCATGGCGCAGCCGGATGCGGCTACCGGAGCTCCGCGCCAGAGGGGCGCAAAGCGCCGTGCGAGCGCGCAGGAAAGGGCTCGGTAAGCCCGGGATTGGCATTCCCTCACCCACCGAGGGCAGAGGAGGCAGGAGGGGGCGCGCGAGAGCCCGCGCCGCCGGCCGCTGCCGCTCGCATCAGGCCTGCGGGACGCCGAAAGGCTTCTCCGCTCTCGGGGGGGGCCCTCCGCTCTCTGGGAGGCTTCTGGGGGGCCCCTCCGTCTCTGGAGGGCTTCTGGGGGGCCCCCTCCGGCCTCTGTGGGGGCCTCTCCCCGAGGGCAGACAGGCCTCTTCCCCTCCTCCGGGCACCCCCCGCCTCCCGGCGCCCAGCTGCCAGCCGGGGCCCGGCTCGGGGCTTTCGGAGAAGGGCCAGCGCCTCCCCCAGACACAGGAGGGCGAGGCGGGACGGCGCCGGCCCGGCCCCACCGCAGGGCAGAGGCAGAAGCGGGCCGGGCGGCCGCTAACGGCTCCCTCAGGCAGAGCACAGACGCGGCGCGCCTGCGCGCGCGCACCCACCGCCCCGCCCCTCTCTCCCCCCTCAGCCTCCCCTCCACTAATGGCTGCGGGGGGCCCTCGGCGCCCTCCTCGCCGCCCCCGGCCCCGCCGCCGCGCAAGAGGCCGCCCCCCAGGGCAGCGAGCCGCCCCGCCGCCTCAGGGCCGCCCCCGGGCATCGCCCCGGCGCCCACTCCCCCCTCCGCCTGGGGCCTGCGGGACCCCCGGGGCTCCTTGGCGGGAGCCCGCCCGGCGCCTCGGCCGGGAGCGGCGTTAGTCGCTCTGTGGGCTCGGGTGCAGGGCGGGGTCTTGCTCTGGGGCTCCCCTGGCTCTGGCCTCGGCCCCTCTGCCCGCCCAGAGCCCCCCCTCCGGGGCGGTGGGGCTCGTGGTGGGCCCCGGCAGCCCCGTGCCCCCCCCCGCCCTCTCCCAGCCCGGCAGCCCCGTCCTTCCGGCCCTGTGCGGCGGCTGTGGCTCCTGCCGCTGTGGGCTCGCCCCGGGCCGCAGTCAGAGTCGTTCCCCTGTGATGCTGAGATGACTGTGGCTTCCAGATGTTCCCCCCAAATCCGTGGGCAAAGCCACCCCCTCGTTGGCTTTCCGTCTGCACAGCGGGGGCTTGAAAAGGGAAAAAGAGGGGGTGGAGACTTGGAGTGGTGAAGGAGCGGGGAGCAGCTTAGTACAACTTCCCAGGAGAGAATTCCTCTTTTCTCACCCTCAAACTGATCCTAAACCTCCAAGTGGCTGGTAAAGTAAAAAAGGACAAAACAAGGCTCTCCCAGGTGCCGGGTGCTCTGGTAAAGCTGGAGAAAGCGGCATTTCTGTTCACAGGCAGTTGCCGTAAGTGCCGTCAGGTATTGAAACTGCGCTTCTCTCAGGACGTAGCCTTGAGCCTGGAGAGCAGCTCAGAAGGAGTTAGCTCCTGCGAACAATTGAGCAGGAGGATACAAAGATTTTGCCTTCTTTACTTTTGCCTTCTGAAGTATGAAATATGCTGAGTAAGAATGCATCTTTATGGGAGGGTATTTGCCTCTAATGCCTACCCCCCGATATTTTCTGCCTGACTTTAATAGCATAGTAATAGCCAATACTCTTGATGTTGTATGAAAGGTGCCGTTAGGGACTTCTTTGTGCTCCTGATACAGAGAGAAGATAGTCCAGAAGCAATGATATCAGCAGGGTTCGGGGGCGTAATATTTTAAAAGAAATTCCTTTGTGTAAGAATGACCAAAGAATTCTTCAAAGAATCCTTGCCGTCTGTCATGACATTTGGGAGGGCAAATAGAGGCAAAAACCCACCTCGGACCAACCTTTGTGCTCCATTCCCAAAGGAAAAAGTGATTGAAGTGGGTGTATGCACGAGTTGCTTTCCCACCTTTTATTTCCTGTCCTCCTTAGACTTTTCTTTGCAACTCAGTGTAGTGATTTACGAAATGAGATGGCGTAGTAATCTCTGGTGTGCTGCTTTCCCCGAGGAAAGAGGAGAACTTTACATATGAACTTAAGTTTTTGGCGATGGGAACAAATGTAAAAAGTTAGGAAGCATTAACCGAATGAGAAAAAGAGACCTAATATGCTCCAGCGGGATAATTAGCTCTCTGAGAGCGGCCCTTGGCTGGGAGAGGTTGGGGGGTGTTGAGGAGGGCTGCAGTTAGGTGTATGTGCCTGAGATGATCCCAGGGGCGCTTGGAGGGGGGGACCTTCGGGATAGGAAAGGTAACTTTGGAAGTTTGGGCCCTGTGAAGGGAAGTCAGCCTGCTGGGAGCTTCCCTAGGGCTGCAAAACACTGTTGTGTGTGTTCTCTCCTCAGTGTTTGGATACCTGTGGACGATGGTGATGAGAGTCCGCCGAAAAAGAAAACATCAGGTATTGCACATTACAGAAGTATTGAATATGCCTGATTTTCCTGAGGTTTCGTGTCCCTTGGAAAAGTCTGGCTTTTGTGCTCTGGCATTGTTCCTGAAACTGTGGCTTTTCAAGCTGTTCTTTCCTTGTGGCTATCTATCCCTATAGCCAATGGCTTGAGGGTGTACGGTAGGGCTTAGCCCTATGTACGATGTTATCTGCGGTGACTGTGGCAGGGCACAATACTTTTACTGCCAGCAGGAGATAGCCCAGGTCTCTGGCGGTGAGCCCGCGTGTGTCAGCAGAAAGAGTATTTTAAATCAAAGCTGTGTGCTCCCTCCTGGCTGTATTCCCAATGTACCTCTGTTGGTTTTCATCATGTTCTTATATGGCCTGTCTTTGTTTTTTAGATTATGCCATCTCTGAGCGGAAGGAGAAAGCTGAAGAAGTTTCTGTTGTGGTGCAGTTGCCAACCAAGGCAACCAAACGCCCGGCGGCTTCTGTCAGCGAAGATGCTCCATTCCCAGAGTCTGCGGAAGAGGTTAGCGACAGGTTTGATATATTATGATCTGTGCAAGGTGCGAGAGCAAGCGGCTCTCCCTACTGCATCTTGAGGTTGAGCCTGCTCTGAGCCTGTACAGCTGTAGGTGGTTCTTTTCCATTTCTAGCAGGCAGCTATAATGTGGGCTGGGTTTGCCTTACTCAAGTCTGCGTCCTCTGCTCCGGCACTGGCAGCTGCGGAAGGAGCAAAATGTGTGTTGTCTTCCAGATACTTGACACTTGTTCAAGTTTATAGTTTTAGTGTGTTTGTAAACTGTTATTCTCTTTCTCGAGCTTGCAGTTAAGGCATCAAAATACACTACCTTACAAGAAAAACTGCATACTTCCTGTGGATAGACCTCTTTCTGCTCATTATCCACCAGTCCATAAGAGGATTCCTGTAGGACTTTGGCTCTGTAAAAATGAGCCTCTGACTGCTTGACTCCCTAGTTTGGTTCAAAGGTGTAGTGCTATTTTTCTTATTGCCCCATGGGGTAAGAGGGCTAAGAGACTGTCGGGCTCTAATTCTTCATTCCCGAGAGAGTTGTTAACTCATATTTGTACCAAATATATTTTTCAAGGGCTGAATTATCACACTTTGCAATGTTTAGGAGCTGACTGAGTGATTACTGAGTGACAAGCTTGTATTTTTTTAATTGCTGCATGTATGAGAGCCTGTATTCAAAAATTAAAGCGTACCTGTCAGAGATCCTGCAAAGATTGGCATTCTTCTGCAATCTGACCCAGCAAGTCATGGTCCCCAATTCACAGTAGAGCTGACTAAGTCTCAGGAAGTTTGTTTGCTTGGATTCACATTCAGGTTATACTCACATTGGTACTTTTTTTTGTTTTCTTTTAAGCCTCGGTCCACTTCTTTTGAGACTTCATCTAAAAGACCAAGATTTTCGTCGCTTGATATATCAATGCTGCAAATTGGTAAGGCTGACATCAAGTTATACGACTTGTTTCATTTTCACCCTACCTTGTGTACCGTCCAAGCCTACCCCTAGGGTTCTGTACGGATTATTGCAGGCACAGGACGAGGCAGCATCTGGGAAGACTTGAGCGTGACCTCTGTTTCTTACCTGCACCCTTGCATTGCTTCTGGAGTGGAGCTGAGCGTTTATCTTGTCATCTCAGTACCAGAGATGCCTTGGATGCAGTCCTTCCCTTCTGATAGGTCCACTGTTAGCTTGCCAGAAGCAAATTGTTTTCAATGCTCCTTTTAGGTAGTAGATCCCGAGAAGCCTTTTGTATTTCAGGTTTCAGCTGGCAATACCTTGTGCGCACAACTTGCTGTAGTTGCCGGTGTGGAAACCTGATGATGTGAGAGAGAAAATGACAATTTATCTTTGGTGAAGCTCCTTACTGTAAACCCATAAAACTCTTCAGTTCCCTTTTATAGTTTCTGATGCCTTACGCTCTTCTCTCATAGGTCAAATGCCGTGTGGAACCCATGCTCACTTGACTAAGGAAACACTATCCCGTCCTCACAAGACAATTCCATGTCCGAGGTAAAAATCCTTCTGTTTTCTTTGACTTCTTCCCCAAAAGGTTTACTGCCTATGGTAAGGGAGGTCTCCAGCTGCTTCCTCCCCGAAGAACCAATTTTCAACTTTTTCTTTAAACCCAGCTACTTAATTGACACAGGAGATTAGCTAGAGATTAAAGGTCTGCGGTAAGAGGAAGTGTTGAACTTGAGAGGAGGCTGGGGACACAATTGACACCGTATCTTCAAGGCAGTTGTTGTGATTTTCACTTTTACTTCTCTGTATTTCCCCATTAGCCAGTTGAAGACAGCAGGTCTTCATCTGAAAGTCATGAACATCTCGTGTCTGTCTCCATCGTCATCGGTGTACGTGCTTGACATAGTAGTTGGTGGTGGAGGTGCATATTGGAATGTTCTCTGGATACGATTTCTTTTGCGTTGATGTTTTCAGCACAAGCCGGAACGGCAAACAGAGCATCAAAGCTGCTCCAGACAGCTTCTTACCCCTGAGGCCACCCATTAAGGAGCGCGCTGCACCAGAATCCGCCACTTCAGATGAAAATCCATATCATGAAAATGATACAGAAAACAGTATCTCATGTAATTTTAAGTGCAATGGCAATAACATTTGAGAGCGGGTCAAGAGTCTGCTTTTGGCGTCTAATCTCCCAGTCGTTGCTTATTGTGGTGTGGCTCATATTTTGGAGCAGATCTGGAGCATGAGAAAGAGATTCCTTTCAGAGGAAGGTAAACCAGAGAAGTTCCTGGGGAAGGTGTCTAATGCACTCCAACTGCTACTGAGCATATAGTCCCTGAGGTCAGAGCAGGGCAGGTCTGAAGTAAAATGTCCCAGCAGTGTGGATGCTGTGGACATTGCCATTCTCACTGTCAGCATAATCTTTAACAAATAGATTGAGCAGAATTGGTCAAGGCTGGTTGAAATGAACGCTGTCTCGTCCCACAGAGTAAAGTGGCCTCCTCAGGTTGATGCAGATATTTGTTGGATGTGCAAAGAATATTTTTTTCTTTTCAAAGAAAAAACCCAAAAGCCACCATGAATTGGTATGCACTGATAACAAATGCCCCACATATAAAAATTGTGATTCTCCTCTGTTGTTTGTTTCCTGCCCCAAAGTGTTCAAGCCTCCTCCAAGGAACCAGTGACGACTATGAGTCGTGTGGAAGAACCAAAATACAGAGGAGAGGTCTATCCACGTCCAACACTAAGGACCGGTGAGTATCCCCGTGATTCCAATCTGTTCCACTTTGTAGGTAGACTTCAAATGGGAATAGGGCATTTCTTATACACTCACAGATGATGTTCCAAGTTCAAAGCGCTTGCCAGAATTCGAACTTCCTGACCATACAGTCAGCATTCAAAGTTTTGGGGTTTTTTATTTATCACTCAGAAATGGAGAGCTGTGTACATCTGATGGTGATTCAAAGTCGACTTCTTGTTTTCTTCCTACTGCTTTTCTGTGCAGGTGTCGAATGTATAGATGTTTGCTGCCCACAGTGGTCGCAGAGAGGTGATACGATCAGGTAAAGTCTCTTTTAATGATGGTTCTTGTTTCTTTTGGCTCTGTGTGCGTATGTCTTTCACCCCCTGGTAGAGTCTCGGAGATGACCAATGGTATGTGATCGTCTCAGTGCTGTGAAAGAGAAGTAGCTAGCTTGTGGCTCCGGAATTGCTCGCAAGCCAGTTGCATCTCCAACACAGCTGCCATGCGAGAGCCGTGCTGCGTGACAAAGAGGGTTGTGCTGGTGTGGTATTTGCTGTGGGAAGAAAGCCAGTAAGGGTGCGAGTGGTGGCCGTCCCAAGTTGTCCTTGGATGTGCAGAATTCGTTTTTGTTTGTGAGTCGTTCTGCCGAGCCATCAAGGAGTTGACGTTTCATTTCTTTCACTTGGAAACCCGCATCCTGAGCATAAGGATGAGAGAGCTTGTAAAGCCTGGTGGGACTTGAGGCAGTTTTTGGGACTTAGAGGATGCGTGGGGTTTGACTAGGAGGGGGAAAAAGGCAGTGTGCGTTTGGGTTTGAGAGGCCAGCGGCCTCATTGGTGTGGGCTGTCTGAGCTGGCAGGAGTCTGAGTTCTGAGGGCTTTGTGGTGTTGAGAGAAACGGGTTTTGGGGGCAGTAGGTGCAGCTAGAGGGAGAGATTTTGTACGGCGGTAAGATGCACGCATCTTTCTGCAGTGACCTGCCCTTACATGAGAGAGGAGAAAGCGTAGATGGGAGCAGAGAGACTCAGTTGCGGCAGTCCTGTTTTTTAGCTAATTCTGTCCCCGTTCTTCTCCCCGCTTTAAAAACTAGTGCTATATTTAGCTGTGCGGCACTGTTGTGTGCTTAAATTAAAATAGTGGTTCCCCTAAGCTGGAGGGGAGAGAAGGAAAGAAAATACTGATAGAGAATGATGCCTTCAAGTAAAAGGAACATTTTCTTGCCTTTTTTGAGGGGGATTTAGTTACTAACTGAAACGATTTGACAAAGCTTGTGATATCTCCTCTTACCATGCTGGACTGAAAGCCGTTAAAGCACAATACCGTGAGAGTCTGGTGTAGGTCTCCATCCTGAAAAAAAGGGGTCTTTTGGTGACAATGTGAATTCTTGTTTTTGAAGCAGGGACATATATCTGGACAACTTTAATGTCTGTGTATTTGTTTGCTCTTCAGAGTCTGTGTGGTTTGAATGACAATCCTCTCCAAATGGGGATAGTCACTCTCTTGACTGGCCTGTAGAAGGAGAGTAAACATCCTGTCGCTGTCCCATTTGGAATTCAGTGTGCTGGCCTTAGTTTCCCGAAGCTCACTCTGTTTGGATGCAAGTCTAGTTGCAGATGTTCCTGTTACACCTTGCAGTAGAACACCCGGCGTGCAGTGTTTATCAGCGGTAGATCACAAAGCACTCGATAGAGGAAGTGCTGGTTGCTTCCCTGTTTTCCAAATAATGCAAATGATAAAGAGAAGGGAAAGGAGTCTTGTACAAGTAGATGGAAAAAAAATAAAAATTCCAAAGCTCCCAGCTCTTCATTCTATCCCAGTCTTGCTGCTAAGAAAGACCGGTGCTGGAAGTTGAGGCGATATTGTCACATGTTGATGTGTGCAACTGGGGCTGTTGTCAGAATAAGCCTTGAAAAAGCCTTTCTTGTCCAGAGGGTGAATTCTTGAGAATTCCGTGGGAGAGGACAGATACACAGCTCACTTCTCTCTCTCCCTCTCCTGGCAGGTACTGCACACCAGAAGAAAACTCTCAGGAAAAGGAAGGAGCAGCGAAACAAACCATCGCAGGGGTAAGCTTGTGTTTTTCACAAGGAAAATACAGCTATTTGTGATCAGAAACTTCAGCACTCTCCACTTCACATGACTCACTCAACAATATCTGTATTTGCCCAGGTTGTTTTTCCCCAGGAAAGCGGGAGCATTATTTGATGAGTAGCGCTATGGCCAAGTGTTTTCTGCTGCCGTTAATTTTGTTTCTGGACTATTAGGAGCACACTACACTATAGCATTTTGATTCTTCCCCTTTGATGTGTTGGGTATAGCCTCAAAATCTTTAGCGCACAGCCTTAGTTGACCTGCAAAGCTGGACTGGGGTGTCTTTAGTCGTATCTTGTTTGCTGGGATGGGAAGTACATCTCTTTGACTTTCACCTCTGGTCAGGATTGAGGTCAAAAATACAATTTTAATCATGGAAATCAGAAATCGTAATCTCACTCTCAACTTGATACCTACACGTGGTGGCTTTGCTGGGGTTCTTAACGCTAGCCCAAGCCAAACGAGCTCTCTGCCTCTCTTGCCTCCGAGTGCAGCACTCCATGGGTGCACAGTTGGAATGCAGTCGTCAATAAAAAGTCACTTTGGAGTTTGCTGTTTGGATGTGTGTACAAAAACCCTTCCAGTTTTCTGTCCTGTCCCCGAGCAAACAAATCTGTGCTTGATTGCTAGCTTAACGTCCGTTTGTCTAACAGAGGCAGCGTGGGACTGAAATCTCAGAAGATGCGTTATTCCAAGGACATCCTATACCTGTTCGGTCCAAAAAGTCAGCCAGCCTCAGTGTGGAAGGAAAGAAAGTGCCAAGCCTGGGAAGAACAGCGGAACGTTTTCCTCCGCTCACAGAGGTACCACAGCCGACAGTCTGTTAGACAAAAGAGAAGGTTGTGACAGAGCTGCAGGGAACTCCTCCTATTCTCGGTGGTTCTTGAGGCTTTTTGAAATCTGAAGAACTTGCATTGAACCTGTTAGCGAGTGTTTGCGGCTGTGACTTTGCAGTGCGAGGGTCAGCACTAAAGCTGGTTTGAAGGATTTCGTGTGCTCCAGCGCTCCTTCAGTTGTGCTGCCCTGAGGGTTTGTGGGCCTTCTGTTAGCAGGACAAAAAATGAGTCCAGGTTGAACACCAGTCTCCAGAGCAGTGTTAACCCGACTCATCCAGTTCTATTGGATGTGCCTCTTGTCCTACTGTGGTGATAGAACCTGAAAGATCAGCTTGTGCTGGTCCGTGGTGCCGTTCCCCAGGGAGTGGGAGTTCAGTTTCCCCTGCTTGTATGAATTTTGGCTGCTTTTATTCTTTGGAGTTGCAGTCTAATTGAGCTCCCCCCACCTTTTCCTGCCTGTTGAGGATGGACTCGGAAAGGGCGAGCAAATGCAGAGTTTACAAAGTCTGCAGAGTTGATGCTGGGTACAAGGGAAACCGGGTGGTTTTCTTATTTTGCTCACCCAGATTCAAGCAAGAAGGAGATGCTATTGCAGATCAGAGTATTTTATACCACCATCCGTAGTGGTTTCTTTGCATTCCCCGCTGGGGTTGGCTTAAACCTGGGTATTGCGAGGGCTGCGGCAGCACGTGGGAAAGGGGGTTGCCAGAGTTGTGTTCCATTTTCAGCTGCTTTAGCATGTTTGCTGAGTTTACGGGTTTTATCCCAACGTCCTTGGTGAAAAGAAATGGCAGCAAGCCTGGGCTCTAAAGTTCAAAGTTGGGATGCTGAAGCCAACCAAGCAAGGCAAAAGCGCTATCGCTCACTGAGCCAAGAAACCGTCGGAGGCAGTTGCTCTGTCACCTGAGCTGAATTTACAGGCCGTGTTTCAGTGGAAAGCTGCCCCCAGGTCAGCGTGCTCCATGCGCTGTTTCACAAGTCCTTCCCCATTGAATTGTTCCTTTCAGGCCATGGAGAGAGAGGTCAGTGCCGCATTTGGCAGAGGTGAGCCAGATGAGATCATGAGCAGTGCCTTCAAACTAAAGGTCACTCGCGAAGACATCCGCACGCTCAGGAACCTTTGCTGGCTAAATGATGAGGTAAAACCAGCTGCAGCACAGGGCTAGTCTCACTCAGCCTTTATTGAAAAATACCCCTCTGCCGTGTACAGAAGTCCCGTCAACGTTCTTTGACGACCTCCGCTGCAGAGCCTAGAAATCTCTGTACACTTCTTATTTGAGGTGTTGAAGGGTCGAGCGTTTCTGGAAGTTCCATTACTTCTTGTATGACGCAGCTTCCCGGAGTTCGTCCGGGTTTTTGGTGTGGGGGGCAGGTGTTTTGATCAAACTGCCGATGTAGCCCCGTGTGAAATTCTGGGAACAAAAGCCGACAGCTGAGGCTGGAGTTCTCTGCGCTGCGTGCTTGAGGGTGGCCAGAAAAGAGGTGGTGCTGTATTTTTGGTTGGGGAAGGCAGCGTCTTATTTTGACACCTCACGTTTCCTCTTTATGGTACAGGTCGTTAATTTCTACATGGGTCTGCTGATGGAAAGAGGCAAGAAGGAAGGATATCCAGCGGTCCACGCTTTCAGTACTTTCTTTTATGCCAAACTAAGATCTGGGGGCTACGATGCAGTAAGAAGATGGACCAGAAGTGTTGATGTCTTCAAGCAGGACATCATCTTCGTGCCTGTAAACTTGAAAGCGCACTGGACACTAGCCGTGAGTCCCACGGGCTTTTTCTTTAGAATTGGACGGGGAGCAAAAACTGGCAAGAGAAGTCATTTAGGTGTTGGGGGGTGTGCGGCAGAAGGTTGTGCTTTGTCTAATGGTCACCTTTTAATAACAGGTCATAGATGTCAGGAAGAAGACCATCACGTACTTGGACTCGCTGGGCCAGAAAGGGGACAAGATTTGTCAGACTTTGCTGTAAGTAACCGCTCCGTCACTGCTTTTATGGTGTGAATGAGGAGAGGGATTTTAGATTGAGTCCCTGTAAGGCGACTGCAAGTTTTCACATGGCTTGTAGATAACCAACCCGGAATCTTGGAGTTGCTTGCTGCGAGTTGTCTGGCATCGGCTGCTTATCTGGTGTCACAGCGTCCCCTGCACCCAGGGTCTGGGGTGCCTGGATTCTGCCACCTTCCCGTGAGAGGCACAGCCAAATCCACCATAGCCCCGTGGCACACGTCTACCGGCTTTGTTAGTTGGATCCCAGTATGTGGGATGAAGGCACACGGTGGAATTATGGCATTACAGTTCCTTGCTTGGTTTGTCTCTTTGTCTTCTGATAACATGTGATTTGGGGCTTTTTGACCTCTCTGAAGCAATGGAATCATTGGCCTTGTTCTTGACCATTAGCTCACAGCCTCTCCCTGTGTTTGTAAGTTTCAGATTGGGATTTTTCCTCAAAATCAGCCTTAAATCAGCTGCTGTGAGGATCCTCTGACATTTTACTGTCCTGCCGTTTGTCTTCCTGTGATCCTTCAGCCACTTTATTTTGTTGTTGGCCTAAATTACAGAGATGAAAAGGGATTTTTTTTTCCCTTTTGTTTTAACCAGCCAATACCTGCAAAAAGAAAGCCGGGAAAAAAGAAACCTGGAGCTGAATGTTTTGGAGTGGACTCTTCACAGCATGGAGCCACGTGTACGTGAGCACCCCTTGGGTTTGAAATGGGAACTGTCAGTGCTTCTTTGGGGCCCAGATCCTGGCACGTGACAAAGAAAGGGCTGAGCTGATGTTTCTCGAGGAGTTGATAGTAAAAAGCAGTCCCTAAAGACCGGATTTAAGAAAGGTCACTTAAGAAAGAGGCGGTGCGAACCTCGAGAGGCCTCGCAGGGGGGAGGGCTGCTGCGCCTTCTGGGCCTGCCAAGAATTTGGATTGTAGTGTCCGAGTCCGGGAGGCAGAGGGGAGGGATGGTGAGCAGTGAACTGGGTCTGTTCCTCGTGGGCGGGAGTGGGTATCGGGGATTAGGCAAGTAGGGTCAGGAGTGTGCGGTGAGCGCAGTGTCGGTGTGGGTAATGTGCGCTGCTTCCAAGTTGCTTTTCTTTTGAGACAGAGGGAAATCCTCCATCTTCTTTGCATTCCTTAGGAGATCCCTCAGCAGCTGAACGGAAGCGACTGCGGCGTCTTTATGTGCAAATACGCAGAGTACATCGCCAGAGAGAAACCGTTCAACTTTACCCAGGTGAGTGAAGGTCATAAACCCCTCCAGCCCCTTTCGCGCAGGGACAGGAGCCGGGGAGGTTACGCAGCAGCTCTTCATTGTGTCCGGGGCAGGGGCTGAGGTTTCGTGCCCCGTTTCGGTGCGTAGTTGCTGGGATCAGAACTTCCAAGTGGCCTGGGCAGGGCAGAGCTGTGGTTCTCCATCCCCGCCTTTGGGAGCTGCTGCCGGTGAGATTCTTCTTGGGCAAGATACTGCCGCCAGCAGGTTTGGCATATCTGGGCTCGTATCTTTTGGAGAAATGGCTTCTACCCTTTGACCAGTCAAGACAGCGCTTATTTTTATTGATTTCATTTTACACCGGTCTTTTATTAGCGTGCTTGTAAGCTGTCGCGCAGTCAAGTCAATCTGGTTTTGTCGGGTTGTCGTGTCACCCTCTTAGGAGCCGCGTGGGGTGTTGTACCCAAACGGTTGACAGTTCTTAAAGGGAACTTCATATTAAGGACTCCGCTGGGCGTTTATGCCTGTTTGCCGCCTCTTTCTACCGTGATGTCATTATTTAATGGATTTCTCTTCTCTTTTCAGACTCACATGCCATACTTCCGCAAGAAGATGGTGTGGGAGATAATCCACCAACAGCTGCTGTGACACATGGTCTATTAGAGTTCTTATTTTAATTACGTTTCTTAGACCTTAGTTACATTTCTTAGACCTTTAGTTACTTTTCTTAGACCTTTAGTTAGTTTTCTTAGACCTTTAGTTACATTTCTTAGATGAATTTTCCTCTTTAGGTTATGAAGTAGAAGTTAAGATGGTTTGTTCCCCCCACCTCCCTTATTTTGGAGACAGTAACTCTGGGGTTTTGGTACACAAGTTTTCCTCTTCAAGTTATGAAGTAGTGGTTAAGACAGTTTATTTCCCCACCACCCCCCCCCACCCCACCCCCCCTTATTTTGGAGACAGTAACTCTCTTTGAAATTAGCTAACGCACCTTAAGCAAGAGCCAGAAAGGTGGGTGTGACCTCGTTAAGGGCAGAGTGAAGAAGGAACATTGTCAACTTCCATGGCTGAGCCGCACACTCGCGCCTCGCAGCGCACGCGACCACATTACAGACAAATGGGAAACATCTGTGGTGGTGGTTACAGTCGTGTTTGCCCAACTTACCTTCCCAAGGACAACGTGCTGAACTACCGTCTCCTCAAAGAGAGTTTTCCTCTGTTTCTGGAATATCTACCGTCTACTTGATTCCTAAAACTGGATTTGTCACGACCACGGAAAGAAAGCGTTTACCATCTCTTGATTTCTCACCAAAGCCCCTGTCCTTTGGGCTGGTTTGGGGTTGTTTGTTTTTTGCTGTCTCCAGGGAGTTATCTAATGTGAAAAGAGAAGTATTTATTTCTTTATATAATATAAATATTTATTTTAATAAAAAGAGCCTTAATGGAAGGAAACTCTCCCTGTGTCCTGGTTTGAGGTAAAAGAGAACCAATTTTGTTCAGTAACTTGGCTTCTTAGCTGGGCCTCTTCTACCAACTGAAATTAACTGCCTATTGTGCCGTCAGCGTTCACTCTCTCAGAGCGATAAGAGCAATGTTTACAGCTGATGCCCAGGCATGGGATGCAGAGAGGCTCTTGCTTATACTCATTGCTATAACCCCCACGGCCAACCAGCTTTGTTATTTGCCCCGTTGGAGGGTCGGAAGCGGAAAAGCATAGTGGGGTCCCACCTGCGGGGAGGAGCGACAGGACAGGTGACCCAAAACTGACCAACAGGGTATTCCATCCCATCTGCCTCATGCTCAGTAGAAAAGAGACCAAAGGGATCAAAGGGTTCTTCTACCTGGGGAATGTTTACTTCGCCCTTTGATAATTATGCTGATGTGACCCCATCAGAGCTGGGGCATGGCAACCTTCTGGGCTCTGAGGATAAGGACTGGTACCTTGTTAAGATCGTGATTTTGTTGTTGATGCTCCTGAATGTGGTGCAGGGGTGGTTTCTTGTGAAACATCTGTGCAGGGGGAGCTGGAGGGGACCGTGCGCTGCCGCCACTCAGACCCGCGCAGCCGCTCGGCGATCTGCAGCGGCGCGAACCGCGGCCCCGCCCGGCCCGGCCGCAGCTGCCCCCCCCGGAGCAACGGCACCACCGGCAGCCGCCTCCCCCACGGCACCGGCGCCACCGGCAGCTGCCCCCCCCGGAGCAACGGCGCCACCGGCAGCCGTCTTCCGCACCGCCACGGCACAGGCGCCTCCGCCGCCGCCTGCACCGGCACCGGCACCCGCACCACCGGCAGCCGCCCCCCCCACCGCAACAACACCGGCCCCTCCGCCGCCCGTCCCGGCACAAGCCGCGCCCCCCCCTGCAGCGGCACAAGCCACGCCGCCGCCTCTCCCGGCACAACCTACTGCAGCCACTACAACCAGTACCAAAACTACTCCAACTCCATCAAAATCGGTACAAGCCGCCCCGGTAACCAGGAGCAGGAAGAGGAGGTCAACTCCTTCCCCTGCCCCTTACCACAAAGACCACCTCAAGTCACATAGCTTGGGGGAGAGTTCTGAACAAGATCCAGGGGAGGGTCCTTCAAGACCACAGAAGGGAAAGAGACCTTTGAAAACAGACAAAGGCCAGAGTCCTTCTAGAGCAGATGCTGGAGAGGCCCCTTCTGGGGCAGCCTCCCCACAGGAGGACTCAGATGTAGAGGGAGTTGTTCAATCCTTCTCCGTGAAAGATCTGAGAAGTATCAGGAAGGACTTTAGTCGTCATGAAGGCGAAACACTTGTCTCCTGGTTGCTCCGATGCTGGGATAGCGGGGCAGATACCCTAGACTGAGATGGCAGAGAAGCTAGGCAATTGGGAAACCTGTCCAAGGATGGAGGGATTGTACCTGAAAGAACTGCCTGTGCGAGAGGTGATTTATAGTGATGGGCAAGCGATAGTAGACCCTGATGAAATGCCATGCAAACGATCTCTGCTCAAAAAGTTTGTACAAAGTGCACCATCAACATATTCCCACCCATTGTCAACAATGGTCTGGGGAGGATCCGATACTGACACACCAACTGTAAATGAAGGGGTTAAGAAGGTACGACAGTATGAAGACAGTCTCTCTGGTCCCTTCTCTGTGGCAGCCATAGAAAAGCTGACTGTGACCACCGAGAAAATGACTGAGAAACTGACTGAGAAAATAGAGCAAATGACCCAGAGATTAGTTGAGCAAACCGATAAACTGTTTGATAAACTAACCAAGGTGGAGGAAAAACTCCATGCTTTCCCTGTACAGACTCATGTTGCAGCTGCTAAGAGGAAACGCCCTCCTACTCAAGAGAAAAACCACCCTCCGACTCAAGACAAATCAAAGCCGATGCGAGATATCCTGTGGGTTTGCCTCTGTGAATATGCAGAAGACATGAAGAAGAGGGATGGAGAACCTACCTCAGCCCTACAGGCACGGGTGCTTGAGTTGCAAAATGAAGCCGACAGAAGAAAGGATTCTTACAGGAAGAAGGTTGCTCCAACCTACGGTAGGCGATCCTACGGACCAGGTAGGAACCAATCTGATAATCGTAGGTACTACGGTCAACAGTAGAGGTGCCCTGCCTCCAGCCAGGAGGAGGAGAGGGACAACCGACTGTATTGGACTGTGTGGATTCGATGGCCTGGCACATGAGAGCCACAAAAGTATAAAGCCCTGGTGGACACTGGTGCACAGTGGTGGTGCTTTTTTTTTTGCTGTCTCCAGGGAGTTATCTAATGTGAAAAGAGAAGTATTTATTTCTTTATATAATTTAAATATTTATTTTCATAAAAAGAGCCTTAAGGGAACGAACCTCTACCTGGTAATGAGAGAGGGTGATTTATTCTTTTTTTTTTATTTAACTGAAAAAAAGTTGGATGTAGCGATGTGGATTTTCGCTCCCTCACAATCCCCCAGGAAGAGGATTGGAGCCAGGAGGAGCATCGGAGCACAGAAGCCGCGAAGCGATGGTCACACAGTGCTGCAGGGGCAATCGAGGTGTCGTTCAGTGGTGAGATGAGCAAGCAGCATCCCGAAAATCCGCCCCTGGAGAGGGGTCAGCGGTGTACGGACGCTCTCTGTGTTCTGTAAGCCCCCTGTGGGGAGTCCCTGCTGCCCCCTTGGCAGTGCCCGGGTGGCTGTGACTGCTGAAAGCTGGTTTGGTGCGTTGAGGTGTTAGGTGGGGTGGCAGCAGCCCCTGCCCGCCCCGGGAGGGGGGACACCACCTCTCCGGTGGCACTGGATGGGTGGGAGGGAGGGAGGGAGCACAGCTCTGGAAGCCATGGAGAAAGGCGTGGGGGTGTCCCTCATCGTGGCAGCCCCCAGCAGCCCTACCCCGCCACCCGGCCACCCCAAGGACACCCAAGCCCCATCTTGGTCCTCTCCCTCTTGGGTGATGCCCTTCCACCCGCCCTGGAGGTGCGCTCCTCTCCTGCAGGGGGGGACGCCCAGCGCTCGCCTGGCTAGAGAAGCACCCGGGGGGGGGGGATGGGGGTGGGTGACTGGGGGCATCTGAGCTTCCCAGTTACACGGGCGTAATTAGTGCACCATTAATAACCATTAGTAACCACTTTGGCTCTGCTAACCAACTGCGGCGAGGCCCCCACCCCGCTTTAGCACAGGTTTCCTGATGCCAACACCTCCCCGAGCCACTGGGTAAAGCTGCGCCTGGCAAAAAACCACCACCACCCCAAAAAAACCCCACAGCACAGCCCCCACTCCCCACCCACCCCTTCTCCCCCCATCACAGCCATGGGGCAAACTCCCACCACCACCACCCCCCAATCTCAGCTCGGCCATGACCCCCCCGAGACACTGGAAAGAGAGCAACGGAGAGCAAGCTCAGGCTCGTGTGAGCTGCAGAGATTTCTCTTTTTCTTGTGATGATGTTGTCGTTGGGTGGGGTTTGGTTGTTTTTTTTTCACGGAACACTTTGCAGTAGAGGACAAAAATATGGTGTCACAGCCCCTGGGGCCACACTGGCACCGCCACCTCACCCCCCCCCCCCTTCGCTCCCGTCCCTCGTCCCTCCTCTTCCCAGCGGCTTTCACCACTTTCCTTGCTTGGTTTTGTTTTGTGTTTGGTTTTTTGTTTTTTTTTTTTTTTTTTTCTTACAACCTTTTTTTATATTTGAGTTGGGGTTCTTTATCCCTTTTTTTTCCGCCTTTCTTCCCCCCCTTTTTTCTCTTTCTCTTTTTTTTTTCTTTTCTCCTTTTTTCTTTTGCTTTTTTTTCTTTTCCCCCTTTTTCTTTCCACCACTTTTTCCCCCTTTTTTTTTCTCCTTTTTAACATTTCTCAAGCTTTCTCCAAAGGAACAGCCCCTGGCTCTCAGCTAGCCAAAGGAGACTACGGAAGAGCATTGGCACCCGTGGGAGTGGTTTCCTTCTCCTGCTTCACACTCGGTCGAGATCGTTTTTTCCAACTTTTCCAAAAGTTTTTTCCAACTTTTTTTTTTTAACAAATTAAACAACAAAAAAAGCTCCAAGTATCAGTTTTACAAGGCACACAAAATCTCTAGAAGGGAAACACAAACGCAAGGTGCTGAGGTATGAAAACCTGAGGTGTTTTTTTCTGTGTGGATGTGTGTGTGTCATCTGGGGTTGGGGGTTGTGTGTGCTTTATTTTTGAAATTTAAAAAAAATAATAATTTTGCTAGGTTTTTTGTTGGTTTGTTTTTTGTTTTTTTTTTTTTTTTTTTCCCCAGCCCTGGGCTGACAACCTCTTGGAAATCCGGTGTTTCCCCCGTCGTGGTTTGGCCTCAGCCGGCAACAAAGAACCACGCGGCCGCTCGCTCCACTCCCGCAGCCGGGGGCAAAATCGGAAGAAAAAGGCAAAAAACTCGCGGGTTGAGATAAAGGCAGTTTAAGAGAAGAGCAACGGGAAGGGCAAACAATCCCAATAACAGCGGTAAAGGAATAGACGGACGCGATGACAGCGCCTCCGCGCACCGACCGGCCCCGCACCGCCGCAGCCCGCTCCCAGCCGCGACTTCCCGCCCCCTCCCCCGGCGAGCTCCCCCCAGCCCCGGGCATGGCTCACAGGGGATGGGATACCTGTGTCCCTGCCGGCTCCTCGGGGAAATTAACCCCATCCCTGCCGGAACCAGGACACCCCCCGCCCCTCTTTCCCCCCTTCTCTCCTGCAACCCGCATCTTTCAGCCGCGTCGGGGCGGTGATGGAGAGCGAAGGGACAGAGGGACAGCCGGGACAGGGGGACGCAGCAGATGCCAACCCCAGTTTGGGACTCAGGGAAGCAAAGAGGAAAGGGCGCGTGAAAGAGAAATGCCTCTTTGAGGAGACGGGATCCCTTCTCTTGGCTCATACAGGCACTGCTCTTCTCAAAGCCCTTAAGAAATCGCTTTTTAACGCTCCTTTAATTATTATGGGGGGTTTCACCCCCTGCTGGCAATCCTACATCCCTGCTCTACCGGGCATTAGAGAACCACTGGACTAGTTCCTGTCCTTGAACCTCGAGAAAAGCCGGCTTTTGCTAAAAACCAAACATCCTCCTCCCGCCCCCACCCCCTCTGAAAAAAAAAAAAAAAAAAATTAAAATCCTTACAAAACTGAAAAATCCTCCGACTCTTCCGGCTGTGCCTGAGGTGAAAAACAGGTGGCTTTTAGTAAATTAAAAATAATAAAAAAAAATACTAAAAACTCTCTCTCTCTCTGCCTCTGTTAGTCCAACTAAAGGGATAGCGTCGGGAGGCGAGGGAGGAGGAAGGGGGAGGCTGTGGGATGGAGAGAGCCCTCCCCGAACCCCTCGGCTGTGCATCCTCGCAGCGCCGCGGGGAATGGGGGGCTGTGTGTTTGGGGGGGTCTTTGGTTTGCTCCCCTGACCTGCTGGGGGTGGGGGAGGAGGGTTTGGGGAGGGGGGGTGTGGGATATCCGGCAGTGGGGTTACATTCATCAGGCGGTGCTGGGCGGCACAGCGGGAGCCTCCCTTGCTGTGCTGCGAGGCCGGGGCTCCCGGAGCGTGTTTCTGCTCCTGCTGCTTCACCTGCTGGACCATTTCCCTCATCTTGTGCTGTGCAGTCTTGGGGAGGAGAAGGGAAAAGCAAGAGTTGGGGGTCAGGGCACTGTTTCTCCCACCACCACCCACCCCTGAGCCCCCACCCAGCATCTCGCCGCTCCCAACTTTTCACCCCGGACAAGCCCTAATTAATTTCAGGTTTCTGGGTTTTTTTAACTTGTGCTTCCTCCATCGCTCCTTGAGAGAGGCTCAATTTTTGGGGGGGGGGGCCGCCATCCCGCTCGAGTGCACAGGAGACAAGGTTATGGAAGATGAACCCAGGTGGGATGCGGGTGGCTTTGCCCGCACCGAGGAGTCCATTCACAATGTCCTCACGTCCAGCAGCATCAAAATCATGGTACCCAGCAAAGAGCTCCCCTGGCGCTGAGGGAGGCCAAGCCAGGCTGGCAGCACAGTGCTGACCACAGGGACGCTCTCAACTTGGCCCTTACTGTCCCCCACACCCACAGCCCCCACCCAGCGCACCTTGAACTGAGCCTCGGGCGGCCCTGTGATGATGACCATGCGCTCGCTGCCCTTGGGACCTTCTGCCGGTGCAATCTGGGGAAGTATGGGGGAGAAGGAGCGTGAGTGCAGCCACCGCTTCAGCAAGACCTTCCCTCGGTGGCATGTCCCCCCACAACGCAGGGCAATCCCCCCATGCAGGAGCATCCCCTCCCACCCGAGCCGGGCTCATAACCAGGGTGCTGCAGGCCTGGCCTTCTACTAAACACAGGCGGGAGAGGTGGGCCCATGCCAACGGGTACAGGAGAGCTGGGGAGAGACTTTTTACAAGGGCATGGGGTGACAGGATGAGGCGGAGTGCCTTCAAAGTGGAAGAGGGGACATTTAGAGGAGATAACAGGAAGAAATTTTTCACTGTGAGGGTGGTGAATCACTGGCCCAGCTTGCCCAGAGAAGCTGTGGCTGCCCTAGCCCTGGAGGTGTTCAAGGCCAGGTTGGACGGGGCTTGGAGCAACCTGGGCTGGGGGGAGGTGTCCCTGAACAGGGCAGGGGGGTGGGACTCCATGATCTTCAAGGTCCCTTCCAACCTCAACCGTTCCGTGATAAGTTGGGGAGCAAAACTGCTCCCCGCACACTCCCATTCCCTGACCTCGGCAGTGCAGAGGGGAAACTGAGGCACGAAGCGCAGGACCAGCCCCGCAGCGCCTTCCTCACCTTGATGGAGGCACCCGCAAACCGCACCAGCTGCTTGATGTGCTGCCCCTTCTTCCCGATGATGGCCCCCACCGCCTGCGTCCCGATGAACACGTTCACAACCTCTTGCTCCGGAAGCTGCGGGGGCATGGAAGAGTGAGAGGGTCAGGGCACCAGCTGGACAGGGGACAAAGGAGGTGGCTGTCCCCATCCCACCATCCCATGGTAGTGGTTGCCCACTCTCCCAAGGTGCCCCAGCAAAGATCTCCTGGAGAGGGGGGACAGGCACCTAAAGGGTGCTGATGTGGGAAGGCGCTGGCTGGGGGAGCTCCGCCGAGAGCTGGCTGAGAGCTCCGCCGAGGAGCTCTATGGTGGGAGAGAAAATGAGGGTCAGTGATGGCCCCAGCATGCCAGACCCTTCCCGGCCACCCCTAGACCCACGCACAGCAGCAAGATACCACCATAAGCCCGGCAGGGACACGGGGACAACCCTTCAGGCCCTCAAACCCCCCCTCACAGAGCGTGGGTGCATCTGAGCTGCATCCAGCGCCATGGGGCTGGGAGGCAGACGGGGGCTCCCAGTTACCCCCACTCCCCCCATGCTGCCACCTTGCCGCCCGTGTCCCGCATCTGCAGGGGAAAACCACGACACAACTCTCTCCTGCTCTGCATTCCAGCAAGTGCAACCGGATGCTACCTGCAAACCACCACTGCTCAGCTGGAGGACGAGCAGACCCGGCTCCCCTGCCCAGCCTGGACGCCGCTCTCGCTCCCAGCCCTGGAAAAAAAGCCTCTCCAGGACGGGGCTGCAGCAACAGCCGCACATTTCCACCCCACAGGAAACAGCTCGTTAACGAGGGGCGAGCACCGCATTTCAAAGCCCCCTTAGGAGCAAGGCAGCGCCCCAAGAGCCAGCCCAACCCCCCAGCACACAGCTCAGCGCTCACCACACGCTCGCCGGCCCCCGCAGCAGCGGCTCGAGCGGGGCTGCCCGCGGCCGGCGGTCGGGCGCCGCTCCGTCACAGCCGCTCACCATGGTGGAACGCCGAACGCAGTCCGCGTCCTTCCAGTCGCGCCGCAGCCATGGCGCAGCCGGATGCGGCCACCGGAGCTCCGCGCCAGAGGGGCGCAAAGCGCCGTGCGAGCGCGGAGGAAAGGGCTCGGTAAGCCCGGGACTGGCATTCCCTCACCCACCGCGGGCAGAGGAGGCAGGAGGGGGCGCGCGAGAGCCCGCGCCGCCGGCCGCTGTCGCTCGCCTCAGGCCTGCGGGACGCCGAAAGGCTTCTCCGCTCTCCGAGGGGCCCCTCCGCTCTCTGGGAGGCTTCTGGGGGGCCCCTCCGTCTCTGGAGGGCTTCTGGGGGGCCCCTCCGGCCTCCGTGGGGGCCTCTCCCCGAAGGCCTCTTCCCCTCCTCCGGGCACTCCCCGGCCTCCCGGCGCCCAGCTGCCAGCCGGGGCCCGGCTCGGGGCTTCCGGAGAAGGGCAAGCGCCTCCCCCAGACAGAGCAGGGCCGGGCGGGACGGCGCCGGCCCGGCCCCACCGCAGGGCAGGGGCAGAAGCGGGCCGGGCGGCCGCTAACGGCTCCCTCAGGCAGAGCACAGACGGCGGCGCGCCTGCGCGCGCGCACCCACCGCCCCGCCCCGCCCCGCCCCTCTCTCCCCCCTCAGCCTCCCCTCCAGTAATGGCTGCGGGGGGCCCTCGGCGCCCTCCTCGCCGCCCCCGGCCCCGCCGCCGCGCAAGAGGCCGCCCCCCAGGGCAGCGAGCCGCCCCGCCGCCTCAGGGCCGCCCCCGGGCATCGCCCCGGCGCCCACTCCCCCCCCATCTCCCCGGCCAGAAGCAATGCTATCAGCAGGGGTCGGGGGCATAACAGTTCAAGAGAAATTCCTTTGTGTAAGAAAGACCAAAGAGTTCTTCAAAGGATCCGGCTGTCCTGACATTTGGGGGGGCAAAGAGAGGAAAAAACCCACCTCGGACCAACCTGTGTGCTCCATTCCCAAAGGACAAAGTGATTGAAGTGGGTGTATGCCCGAGTTGCTTTCCCACCTTTTATGTCCTGTCCTCCTTAGACTTTTCTTTGCAACTCAGTGTAGGGATTTCCGAAACGAACTTAATTTGTTGGCGATAGGAAGAAAGGTAAAATGTTGGGAAGCATTAACGGAATGAGCCAAAGAGGCCTAATGTGCTGCAGCGGGATCATTAGCTCTCTGCGAGCGGTCGTTGGCTGGGAGAGGTTGGGGGGTGTTGAGGAGGGCTGCAGTTAGGTGTATGTGCCTGAGATGATCCCAGGGGCGCTTGGAGGGGGGGACCTTTGGGATAGGAAAAGTAACTTGGGAAGTTTGGGCCCTGTGAAGGGAAGTCAGCCTGCTGGGAGCTTCCCTAGGGCTGCAAAACACTGTTGTGTGTGTTCTTTCCTCAGCGTTTGCATAGTTGTGGATGATGATGATGACGAGACTCCGCCGAAAAAGCAAAAATCAGGTATCGCGCATTACACAAGTACTGAATATGCCCGATTTTTCTGAGGTTTCGTGTCCCTTGGAAAAGTCTGGCTTTTGTGCTCTGGCATTGTTCCTGAAACGGTGGCTTTTCAAGCTGTTGGCTTCTTGCCTTGTGGCTCTCTATGCCTATAGCCAATGGCTTGAGGGTGTCCGGTAGGGCTTAGCCCTATAGATGACGGACGTTCTCTGCGGTGACTGTGGCAGGGCCCAATACTTTTACTGCCAGCAGGAGATAGCCCAGGTCTCTGGCGCTGAGCCCGCGCCTGTCAGCAGAAAGAGTATCTTAAATCCAAGCTGTGTGCTCCCTCCTGTCTGTATTCGCAATGTACCTCTGTTGGTTTTCTAGCCTGTTCTTATACGGCCTGTCTTTGTTTTTTAGATTATTCCATCTCTGAGCAGAAAGAGAAAGTTGACGTTTCTGCAGTGCTGCAGTTGCCGACCAAGGCAACCAAACGCCCGGCGGCTTCCGTCAGCGAAGATGCTGCCGGCACAGAGTCTGCGGAAGAGGTTAGCGAGGGCTTTGAAATGTTAGGGTCTGTGCAAGGTGCGAGAGCAAGCGGCTCTCCCTACTGCATCTTGAGGTTGAGCCTGCTCTGAGCCTGTACAGCAGTAGGTGGTTCTTTTGCATTTCTAGCAGGCAGCTCTAATGTGGGCTGGGTTTGCCTTACTCAAGCCTGCGTCCTCTGCTCCGGCACTGGCAGCTGCGGGAGGAGCAAACTGTTGTCTTCCAGATACTTGAGAATGGTTCAAGTTTATAGTTTTAGTGTGTTTGCAAACTGTTATTCTCTTTCTCAAGCTTGTGGTTAAGGAATCAATATACACTACCTGACAAGAAAAACTGCATACTTGCTCTGGATAAACCACTTTCTGCTCATTATCCACCAGTCCAGGAGAGCGTTCCTGTAGGACTTTGGCTCTGTAAAAATGAGCCACCTTGACTGCCTAGTTTGGTTCAAAGGTGTAGTGCAGTTTTTCTTATTGCCCCATGGGATTAGAGGGCTAAGAGACTGTCGGGCTCTAGTTCTTCGTTCCTGAGAGAGTCGTTAACTCTTATTTGTACAAAATATATTTCTCAAGGGCCGAACTATCACCCTTTGGAATGTTTAGAAGCCGACTGAGTGATAACTCAGTGACAAGACTGTATTCTTTTAATTGCTGCACATATGAGAGCCTGTATTCAAAATTTAAAGCGTACCTGACAAAGGTCCTGCCAAGATTTGCCGCCTTCTGCAATCTGAACCAGCAAGTCATGGTCCCCAAGTCATAGTAGAGCTGACTAAGCCTCAGGAAGTGTGTTTGCTGGGATTCACATTCAGGTTACACTCACGCTGGTGCTTTTTTGTTGTTTTCTTTTAAGCCTGGGTCCACTTCTTTAGAGCCTTCCACTAAAAGACCACGATTTTCGTCACTCGAGGTAGCCGTGCTGCAAATTGGTAAGGCTGACATCAAGTTATACGACTTGTTTCATTTTCACCCTACCTTGTGTACTGTCCAAGTCTACCCCTAGGGTTCTGTAGGGATTATGGCAGGCACGGGACGAGGCAGCATCTGGGAATACTTGAGCGTGACCTCTGTTTCTTACCCGCATCCTTGCATTGCTTCTGGAGTGGAGCCGGGCGTCGATCTGGTCGTCTCGGTACCAGAGCTGCCTTGGATGCAGTCCTTCCGTTCTGATAGGTCCACTGTTAGCTTTCCAGAAGCAAATTGTTTTCAATGGTCCTTTTAGGTAGTAGATCCTGAGGAGCCTTTTGTATTTCAGGTTTCGGCTGGCAATACCTTGTGCGCGCAACTTGCTGCAGTTGCCGGTGTGAAAACCTGAAAATGTCCTAAAGTGACATAACACAAATCATATGATGATGTGAGAGAGAAAATGACAATTTATCTTTGGTGAAGCTCGTTACTGTAAACTCATAAACCTCTTCAGTTTCCTTTTATACTTACCGATGCCTTACGCTCTTCTCTCGTAGGTCAAATGCCGTGTGGGACCCATGCTCGCTTGACGAAGGAACCACTCTCTCGTCCTGACAAGACAATTCCCCGTCTGAGGTAAAAATCCTTCCGTTTTCTTTGACTTCTTCCCCGAAAGGTTTACTGCCTATGGTAAGGGAGGTCGTCAGCTGCTTCCCCCCCGAAGAACCAATATTAAACTTTTTCTTTAAATCCAGCTACTTAATTGACACAGGAGATTAGCTAGAGATTAAAGGTCTGCGGTAAGAGGAAGCGTTGAACTTGAGAGGAGGCTGAGGACACAATCAACAGCGTATCTTCAAGGCAGTTGTTGTGATTTTCACTTTTACTTCTCTCTACTTCCCCATTAGCCAGTTGAAGACAACAGGTCTTCATCTGAAAGTCATAAACATCTCGTGTCTGTCTCCATCGTCATCGGTGTACGTGCTTGACAAAGCAGGTGGTGGTGGAGGTGCACATTGGAATGTTCTCTTGATACCGTTTCTTTTGCCGTTGATGTTTTGAGCACAAGCCGGAAGGGCAAACAGAGCATCAAAGCTGCTCCAGACAGCTTCTTACCACTGAGGCCACCAGTTAAGGAGTGCGCTGCGCCAGAATCCGCCACTGCAGATGAAAATCCATACCATGAAAATGATACAGAAGAGAGTTTCTCATGTAATTTTGGGTGCGCTGAGTTTAAGCGCACTGCATTTGAGAGCAGGTCAAGACTCTGCTGTCGGCGTCTCATCTGCCAGTCGTTGCTTATTGTGGTTTGGCTCATATTTTGGAGCAGATCTGGAGCCTGAGAAAGAGATTCCTTTCAGAGGAAGCTAAACCAGAGAAGTTCCTGGGGAAGGTGTCTAATGCACTCCAACCGCTACTGAGCATATAGTCCCTGAGGTCAGAGCAGGGCAGGTCTGAAGTAAAATGTCCCAGCAGTATGGATGTTGTGGACATTGCCATTCTCAGCGTCAGCATAACCTTTAACAAATAGATTGAGCAGAATTGGTCAGGGCTGGTTGAAATGAATGCTGTCTTGTCCCACAGAGTAAAGTGGCCTCCTCAGGTCAATGCAGATATTTGTCGGATGTGCAAAGAATATTTTGTTCTTCTTAAAGAAAAACCCCAAAAGCCAGCGTGAATTGGTACGCACTGATAACAAATGCCCCCCGTATAAAAATTGTGATTCTCCTCTGTTTGTTTCCTGCCCCAAAGTGTTCAAGCCTCCTCCAAGGAACCAGTGGCGACTGTGAGTCACCGGGAAGAACCAAAATACGGAGGAGACGTCTATCCACGTGCAACACTAAGGACCGGTGAGTAGCCCCATGATTCCAATCCGTTCCACTTTGTAGGTAGACGTCAAATCCGAATAGGGCATTCCTTACACACTCGCAGATGACGTTCCGAGTTCAAAGTGCTTGCCAGAATTCGAACTTCCTGACCATACCGTCATCCTTCAAAGTTTTTCCTTTTTTTTTATTTATCACTCAGAAATGGAGAGCTGTGTACATCTGATGGTGATTGAAAGTCGACTTCTTGTTTTCTTACTACTGCTTTTCTGTGCAGGTGTCGAATGTATAGATGTTTGCTGCCCGCAGCGGTCGCAGAGAGGTGATACGATCAGGTAGAGTCTCTTCTAATGATGCTTCTTGTTCCTTTTGGCTCTGCGCGTGTATCTCTTTCAGCCGCTGGTAGAGTCTCGAAGATGACCAACGGTCTTTGATCGTCTCAGTGCTGTGAAAGAGAAGTAGCTAGCTTGCGGCTCCGGAACTGCTTGCAAGCCAGTTGCATCTCCAACACAAGCGAGAGCCGTGCTGCGTGACAAAGAGGGTTGTGCTGGTGTGGTGTTTGCTGTGGGAAGAAAGCCAGTAAGGGTGCGAGTGGTGGCCGTCCCAAGTTGTCCTTGGATGTGCAGAATCCGTTTTTGTTTGTGAGTCGTTCTGCCGAGCCATCAATGAGCTGACATTTCACTTCTTTCACTTGGAAACCCGCATCCTAAGCAGAAGGATTAGAGAGCTTGTAAAGCCTGGTGGGACTTGAGGCAGTTTTGGGGACTTTGTAAGTCCCAAAGGATGCCTGGGGTTTGCCTAGGAGGGGGAAAAAGGCAGCGTGCAGTTGGGTTTGAGAGGCCAGCGGCCTCATTGGTATTGGCTGTCTGAGCTGGCAGGACTGTGAGTTGCGACGGCTTTGCGGTCTTTATGGAAACAGGTCTTGGTTTCCCGAAGCTCACTCTGTTTGGGTGCAAGTCTAGTTGCAGATGTTCCTGTTATACCTTGCAGTAGAACACCCAGCATGCAGTGTTTATCAGCAGCAGATCACAAAGCACTCGACAGAGGAAGTGCTGGTTGCTTCCCTGTTTTCCAAATAATGCAACTGATAAAGAGAAGGAAAAGGAGTCTTGTACAAGTAGATGGGAAAAAAAAAAACAAACTTCCAAAGCTCCCAGCTCTTCATTCTATCCCAGTCTTGCTGCTAAGAAAGACCGGTGCTGGAAGTTGAGGCGATATTGTCACATGTTGATGTGTGCAACCGGGGCTAGTCAGAATAGGCCTTGCAAAAGCCTTTCTTGTCCAGAGGGTGAATTCTTGAGAATTCCATGGGACAGGACGGATATAGAGCTCACTTCTCTCTCTCCCTCTCCTGGCAGGTACTGCACACCAGAAGAAAACTCTGCGGAAGAGGAAGGAGCAGTGAAAGAAACCATCGCAGGGGTAAGCTTGTGTTATTCCCAAGGAAAATAGAGCTCTTTGTGGTCAGAAACTTCAACAAATCTGTGCTTGATTGCTAGCTTAACGTCCGTTTGTCTAACAGAGGCAGCGTGGCACAGAAATCTTAGAAGATGCCTTATTCCGAGGACACCCTACACCTGTTCCGTCCAAAAAGTCAGCCAGCCTCGATGTGGAGGAAAAGAAAGTGCCAAGATTGGGAAAAACAGCGGAACGCTTTCCTCCGCTCACAGAGGTACCGTAGGCGACAGTCTGTGAGACAAAAGAGAAGGTTGTGGCAGAGCTGCAAGGAAGTCCTCTTCTTCTCGGTGGTTCTTAAGGCGCTTTGAAATCTGAAGAACTTGCATTGAACCTGTTAGCGAGTGGCTGTGGTTGTGGCTTCACAGTGCGAGGGTCAGCACTAAAGCTGCTTTGAAGGATTTTGTGTGCTCCCCGCGCTCCTTCAGTTGTGCTGCCCTAAGGGTTTGTGGGCCTTCTGTTAGCGGGACGGCTGCCTCAGTTTCCCCCTTTGCCGTTCCCTTTGAAGTCCCCCACCTTCACGTTCTTTCAGGCTCCTGACTTAGCTGCCTCGGTACGGAGGATGCCCGCTGGGGTTGGCTTAAACCTGGGTATTGCGAGGGCCGCAGCAGCACCTGGGAAAGGGGGTTGCCAGAGTTGTGTTCCATTTTCAGCTGCTTGAGCGTGTTTGCTAAGTTGACGGGTTTTATCCCCACGTCCTTGGTGAAAAGAAACGGCAGCAAGCCTGGGCTGTGAAGTTCAAAGTTAGGATGCTGAAACCAACCAAGCAAGGCAAAAGCGCTATCGCTCACTGAGGCAAGAAACCGTCGGAGGCAGTTGCTCTGTCACCTGAGCTGAATTTACAGGCCGTGTTTCAGTGGAAAGCTGCCCCCAGGTCAGCGTGCTCCATGCTCTGTTTCACAAGTCCTTCCCCATTGAATTGTTCCTTTCAGGCCATGGAGAGAGAGGTCAGTGCCGCATTTGGCAAAGGTGAGCCAGATGAGATCATGAGCAGTGCCTTCAAACTAAAGGTCACTCGCGAAGACATCCGCACGCTCAGGAACCTTTGCTGGCTAAACGATGAGGTAAAACCAGCTGCAGCACAGGGCTAGTCTCACTCAGCCTTTATTGAAAAATACCCCTCCGCCCTGTACAGAAGTCGCGTCAACGTTCTTTGACGACCTCCGCTGCAGAGCCTAGAAATCTCTGTACACTTCTTATTTGAGGTGTTGAAGGGTCGAGCGTTTCGGGAAGTTCCGTTACTTCTTGTATGACGCAGCTTCCAGGAGTTCGTCCGGGTTATTGGCGTGGGGGGCAGGTGTTTTGATCAAACTGCCGATGTAGCCCCGTGTGAAATCCTGGGAACAAAAGCCTCCAGCTGAGGCTGGAGTTCTCTGCGCTGCGTGCTTAAGGGTGGCCAGAACAGAGGTGGTGCTGTATTTTTCGTTGGGGAAGGCAGCGTCTTATTTTGACACCTCACGTTTCCTCTTTATGGTGCAGGTCGTTAATTTCTACATGAGTCTGGTGATGGAAAGAGGGAAGAAGGAAGGCTATCCAGCAGTCCACGCGTTTAGTACTTTCTTTTATCCAAAACTAACATCTGGGGGCTACGAGTCGGTCAGAAGGTGGACCAAGAGTGTCGATGTCTTTAAGCAGGACATCCTCTTCGTGCCTGTGAACTCGCGAGCACACTGGACACTAGCCGTGAGTCCCACGGGCTTTTCCTTTAGAATTGGACGGGGAGCAAAAACTGGCAAGAGAAGTCATGTAGGTGTTGGGGGGTGTGCGGCACAAGGTTGTGCTTTGCCTAACGGTCACCTTTTAATAACAGGTCATAGATCTGAGGAAGAACACGATCACGTACTTGGACTCGCTTGGGCAGAAAGGGGACAAGATTTGTCAGACTTTGCTGTAAGTAACCGCTCCGTCACTGCTTTTCTGGTGTGAATGAGGAGAGGGGTTTTAGATTTAGTCCCTGTAAGGCGACTGCCAGTTTTCACGTGGCTTGTAGATAACCAAGCAGGAATCTTGGAGTTGCTTGCTGCGACTTGTCTGGCATCGACTGCTTATCTGCTGTCACAGCGTCCCCTGCACCCAGGGTCTGGGGTGCCTGGATTCTGCCACCTTCCCGTGAGAGGCACAGCCAAATACGCCATAGCCCCGTGGCACACGTGTGCCGACTTTGTTAGTTCTTGACCATTAGCTCACAGCCTCTCCCCGTGTTTGTAAGTTTCAGATTGGGATTTTTCCTCAAAATCAGCCTTAAATCAGCTGCAGTGAGGATCCTCTGACATTTTACCGTCCTGCCGTCCGTCTTCCTGTGATCCTTCAGCTGCTTTATTTTGTTGTTGGCCTAAATTACAGAGTTGAAAAGGGATTTTTTTTTTTCCTTTTGTTTTAACCAGCCAATACCTGCAAAAAGAAAGCTGGGAAAAAAGACAGCTGGAGCTGGATGTTTCAGAGTGGACTCTTCACAGCATGGAGCCACGTGTACGTGAGCACCCCTTGGGTTTGAAATGGGAACTGTAAGTGCTTCTTTGGGGCCCAGATCCTGGCACGTGACAAAGAAAGGGTTGAGCTGATGTTCCTCGAGGAGTTGATAGTAAAAAGCAGTCCCTAAAGACCGGATTTAAGAAAGGTCACTTAAGAAAGAGGCGGTGCGAACCTTGAGACACCTCGCAGGGGGGAGGGCTGCTGCACCTTCTGGGCCTGCCAAAAATTTGGATCGTAGTGTCCGAGTCCAGGAGGCAGAGGGGAGGGATGGTGAGCAGTGAACTGGGTCTGTTCCTCGTGGGCGGGAGTGGGTATTGGGGATTAGGCAAGTAGGGTCAGGAGTGTGCGGTGAGCGCAGTGTCGGTGTGGGTAATGTGCGCTGCTTCCAAGTTGCTTTTCTTTTGAGACAGAGGGAAATCCTCCATCTTCTTTGCATTCCTTAGGAGATCCCTCAGCAGCTGAATGGAAGCGACTGCGGCGTCTTTATGTGTAAATACGCAGATTACATCGCCAGAGAGAAACCGTTCAACTTTACCCAGGTGAGTGAAGGTCATAAACCCCTCCAAGCCCCTCTCGCCCAGGGACAGGAGCCAGGGAGGTTAGGCAGCAGCTCTTCATTGTGTCCGGGGCAGGGGCTGAGGTTTCGTACCCCGTTTCGGTGCGTAGTTGCTGGGATCAGAACTTCCAAGTGGCCTGGGCAGGGCAGAGCTGTGGTTCTCCATCCCCGCCTTTGGGAGCTGCTGCCGGTGAGATTCCTCTTGGGCAAGATACTGCTGCCAGCGGGTTTGGCATATCTGGGCTCGGTATCTTTTGGAGAAATGGCTTCTACCCTTTGACCAGTCAAGACACCGCTTCTTTTTATTGATTTCGTTTTAGACGGGTCTTTTATTAGCGTGCTTGTAAGCTGTCGCGCAGTCAAGTCAATCTGGTTTTGTCGGGTTGTCGTGTCACCCTCTTAGGAACCGCGTGGGGTGTTGTACCCAAACGGTTGACAGTTCCTAAAGGGAACTTCCTATTAAGGACTCCGCTGGGCGTTTATGCGTGTTTGCCACCTCTTTCTACCGTGACGTCATTATTTAATTTCTCTTTTCTTTCTCTTCTCTTTTCAGACTCACATGCCATACTTCCGGAAGAAGATGGTGTGGGAGATAATCCACCAACAGCTGCTGTGACACGTGGACTCTTAGAGCTCTTCTTTTGATTACGTTTCTTCGACCTTAGTTACTTTTCTTAGGCCTTTAGTTAGTTTTCTTAGACCTTTAGTTACATTTCTTAGACGAATTTTCCTCTTTAGGTTATGAAGTAGAAGTTAAGATGGTTTATTCCCCCCACCTCCCTTATTTTGGAGACAGTAACTCTGGGGTTTTGGTACACAAGTTTTCCTCTTCAAATTATGAAGTAGTGGTTAAGACAGTTTATTTCCCCACCTCCACCACCACCACCACCCCCCCCTTATTTTGGAGACAGTAACTCTCTTTGATTAGCTAACGCACCTTAAGCAAGAGCCAGAAAGGTGGGTGTGACCTCGTTAAGGGCAGAGTGAAGAAGGAACATCGTCAACTTCCATGGCTGAGCCGCACGCTCGCGCCTCACAGCGCACGCGACCACGTTACAGACAAATGGGAAACATCCGTGGTGGTGGTTACAGTCGTGTTTGCCCAACTTACCTTCCCAAGGACAACGTGCTGAACTACCGTCTCCTCAAAGAGAGTTTTCCTCTGTTTCTGGAATATCTACCGTCTACTTGATTCCTAAAACTGGATTTGTCACGACCACAGAAAGAAAGCGTTTACCATCTCTTGATTTCTCACCAAAGCCCCTGTCCTTTGGGCTGGTTTGGGGTTGGCTTGTTTTGCTGCCTCCAGGGAGTTATCTAATGTGAAAAGAGAAGTATTTATTTCTTTATATAATATAAATATTTATTTTAATAAAAAGAGCCTTAATGGAAGGAAACTCTCCCTGTGTCCTGGTTTGAGGTAAAAGAGAACCAATTTTGTTCAGTAACTTGGCTTCTTAGCTGGGCCTCTTCTACCAACTGAAATTAACTGCCTATTGTGCCGTCAGCGTTCACTCTCTCAGAGCGATAAGAGCAATGGTTACAGCTGATGCCCAGGCATGGGATGCAGAGAGGCTCTTGCTTATACTCATTGCTATAACCCCCACGGCCAACCAGCTTTGTTATTTGCCCCGTTGGAGGGTCGGAAGCGGAAAAGCATAGTGGGGTCCCACCTGCGGGGAGGAGCGACAGGACAGGTGACCCAAAACTGACCAACAGGGTATTCCATCCCATCTGCCTCATGCTCAGTAGAAAAGAGACCAAAGGGATCAAAGGGTTCTTCTACCTGGGGAATGTTTACTTCGCCCTTTGATAATTATGCTGATGTGACCCCATCAGAGCTGGGGCATGGCAACCTTCTGGGCTCTGAGGATAAGGACTGGTACCTTGTTAAGATCGTGATTTTGTTGTTGATGCTCCTGAATGTGGTGCAGGTGTGGTTTCTTGTGAAACATCTGTGCAGGGGGAGCTGGAGGGGACCGTGCGCTGCCGCCACTCAGACCCGCGCAGCCGCTCGGCGATCTGCAGCGGCGCGAACCGCGGCCCCGCCCGGCCCGGCCGCAGCTGTCCCCCCCGGAGCAACGGCACCACCGGCAGCCGCCTCCCCCACGGCACCGGCGCCACCGGCAGCCGCCCCCCCACCGCCACGGCACAGGCGCCTCCGCCGCCGCCTGCACCGGCACCGGCACCCGCACCACCGGCAGCCGCCCCCCCCACCGCAACAACACCGGCCCCTCCGCCGCCCGTCCCGGCACAAGCCGCGCCCCCCCCTGCAGCGGCACAAGCCACGCCGCCGCCTCTCCCGGCACAACCTACTGCAGCCACTACAACCAGTACCAAAACTACTCCAACTCCATCAAAATCGGTACAAGCCGCCCCGGTAACCAGGAGCAGGAAGAGGAGGTCAACTCCTTCCCCTGCCCCTTACCACAAAGACCACCTCAAGTCACATAGCTTGGGGGAGAGTTCTGAACAAGATCCAGGGGAGGGTCCTTCAAGACCACAGAAGGGAAAGAGACCTTTGAAAACAGACAAAGGCCAGAGTCCTTCTAGAGCAGATGCTGGAGAGGCCCCTTCTGGGGCAGCCTCACCACAGGAGGACTCAGATGTAGAGGGAGTTGTTCAATCCTTCTCCGTGAAAGATCTGAGAAGTATCAGGAAGGACTTTAGTCGTCATGAAGGCGAAACACTTGTCTCCTGGTTGCTCCGATGCTGGGATAGCGGGGCAGATACCCTAGACTGAGATGGCAGAGAAGCTAGGCAATTGGGAAACCTGTCCAAGGATGGAGGGATTGTACCTGAAAGAACTGCCTGTGCGAGAGGTGATTTATAGTGATGGGCAAGCGATAGTAGACCCTGATGAAATGCCATGCAAACGATCTCTGCTCAAAAAGTTTGTACAAAGTGCACCATCAACATATTCCCACCCATTGTCAACAATGGTCTGGGGAGGATCCGATACTGACACACCAACTGTAAATGAAGGGGTTAAGAAGGTACGACAGTATGAAGACAGTCTCTCTGGTCCCTTCTCTGTGGCAGCCATAGAAAAGCTGACTGTGACCACCGAGAAAATGACTGAGAAACTGACTGAGAAAATAGAGCAAATGACCCAGAGATTAGTTGAGCAAACCGATAAACTGTTTGATAAACTAACCAAGGTGGAGGAAAAACTCCATGCTTTCCCTGTACAGACTCATGTTGCAGCTGCTAAGAGGAAACGCCCTCCTACTCAAGAGAAAAACCACCCTCCGACTCAAGACAAATCAAACCCAATGCGAGATATCCTGTGGGTTTGCCTCTGTGAATATGCAGAAGACATGAAGAAGAGGGATGGAGAACCTACCTCAGCCCTACAGGCACAGGTGCTTGAGTTGCAAAATGAAGCCGATAGAAGAAAGGATTCTTACAGGAAGAAGGTTGCTCCAACCTACGGTAGGCGATCCTACGGACCAGGTAGGAACCAATCTGATAATCGTAGGTACTACGGTCAACAGTAGAGGTGCCCTGCCTCCAGCCAGGAGGAGGAGAGGGACAACTGACTGTATTGGACTGTGTGGATTCGATGGCCTGGCACATGAGAGCCACAAAAGTATAAAGCCCTGGTGGACACTGCTGCACAGTGGTGTTGGGTTGTTTTTTGCTGTCTCCAGGGAGTTATCTAATGTGAAAAGAGAAGTATTTATTTCTTTATAGAATTTAAATATTTATTTTCATAAAAAGAGCCTTAAGGGAACGAACCTCTACCTGGTAATGAGAGAGGGTGATTTATTCTTTTTTTTTTATTTAACTGAAAAAAAGTTGGATGTAGCGATGTGGATTTTCGCTCCCTCACAATCCCCCAGGAAGAGGATTGGAGCCAGGAGGAGCATCGGAGCACAGAAGCCGCGAAGCGATGGTCACACAGTGCTGCAGGGGCAATCGAGGTGTCGTTCAGTGGTGAGATGAGCAAGCAGCATCCCGAAAATCCGCCCCTGGAGAGGGGTCAGCGGTGTACGGACGCTCTCTGTGTTCTGTAAGCCCCCTGTGGGGAGCCCCTGCTGCCCCCTTGGCAGTGCCCGGGTGGCTGTGACTGCTGAAAGCTGGTTTGGTGCGTTGAGGTGTTAGGTGGGGTGGCAGCAGCCCCTGCCCGCCCCGGGAGGGGGGACACCACCTCTCCGGTGGCACTGGATGGGTGGGAGGGAGGGAGGGAGCACAGCTCTGGAAGCCATGGAGAAAGGCGTGGGGGTGTCCCTCATCGTGGCAGCCCCCAGCAGCCCTACCCCGCCACACGGCCACCCCAAGGACACCCAAGCCCCATCTTGGTCCTCTCCCTCTTGGGTGATGCCCTTCCACCCGCCCTGGAGGTGCGCTCCTCTCCTGCAGGGGGGGACGCCCAGCACTCGCCTGGCTAGAGAAGCACCGGGGGGGTGCTTAGGGGGCATCTGAGCTTCCCAGTTACACGGGCATAATTAGGGCACCCTTAAGAACCATTAATAACCACTTTGGCTCTGCTAACCAACTGCGGCGAGGCCCCCACCCCGCTTTAGCGCAGGCTTTGTGATGCCAACACCTCCCTGAGCCACTGGGTAAAGCGACGCCTGGCAAAAAAACACCATCACCCAAAGAAAACCCCACACCACATCCCCCACTCCCCGCCCACCCCTTCTCCCCCCATCACAGCCATGGGACAAACTCCCACCACCACCACACCCCAATCTCAGCTCGGCCGTGACACCCCCAAGACACTGGAAAGAAAGCAACCGAGAGCAAGCTCAGGCTCCTGTGAGCTGCAGAGATTTCTCTTTGGTTTTTGATGTTGTCCTTGGATGGGGTTTGGTTGGTTGTTTTTCACACAACACTTTGCAGTAGAGGACAAAAACGTGGTGTCGCAGCCCCCGGGGTCGGCGCTGGCACTGCCACCTCCCCCCCCCAGCTCCTGTCCCTCCTCTTGCCCCGCAGCTGTTCCCACTTTCCTTGCTTGGTTTGGTTGTTTTTTTTTCCTTTCTACCTTTCTTTTTTAATATGTTTTCGCTTCCCCCTTTTTTCTCTTTTACCCCTTTTTTCTTTTGACCTTTTTTGCTTTTTCCCCCTTTTTCCCCCCCTTTTTTTCTTTTTCTCTTTTTTATTTTCCCACTTTATTTTTCCTCCTTTCCCTTTTCTCTTTTTAAACATTTCTCAAGCTTTCTCCTGAAGGAACGGCCCCTGGCTCTCCGCTAGCAGAAGGAGCCTACGGAAGAGCTCTGGCACTGACATGGGCAGGAACACCCACAAGTGAGAACTGGATAGACAAAAGGCTCCTCAATGATGACACTGGGGCAGCCCAACCTTAGAAGCAGCAGAGGAGCAGAGCCATCCAGAGAACAGGAAGGGCTATTCAGGGCCTTATTGTCTGCGCGAAGTAACCATCTGCTGAGAACCAGTCTGGCGGCTCAGAGCTCAGCCACAGCAGCACTCTTGAGCCAAAGGGGAAAAGTACACCGGCAGGAAGACTGGGAGCCTTCCTCCACAACAACCCACAGATCATGACCAGAGTGGTGCCTATTCCCAGCCTACACTAATGAATACGTACGCCTTTGCATCAGAAAGGAACGCTTGCTTTACCAGCCCCTGGGCGAGTTGGGAGCCATCCCCCTTGCACCCAGCGCTGCAATAAACATGCTGCTTTGTAACTCGCCCCGAGTTGGGGAGTTTCTTTCCGCACGTCAGCACCCCTGGGATTGCTTTCCTTCTCCCGCCTCGCACTCGCTCGACATGGTTTTTTCCAACTCAGTCTTTTTTATTAAAAAAATTAATGAAAAAATGCTCCAACTCTCAGTTTTACAAGGCACACAAAATCTCTAAAAGGGAAACACAAGCGTGAGGTGCTGAGGTACCAAAACCTGCCCCTGTTAGTCCAACTAAAGGGACAGCATCGGGAGGCGACGGAGGAGGAAGGGGGAGGCTGTGGGATGGAGAGAGCCCTCCCCGTACCCCTCAGCTGCGCATCCTCGCAGCGCCGCGGGAATGGGGGGCTGTGTGTCTGGGCGGGTCTTTGGTTTGCTCCCCTGACCTGCTGGGGGTGGTGGAGGAGGTTGGAGGGGGTTGTCCGGCAGTGGGGTTACATTCATCAGGCGGTGCTGGGCGGCACGACAGGAGCATCACTTGCTGTGCTGCGAGGCCGGGGCTCCCGGAGCGTGTTTCTGCTCCTGCTGCTTCACCTGCTGGACCATTTCCCTCATCTTGCACTGTGCAGTCTTGGGGAGGAGAAGGGAAAAGCAAGAGTTGGGGGTCAGGGCACTGTTTCTCCCACCACCACCCACCCCTGAGCCCCCACCGAGCATCTCGCCGCTCCCAACTTTTCACCCCGGACAAGCCCTAATTAATTTCAGGTTTCTGGGTTTTTTTAACTTGTGCTTCCTCCATCGCTCCTTGAGAGAGGCTCAATTTTTTGGGGGGGGGGCCGCCATCCCGCTCGAGTGCACAGGAGACAAGGTTATGGAAGATGAACCCAGGTGGGATGCGGGTGGCTTTGCCCGCACCGAGGAGTCCATTCACAATGTCCTCACGTCCAGCAGCATCAAAATCATGGTACCCAGCAAAGAGCTCCCCTGGCGCTGAGGGAGGCCAAGCCAGGCTGGCAGCACAGTGCTGACCACAGGGACGCTCTCAACTTGGCCCTTACTGTCCCCCACACCCACAGCCCCCACCCAGCGCACCTTGAACTGAGCCTCGGGCGGCCCTGTGATGATGACCATGCGCTCGCTGCCCTTGGGACCTTCTGCCGGTGCAATCTGGGGAAGTATGGGGGAGAAGGAGCGTGAGTGCAGCCACCGCTTCAGCAAGACCTTCCCTCGGTGGCATGTCCCCCCACAACGCAGGGCAATCCCCCCATGCAGGAGCATCCCCTCCCACCCGAGCCGGGCTCATAACCAGGGTGCTGCAGGCCTGGCCTTCTACTAAACACAGGCGGGAGAGGTGGGCCCATGCCAACGGGTACAGGAGAGCTGGGGAGAGACTTTTTACAAGGGCATGGGGTGACAGGATGAGGCGGAGTGCCTTCAAAGTGGAAGAGGGGACATTTAGAGGAGATAACAGGAAGAAATTTTTCACTGTGAGGGTGGTGAATCACTGGCCCAGCTTGCCCAGAGAAGCTGTGGCTGCCCTAGCCCTGGAGGTGTTCAAGGCCAGGTTGGACGGGGCTTGGAGCAACCTGGGCTGGGGGGAGGTGTCCCTGAACAGGGCAGGGGGGTGGGACTCCATGATCTTCAAGGTCCCTTCCAACCTCAACCGTTCCGTGATAAGTTGGGGAGCAAAACTGCTCCCCGCACACTCCCATTCCCTGACCTCGGCAGTGCAGAGGGGAAACTGAGGCACGAAGCGCAGGACCAGCCCCGCAGCGCCTTCCTCACCTTGATGGAGGCACCCGCAAACCGCACCAGCTGCTTGATGTGCTGCCCCTTCTTCCCGATGATGGCCCCCACCGCCTGCGTCCCGATGAACACGTTCACAACCTCTTGCTCCGGAAGCTGCGGGGGCATGGAAGAGTGAGAGGGTCAGGGCACCAGCTGGACAGGGGACAAAGGAGGTGGCTGTCCCCATCCCACCATCCCATGGTAGTGGTTGCCCACTCTCCCAAGGTGCCCCAGCAAAGATCTCCTGGAGAGGGGGGACAGGCACCTAAAGGGTGCTGATGTGGGAAGGCGCTGGCTGGGGGAGCTCCGCCGAGAGCTGGCTGAGAGCTCCGCCGAGGAGCTCTATGGTGGGAGAGAAAATGAGGGTCAGTGATGGCCCCAGCATGCCAGACCCTTCCCGGCCACCCCCAGACCCACGCACAGCAGCAAGATACCACCATAAGCCCGGCAGGGACACGGGGACAACCCTTCAGGCCCTCAAACCCCCCCTCACAGAGCGTGGGTGCATCTGAGCTGCATCCAGCGCCATGGGGCTGGGAGGCAGACGGGGGCTCCCAGTTACCCCCACTCCCCCCATGCTGCCACCTTGCCGCCCGTGTCCCGCATCTGCAGGGGAAAACCACGACACAACTCTCTCCTGCTCTGCATTCCAGCAAGTGCAACCGGATGCTACCTGCAAACCACCACTGCTCAGCTGGAGGACGAGCAGACCCGGCTCCCCTGCCCAGCCTGGACGCCGCTCTCGCTCCCAGCCCTGGAAAAAAAGCCTCTCCAGGACGGGGCTGCAGCAACAGCCGCACATTTCCACCCCACAGGAAACAGCTCGTTAACGAGGGGCGAGCACCGCATTTCAAAGCCCCCTTAGGAGCAAGGCAGCGCCCCAAGAGCCAGCCCAACCCCCCAGCACACAGCTCAGCGCTCACCACACGCTCGCCGGCCCCCGCAGCAGCGGCTCGAGCGGGGCTGCCCGCGGCCGGCGGTCGGGCGCCGCTCCGTCACAGCCGCTCACCATGGTGGAACGCCGAACGCAGTCCGCGTCCTTCCAGTCGCGCCGCAGCCATGGCGCAGCCGGATGCGGCCACCGGAGCTCCGCGCCAGAGGGGCGCAAAGCGCCGTGCGAGCGCGGAGGAAAGGGCTCGGTAAGCCCGGGATTGGCATTCCCTCACCCACCGCGGGCAGAGGAGGCAGGAGGGGGCGCGCGAGAGCCCGCGCCGCCGGCCGCTGTCGCTCGCCTCAGGCCTGCGGGACGCCGAAAGGCTTCTCCGCTCTCCGAGGGGCCCCTCCGCTCTCTGGGAGGCTTCTGGGGGGCCCCTCCGTCTCTGGAGGGCTTCTGGGGGGCCCCTCCGGCCTCCGTGGGGGCCTCTCCCCGAAGGCCTCTTCCCCTCCTCCGGGCACTCCCCGGCCTCCCGGCGCCCAGCTGCCAGCCGGGGCCCGGCTCGGGGCTTCCGGAGAAGGGCAAGCGCCTCCCCCAGACAGAGCAGGGCCAGGCGGGCCGGGCGGGACGGCGCCGGCCCGGCCCCACCGCAGGGCAGGGGCAGAAGCGGGCCGGGCGGCCGCTAACGGCTCCCTCAGGCAGAGCACAGACGGCGGCGCGCCTGCGCGCGCGCACCCACCGCCCCGCCCCTCTCTCCCCCCTCAGCCTCCCCTCCAGTAATGGCTGCGGGGGGCCCTCGGCGCCCTCCTCGCCGCCCCCGGCCCCGCCGCCGCGCAAGAGGCCGCCCCCCAGGGCAGCGAGCCGCCCCGCCGCCTCAGGGCCGCCCCCGGGCATCGCCCCGGCGCCCACTCCCCCCCCATCTCCCCGGCCAGAAGCAATGCTATCAGCAGGGGTCGGGGGCATAACAGTTCAAGAGAAATTCCTTTGTGTAAGAAAGACCAAAGAGTTCTTCAAAGGATCCGGCTGTCCTGACATTTGGGGGGGCAAAGAGAGGAAAAAACCCACCTCGGACCAACCTGTGTGCTCCATTCCCAAAGGACAAAGTGATTGAAGTGGGTGTATGCCCGAGTTGCTTTCCCACCTTTTATGTCCTGTCCTCCTTAGACTTTTCTTTGCAACTCAGTGTAGGGATTTCCGAAACGAACTTAATTTGTTGGCGATAGGAAGAAAGGTAAAATGTTGGGAAGCATTAACGGAATGAGCCAAAGAGGCCTAATGTGCTGCAGCGGGATCATTAGCTCTCTGCGAGCGGTCGTTGGCTGGGAGAGGTTGGGGGGTGTTGAGGAGGGCTGCAGTTAGGTGTATGTGCCTGAGATGATCCCAGGGGCGCTTGGAGGGGGAGACCTTTGGGATAGGAAAAGTAACTTGGGAAGTTTGGGCCCTGTGAAGGGAAGTCAGCCTGCTGGGAGCTTCCCTAGGGCTGCAAAACACTGTTGTGTGTGTTCTTTCCTCAGCGTTTGCATAGTTGTGGATGATGATGATGACGAGACTCCGCCGAAAAAGCAAAAATCAGGTATCGCACATTACACAAGTACTGAATATGCCCGATTTTTCTGAGGTTTCATGTCCCTTGGAAAAGTCTGGCTTTTGTGCTCTGGCATTGTTCCTGAAACGGTGGCTTTTCAAGCTGTTGGCTTCTTGCCTTGTGGCTCTCTATGCCTATAGCCAATGGCTTGAGGGTGTCCGGTAGGGCTTAGCCCTATAGATGACGGACGTTCTCTGCGGTGACTGTGGCAGGGCCCAATACTTTTACTGCCAGCAGGAGATAGCCCAGGTCTCTGGCGGTGAGCCCGCGCGTGTCAGCAGAAAGAGTATTTTAAATCAAAGCTGTGTGCTCCCTCCTGTCTGTATTCGCAATGTACCTCTGTTGGTTTTCTAGCCTGTTCTTATACGGCCTGTCTTTGTTTTTTAGATTATTCCATCTCTGAGCAGAAAGAGAAAGTTGAAGTTTCTGCAGTGCTGCAGTTGCCGACCAAGGCAACCAAACGCCCGGCGGCTTCCGTCAGCGAAGATGCTGCCGGCACAGAGTCTGCGGAAGAGGTTAGCGAGGGCTTTGAAATGTTAGGGTCTGTGCAAGGTGCGAGAGCAAGCGGCTCTCCCTACTGCATCTTGAGGTTGAGCCTGCTCTGAGCCTGTACAGCAGTAGGTGGTTCTTTTGCATTTCTAGCAGGCAGCTCTAATGTGGGCTGGGTTTGCCTTACTCAAGCCTGCGTCCTCTGCTCCGGCACTGGCAGCTGCGGGAGGAGCAAACTGTTTGTTGTCTTCCAGATACTTGAGAATGGTTCAAGTTTATAGTTTTAGTGTGTTTGCAAACTGTTATTCTCTTTCTCAAGCTTGTGGTTAAGGAATCAATATACACTACCTGACAAGAAAAACTGCATACTTGCTCTGGATAAACCACTTTCTGCTCATTATCCACCAGTCCAGGAGAGCGTTCCTGTAGGACTTTGGCTCTGTAAAAATGAGCCACCTTGACTGCCTAGTTTGGTTCAAAGGTGTAGTGCAGTTTTTCTTATTGCCCCATGGGATTAGAGGGCTAAGAGACTGTCGGGCTCTAGTTCTTCGTTCCTGAGAGAGTCGTTAACTCTTATTTGTACAAAATATATTTCTCAAGGGCCGAACTATCACCCTTTGGAATGTTTAGAAGCCGACTGAGTGATAACTCAGTGACAAGACTGTATTCTTTTAATTGCTGCACATATGAGAGCCTGTATTCAAAATTTAAAGCGTACCTGACAAAGGTCCTGCCAAGATTTGCCGCCTTCTGCAATCTGAACCAGCAAGTCATGGTCCCCAAGTCATAGTAGAGCTGACTAAGCCTCAGGAAGTGTGTTTGCTGGGATTCACATTCAGGTTACACTCACGCTGGTGCTTTTTTGTTGTTTTCTTTTAAGCCTGGGTCCACTTCTTTAGAGCCTTCCACTAAAAGACCACGATTTTCGTCACTCGAGGTAGCCGTGCTGCAAATTGGTAAGGCTGACATCAAGTTATACGACTTGTTTCATTTTCACCCTACCTTGTGTACTGTCCAAGTCTACCCCTAGGGTTCTGTAGGGATTATGGCAGGCACGGGACGAGGCAGCATCTGGGAATACTTGAGCGTGACCTCTGTTTCTTACCCGCATCCTTGCATTGCTTCTGGAGTGGAGCCGGGCGTCGATCTGGTCGTCTCGGTACCAGAGCTGCCTTGGATGCAGTCCTTCCGTTCTGATAGGTCCACTGTTAGCTTTCCAGAAGCAAATTGTTTTCAATGGTCCTTTTAGGTAGTAGATCCTGAGGAGCCTTTTGTATTTCAGGTTTCGGCTGGCAATACCTTGTGCGCGCAACTTGCTGCAGTTGCCGGTGTGAAAACCTGAAAATGTCCTAAAGTGACATAACACAAATCATATGATGATGTGAGAGAGAAAATGACAATTTATCTTTGGTGAAGCTCGTTACTGTAAACTCATAAACCTCTTCAGTTTCCTTTTATACTTACCGATGCCTTACGCTCTTCTCTCGTAGGTCAAATGCCGTGTGGGACCCATGCTCGCTTGACGAAGGAACCACTCTCTCGTCCTGACAAGACAATTCCCCGTCTGAGGTAAAAATCCTTCCGTTTTCTTTGACTTCTTCCCCGAAAGGTTTACTGCCTATGGTAAGGGAGGTCGTCAGCTGCTTCCCCCCCGAAGAACCAATATTAAACTTTTTCTTTAAATCCAGCTACTTAATTGACACAGGAGATTAGCTAGAGATTAAAGGTCTGCGGTAAGAGGAAGCGTTGAACTTGAGAGGAGGCTGAGGACACAATCAACAGCGTATCTTCAAGGCAGTTGTTGTGATTTTCACTTTTACTTCTCTCTACTTCCCCATTAGCCAGTTGAAGACAACAGGTCTTCATCTGAAAGTCATAAACATCTCGTGTCTGTCTCCATCGTCATCGGTGTACGTGCTTGACAAAGCAGGTGGTGGTGGAGGTGCACATTGGAATGTTCTCTTGATACCGTTTCTTTTGCCGTTGATGTTTTGAGCACAAGCCGGAAGGGCAAACAGAGCATCAAAGCTGCTCCAGACAGCTTCTTACCACTGAGGCCACCAGTTAAGGAGTGCGCTGCGCCAGAATCCGCCACTGCAGATGAAAATCCATACCATGAAAATGATACAGAAGAGAGTTTCTCATGTAATTTTGGGTGCGCTGAGTTTAAGCGCACTGCATTTGAGAGCAGGTCAAGACTCTGCTGTCGGCGTCTCATCTGCCAGTCGTTGCTTATTGTGGTTTGGCTCATATTTTGGAGCAGATCTGGAGCCTGAGAAAGAGATTCCTTTCAGAGGAAGCTAAACCAGAGAAGTTCCTGGGGAAGGTGTCTAATGCACTCCAACCGCTACTGAGCATATAGTCCCTGAGGTCAGAGCAGGGCAGGTCTGAAGTAAAATGTCCCAGCAGTATGGATGTTGTGGACATTGCCATTCTCAGCGTCAGCATAACCTTTAACAAATAGATTGAGCAGAATTGGTCAGGGCTGGTTGAAATGAACGCTGTCTTGTCCCACAGAGTAAAGTGGCCTCCTCAGGTTAATGCAGATATTTGTCGGATGTGCAAAGAATATTTTGTTCTTCTTAAAGAAAAACCCCAAAAGCCAGCGTGAATTGGTACGCACTGATAACAAATGCCCCCCGTATAAAAATTGTGATTCTCCTCTGTTGTTTGTTTCCTGCCCCAAAGTGTTCAAGCCTCCTCCAAGGAACCAGTGGCGACTGTGAGTCACCGGGAAGAACCAAAATACGGAGGAGACGTCTATCCACGTGCAACACTCAGGACCGGTGAGTATCCCCATGATTCCAATCCGTTCCACTTTGTAGGTAGACGTCAAATCCGAATAGGGCATTTCTTACACACTCGCAGATGACGTTCCGAGTTCAAAGTGCTTGCCAGAATTCGAACTTCCTGACCATACCGTCATCCTTCAAAGTTTTTCCTTTTTTTTTATTTATCACTCAGAAATGGAGAGCTGTGTACATCTGATGGTGACTGAAAGTCGACTTCTTGTTTTCTTACTACTGCTTTTCTGTGCAGGTGTCGAATGTATAGATGTTTGCTGCCCGCAGCGGTCGCAGAGAGGTGATACGATCAGGTAGAGTCTCTTCTAATGATGCTGCTTGTTCCTTTTGGCTCTGCGCGTGTATCTCTTTCAGCCGCTGGTAGAGTCTCGAAGATGACCAACGGTCTTTGATCGTCTCAGTGCTGTGAAAGAGAAGTAGCTAGCTTGCGGCTCCGGAATTGCTTGCAAGCCAGTTGCATCTCCAACACAAGCGAGAGCCGTGCTGCGTGACAAAGAGGGTTGTGCTGGTGTGGTGTTTGCTGTGGGAAGAAAGCCAGTAAGGGTGCGAGTGGTGGCCGTCCCAAGTTGCCCTTGGATGTGCAGAATCCGTTTTTGTTTGTGAGTCGTTCTGCCGAGCCATCAATGAGCTGACATTTCACTTCTTTCACTTGGAAACCCGCATCCTAAGCAGAAGGATTAGAGAGCTTGTAAAGCCTGGTGGGACTTGAGGCAGTTTTGGGGACTTTGTAAGTCCCAAAGGATGCCTGGGGTTTGCCTAGGAGGGGGAAAAAGGCAGCGTGCAGTTGGGTTTGAGAGGCCAGCGGCCTCATTGGTATTGGCTGTCTGAGCTGGCAGGACTGTGAGTTGCGACGGCTTTGCGGTCTTTATGGAAACAGGTCTTGGTTTCCCGAAGCTCACTCTGTTTGGGTGCAAGTCTAGTTGCAGATGTTCCTGTTATACCTTGCAGTAGAACACCCAGCATGCAGTGTTTATCAGCAGCAGATCACAAAGCACTCGACAGAGGAAGTGCTGGTTGCTTCCCTGTTTTCCAAATAATGCAACTGATAAAGAGAAGGAAAAGGAGTCTTGTACAAGTAGATGGGAAAAAAAAAACAAACTTCCAAAGCTCCCAGCTCTTCATTCTATCCCAGTCTTGCTGCTAAGAAAGACCGGTGCTGGAAGTTGAGGCGATATTGTCACATGTTGATGTGTGCAACCGGGGCTAGTCAGAATAGGCCTTGCAAAAGCCTTTCTTGTCCAGAGGGTGAATTCTTGAGAATTCCATGGGACAGGACGGATATAGAGCTCACTTCTCTCTCTCCCTCTCCTGGCAGGTACTGCACACCAGAAGAAAACTCTGCGGAAGAGGAAGGAGCAGTGAAAGAAACCATCGCAGGGGTAAGCTTGTGTTATTCCCAAGGAAAATAGAGCTCTTTGTGGTCAGAAACTTCAACAAATCTGTGCTTGATTGCTAGCTTAACGTCCGTTTGTCTAACAGAGGCAGCGTGGCACAGAAATCTTAGAAGATGCCTTATTCCGAGGACACCCTACACCTGTTCCGTCCAAAAAGTCAGCCAGCCTCGATGTGGAGGAAAAGAAAGTGCCAAGATTGGGAAAAACAGCGGAACGCTTTCCTCCGCTCACAGAGGTACCGTAGGCGACAGTCTGTGAGACAAAAGAGAAGGTTGTGGCAGAGCTGCAAGGAAGTCCTCTTCTTCTCGGTGGTTCTTAAGGCGCTTTGAAATCTGAAGAACTTGCATTGAACCTGTTAGCGAGTGGCTGTGGTTGTGGCTTCACAGTGCGAGGGTCAGCACTAAAGCTGCTTTGAAGGATTTTGTGTGCTCCCCGCGCTCCTTCAGTTGTGCTGCCCTAAGGGTTTGTGGGCCTTCTGTTAGCGGGACGGCTGCCTCAGTTTCCCCCTTTGCCGTTCCCTTTGAAGTCCCCCACCTTCACGTTCTTTCAGGCTCCCGACTTAGCTGCCTCGGTACGGAGGATGCCCGCTGGGGTTGGCTTAAACCTGGGTATTGCGAGGGCCGCAGCAGCACCTGGGAAAGGGGGTTGCCAGAGTTGTGTTCCATTTTCAGCTGCTTGAGCGTGTTTGCTAAGTTTACGGGTTTTATCCCCACGTCCTTGGTGAAAAGAAACGGCAGCAAGCCTGGGCTGTGAAGTTCAAAGTTAGGATGCTGAAACCAACCAAGCAAGGCAAAAGCGCTATCGCTCACTGAGGCAGGAAACCGTCGAAGGCAGTTGCTCTGTCACCTGAGCTGAATTTACAGGCCGTGTTTCAGTGGAAAGCTGCCCCCAGGTCAGCGTGCTCCATGCGCTGTTTCACAAGTCCTTCCCCATTTAATTGTTCCTTTCAGGCCATGGAGAGAGAGGTCAGTGCCGCATTTGGCAAAGGTGAGCCAGATGAGATCATGAGCAGTGCCTTCAAACTAAAGGTCACTCGCGAAGACATCCACACGCTCAGGAACCTTTGCTGGCTAAACGATGAGGTAAAACCAGCTGCAGCACAGGGCTAGTCTCACTCAGCCTTTATTGAAAAATACCCCTCCGCCCTGTACAGAAGTCGCGTCAACGTTCTTTGACGACCTCCGCTGCAGAGCCTAGAAATCTCTGTACACTTCTTATTTGAGGTGTTGAAGGGTCGAGCGTTTCGGGAAGTTCCGTTACTTCTTGTATGACGCAGCTTCCAGGAGTTCGTCCGGGTTATTGGCGTGGGTGGCAGGTGTTTTGATCAAACTGCCGATGTAGCCCCGTGTGAAATCCTGGGAACAAAAGCCTCCAGCTGAGGCTGGAGTTCTCTGCGCTGCGTGCTTAAGGGTGGCCAGAACAGAGGTGGTGCTGTATTTTTCGTTGGGGAAGGCAGCGTCTTATTTTGACACCTCACGTTTCCTCTTTATGGTGCAGGTCGTTAATTTCTACATGAGTCTGGTGATGGAAAGAGGGAAGAAGGAAGGCTATCCAGCAGTCCACGCGTTTAGTACTTTCTTTTATCCAAAACTAACATCTGGGGGCTACGAGTCGGTCAGAAGGTGGACCAAGAGTGTCGATGTCTTTAAGCAGGACATCCTCTTCGTGCCTGTGAACTCGCGAGCACACTGGACACTAGCCGTGAGTCCCACGGGCTTTTCCTTTAGAATTGGACGGGGAGCAAAAACTGGCAAGAGAAGTCATGTAGGTGTTGGGGGGTGTGCGGCACAAGGTTGTGCTTTGCCTAACGGTCACCTTTTAATAACAGGTCATAGATCTGAGGAAGAACACGATCACGTACTTGGACTCGCTTGGGCAGAAAGGGGACAAGATTTGTCAGACTTTGCTGTAAGTAACCGCTCCGTCACTGCTTTTCTGGTGTGAATGAGGAGAGGGGTTTTAGATTGAGTCCCTGTAAGGCGACTGCCAGTTTTCACGTGGCTTGTAGATAACCAAGCAGGAATCTTGGAGTTGCTTGCTGCGACTTGTCTGGCATCGACTGCTTATCTGCTGTCACAGCGTCCCCTGCACCCAGGGTCTGGGGTGCCTGGATTCTGCCACCTTCCTGTGAGAGGCACAGCCAAATACGCCATAGCCCCGTGGCACACGTGTGCCGACTTTGTTAGTTCTTGACCATTAGCTCACAGCCTCTCCCCGTGTTTGTAAGTTTCAGATTGGGATTTTTCCTCAAAATCAGCCTTAAATCAGCTGCGGTGAGGATCCTCTGACATTTTACCGTCCTGCCGTCCGTCTTCCTGTGATCCTTCAGCTGCTTTATTTTGTTGTTGGCCTAAATTACAGAGATGAAAAGGGATTTTTTTTTTTTCCTTTTGTTTTAACCAGCCAATACCTGCAAAAAGAAAGCTGGGAAAAAAGACAGCTGGAGCTGGATGTTTCAGAGTGGACTCTTCACAGCATGGAGCCACGTGTACGTGAGCACCCCTTGGGTTTGAAATGGGAACTGTAAGTGCTTCTTTGGGGCCCAGATCCTGGCACGTGACAAAGAAAGGGTTGAGCTGATGTTCCTCGAGGAGTTGATAGTAAAAAGCAGTCCCTAAAGACCGGATTTAAGAAAGGTCACTTAAGAAAGAGGCGGTGCGAACCTTGAGACACCTCGCAGGGGGGAGGGCTGCTGCGCCTTCTGGGCCTGCCAAAAATTTGGATCGTAGTGTCCGAGTCCGGGAGGCAGAGGGGAGGGATGGTGAGCAGTGAACTGGGTCTGTTCCTCGTGGGCGGGAGTGGGTATCGGGGATTAGGCAAGTAGGGTCAGGAGTGTGCGGTGAGCGCAGTGTCGGTGTGGGTAATGTGCGCTGCTTCCAAGTTGCTTTTCTTTTGAGACAGAGGGAAATCCTCCATCTTCTTTGCATTCCTTAGGAGATCCCTCAGCAGCTGAATGGAAGCGACTGCGGCGTCTTTATGTGTAAATACGCAGATTACATCGCCAGAGAGAAACCGTTCAACTTTAGCCAGGTGAGTGAAGGTCATAAACCCCTCCAAGCCCCTCTCGCCCAGGGACAGGAGCCAGGGAGGTTAGGCAGCAGCTCTTCATTGTGTCCGGGGCAGGGGCTGAGGTTTCGTACCCCGTTTCGGTGCGTAGTTGCTGGGATCAGAACTTCCAAGTGGCCTGGGCAGGGCAGAGCTGTGGTTCTCCATCCCCGCCTTTGGGAGCTGCTGCCGGTGAGATTCCTCTTGGGCAAGATACTGCCGCCAGCGGGTTTGGCATATCTGGGCTCGGTATCTTTTGGAGAAATGGCTTCTACCCTTTGACCAGTCAAGACACCGCTTCTTTTTCTTGATTTCGTTTTAGACGGGTCTTTTATTAGCGTGCTTGTAAGCTGTCGCGCGGTCAAGTCAATCTGGTTTTGTCGGGTTGTCGTGTCACCCTCTTAGGAACCGCGTGGGGTGTTGTACCCAAACGGTTGACAGTTCCTAAAGGGAACTTCCTATTAAGGACTCCGCTGGGCGTTTGTGCGTGTTTGCCGCCTCTTTCTACCGTGACGTCATTATTTAATTTCTCTTTTCTTTCTCTTCTCTTTTCAGACTCACATGCCATACTTCCGGAAGAAGATGGTGTGGGAGATAATCCACCAACAGCTGCTGTGACACGTGGACTCTTAGAGCTCTTCTTTTGATTACGTTTCTTCGACCTTAGTTACTTTTCTTAGGCCTTTAGTTAGTTTTCTTAGACCTTTAGTTACATTTCTTAGACGAATTTTCCTCTTTAGGTTATGAAGTAGAAGTTAAGATGGTTTATTCCCCCCACCTCCCTTATTTTGGAGACAGTAACTCTGGGGTTTTGGTACACAAGTTTTCCTCTTCAAATTATGAAGTAGTGGTTAAGACAGTTTATTTCCCCACCTCCACCACCCCCCCCCCCCCCCTTATTTTGGAGACAGTAACTCTCTTTGAAATTAGCTAACGCACCTTAAGCAAGAGCCAGAAAGGTGGGTGTGACCTCGTTAAGGGCAGAGTGAAGAAGGAACATCGTCAACTTCCATGGCTGAGCCGCACGCTCGCGCCTCACAGCGCACGCGACCACGTTACAGACAAATGGGAAACATCCGTGGTGGTGGTTACAGTCGTGTTTGCCCAACTTACCTTCCCAAGGACAACGTGCTGAACTACCGTCTCCTCAAAGAGAGTTTTCCTCTGTTTCTGGAATATCTACCGTCTACTTGATTCCTAAAACTGGATTTGTCACGACCACAGAAAGAAAGCGTTTACCATCTCTTGATTTCTCACCAAAGCCCCTGTCCTTTGGGCTGGTTTGGGGTTGTTTGTTTTTTGCTGCCTCCAGGGAGTTATCTAATGTGAAAAGAGAAGTATTTATTTCTTTATATAATTTAAATATTTATTTTCATAAAAAGAGCCTTAATGGAAGGAAACTCTCCCTGTGTCCTGGTTTGAGGTAAAAGAGAACCAATTTTGTTCAGTAACTTGGCTTCTTAGCTGGGCCTCTTCTACCAACTGAAATTAACTGCCTATTGTGCCGTCAGCGTTCACTCTCTCAGAGCGATAAGAGCAATGTTTACAGCTGATGCCCAGGCATGGGATGCAGAGAGGCTCTTGCTTATACTCATTGCTATAACCCCCACGGCCAAACAACTTTGTGATTTGCCCCGTTGGAGGGTCGGAAGCGGAAAAGCATAGTGGGGTCCCACCTGCGGGGAGGAGCGACAGGACAGGTGACCCAAAACTGACCAACAGGGTATTCCATCCCATCTGCCTCATGCTCAGTAGAAAAGAGACCAAAGGGATCAAAGGGTTCTTCTACCTGGGGAATGTTTACTTCGCCCTTTGATAATTATGCTGATGTGACCCCATCAGAGCTGGGGCATGGCAACCTTCTGGGCTCTGAGGATAAGGACTGGTACCTTGTTAAGATCGTGATTTTGTTGTTGATGCTCCTGAATGTGGTGCAGGGGTGGTTTCTTGTGAAACATCTGTGCAGGGGGAGCTGGAGGGTACCGTGCGCTGCCGCCACTCAGACCCGCGCAGCCGCTCGGCGATCTGCAGCGGCGCGAACCGCGGCCCCGCCCGGCCCGGCCGCAGCTGCCCCCCCCGGAGCAACGGCACCACCGGCAGCCGCCTACCCCACGGCACCGGCGCCACCGGCAGCTGCCCCCCCCGGAGCAACGGCGCCACCGGCAGCCGTCTTCCGCACCGCCACGGCACAGGCGCCTCCGCCGCCGCCTGCACCGGCACCGGCACCCGCACCACCGGCAGCCGCCCCCCCCACCGCAACAACACCGGCCCCTCCGCCGCCCGTCCCGGCACAAGCCGCGCCCCCCCCTGCAGCGGCACAAGCCACGCCGCCGCCTCTCCTGGCACAACCTACTGCAGCCACTACAACCAGTACCAAAACTACTCCAACTCCATCAAAATCGGTACAAGCCGCCCCGGTAACCAGGAGCAGGAAGAGGAGGTCAACTCCTTCCCCTGCCCCTTACCACAAAGACCACCTCAAGTCACATAGCTTGGGGGAGAGTTCTGAACAAGATCCAGGGGAGGGTCCTTCAAGACCACAGAAGGGAAAGAGACCTTTGAAAACAGACAAAGGCCAGAGTCCTTCTAGAGCAGATGCTGGAGAGGCCCCTTCTGGGGCAGCCTCACCACAGGAGGACTCAGATGTAGAGGGAGTTGTTCAATCCTTCTCCGTGAAAGATCTGAGAAGTATCAGGAAGGACTTTAGTCGTCATGAAGGCGAAACACTTGTCTCCTGGTTGCTCCGATGCTGGGATAGCGGGGCAGATACCCTAGACTGAGATGGCAGAGAAGCTAGGCGATTGGGAAACCTGGCCAAGGATGGAGGGATTGTACCTGAAAGAACTGCCTGTGCGAGAGGTGATTTATAGTGATGGGCAAGCGACAGTAGACCCTGATGAAATGCCATGCAAACGATCTCTGCTCAAAAAGTTTGTACAAAGTGCACCATCAACATATTCCCACCCATTGTCAACAATGGTCTGGGGAGGATCCGATACTGACACACCAACTGTAAATGAAGGGGTTAAGAAGGTACGACAGTATGAAGACAGTCTCTCTGGTCCCTTCTCTGTGGCAGCCATAGAAAAGCTGACTGTGACCACCGAGAAAATGACTGAGAAACTGACTGAGAAAATAGAGCAAATGACCCAGAGATTAGTTGAGCAAACCGATAAACTGTTTGATAAACTAACCAAGGTGGAGGAAAAACTCCATGCTTTCCCTGTACAGACTCATGTTGCAGCTGCTAAGAGGAAACGCCCTCCTACTCAAGAGAAAAACCACCCTCCGACTCAAGACAAATCAAAGCCGATGCGAGATATCCTGTGGGTTTGCCTCTGTGAATATGCAGAAGACATGAAGAAGAGGGATGGAGAACCTACCTCAGCCCTACAGGCACGGGTGCTTGAGTTGCAAAATGAAGCCGACAGAAGAAAGGATTCTTACAGGAAGAAGGTTGCTCCAACCTACGGTAGGCGATCCTACGGACCAGGTAGGAACCAATCTGATAATCGTAGGTACTACGGTCAACAGTAGAGGTGCCCTGCCTCCAGCCAGGAGGAGGAGAGGGACAACCGACTTTATTGGACTGTGTGGATTCGATGGCCTGGCACATGAGAGCCACAAAAGTATAAAGCCCTGGTGGACACTGGTGCACAGTGGTGTTGGGTTGTTTTTTGCTGTCTCCAGGGAGTTATCTAATGTGAAAAGAGAAGTATTTATTTCTTTATATAATTTAAATATTTATTTTCATAAAAAGAGCCTTAAGGGAACAAAACTCTACCTGGTAATAAGAGAGGGTGATTTATTCTTTTTTTTATTTAACTGAAAAAAAGTTGGATGTAGCGATGTGGTTTTTTGCTCCCTCACAATCCCCCAGGAAGAGGATTGGAGCCAGGAGGAGCATCGGAGCACAAAAGCCACGAAGCGATGGTCACAATGTGCTGAAGGGGCAATCGGGGAGTTGTTCAGCGGTGAGATGAGCAAGCAGCATCCCGAAAATCCGCCCCTGGAGAGGGGTTAGTGGTGTACGGACACTCTCTGTGTTCTGTAAACCCCCTGTGGGGAGCCCCTGCTGCCCCCTTGGCAGCGCCCGGGTGGCTGTGACTGCTGAAAGCTGGTTTGGTGCGTTGAGGTGTTAGGTGGGGTGGCACAGCCCCTGCCCACCCCGGGAGGGGGGACACCACCTCTCCGGTGGCACTGGATGGGTGGGAGGGAGGGAGGGAGCAGAGCTCTGGGAGCCATGGAGAAAGGCGTGGGGGTGTCCCTCATCGTGGCAGCCCCCAGCAGCCCTACCCTGCCACCCGGCCACCCCAAGGGACACCCAAGCCCCATCTTGGTCTTCTCCCCGTTGGGTGACGCCCTTCCACCCACCCCGGAGGTGCGCTCCTCTCCTGCGGGGGGGACGCCCAGCGCTCGCCTGGCTAGAGAAGCACCCGGGGGGGGGGGATGGGGGTGGGTGACTGGGGGCATCTGAGCTTCCCAGTTACACGGGCGTAATTAGTGCACCATTAATAACCATTAGTAACCACTTTGGCTCTGCTAACCAACTGCAGCGAGGCCCCCACCCCGCTTTAGCACAGGCTTCCTGATGCCAACACCTCCCCGAGCTACTGGGTAAAGCTGCGCCTGGCAAAAAACCACCACCACCCCAAAAAAACCCCACAGCACAGCCCCCACTCCCCACCCACCCCTTCTCCCCCCATCACAGCCATGGGGCAAACTCCCACCACCACCACCCCCCAATCTCAGCTCGGCCATGACCCCCCCGAGACACTGGAAAGAGAGCAACGGAGAGCAAGCTCAGGCTCGTGTGAGCTGCAGAGATTTCTCTTTTTCTTGTGATGATGTTGTCGTTGGGTGGGGTTTGGTTGTTTTTTTTTCACGGAACACTTTGCAGTAGAGGACAAAAATATGGTGTCACAGCCCCTGGGGCCACACTGGCACCGCCACCTCACCCCCCCCCCCCTTCGCTCCCGTCCCTCGTCCCTCCTCTTCCCAGCGGCTTTCACCACTTTCCTTGCTTGGTTTTGTTTTGTGTTTGTTTTTTTTTTTTTTTTTTTCTTACAACCTTTTTTTATATTTGAGTTGGGGTTCTTTTTCCCTTTTTTTTCCGCCTTTCTTCCCCCCCTTTTTTCTCTTTCTCTTTTTTTTTTCTTTTCTCCTTTTTTCTTTTGCTTTTTTTTCTTTTCCCCCTTTTTCTTTCCACCACTTTTTTCCCCTTTTTTTTTCTCCTTTTTAACATTTCTCAAGCTTTCTCCAAAGGAACAGCCCCTGGCTCTCAGCTAGCCAAAGGAGACTACGGAAGAGCATTGGCACCCGTGGGAGTGGTTTCCTTCTCCTGCTTCACACTCGGTCGAGATCGTTTTTTCCAACTCGTCTTTTTTTTTTTAACAAATTAAACAAAAAAAAAAGCTCCAAGTATCAGTTTTACAAGGCACACAAAATCTCTAGAAGGGAAACACAAACGCAAGGTGCTGAGGTATGAAAACCTGAGGTGTTTTTTTCTGTGTGGATGTGTGTGTGTCATCTGGGGTTGGGGGTTGTGTGTGCTTTATTTTTGAAATTTAAAAAAAATAATAATTTTGCTAGGTTTTTTGTTGTTTTTTTTTTTTTTTTTTTCCCCAGCCCTGGGCTGACAACCTCTTGGAAATCCGGTGTTTCCCCCGTCGTGGTTTGGCCTCAGCCGGCAACAAAGAACCACGCGGCCGCTCGCTCCACTCCCGCAGCCGGGGGCAAAATCGGAAGAAAAAGGCAAAAAACTCGCGGGTTGAGATAAAGGCAGTTTAAGAGAAGAGCAACGGGAAGGGCAAACAATCCCAATAACAGCGGTAAAGGAATAGACGGACGCGATGACAGCGCCTCCGCGCACCGACCGGCCCCGCACCGCCGCAGCCCGCTCCCAGCCGCGACTTCCCGCCCCCTCCCCCGGCGAGCTCCCCCCAGCCCCGGGCATGGCTCACAGGGGATGGGATACCTGTGTCCCTGCCGGCTCCTCGGGGAAATTAACCCCATCCCTGCCGGAACCAGGACACCCCCCGCCCCTCTTTCCCCCCTTCTCTCCTGCAACCCGCATCTTTCAGCCGCGTCGGGGCGGTGATGGAGAGCGAAGGGACAGAGGGACAGCCGGGACAGGGGGACGCAGCAGATGCCAACCCCAGTTTGGGACTCAGGGAAGCAAAGAGGAAAGGGCGCGTGAAAGAGAAATGCCTCTTTGAGGAGACGGGATCCCTTCTCTTGGCTCATACAGGCACTGCTCTTCTCAAAGCCCTTAAGAAATCGCTTTTTAACGCTCCTTTAATTATTATGGGGGGTTTCACCCCCTGCTGGCAATCCTACATCCCTGCTCTACTGGGCATTAGAGAACCACTGGACTAGTTCCTGTCCTTGAACCTCGAGAAAAGCCGGCTTTGGCTAAAAACCAAACATCCTCCTCCCGCCCCCACCCCCTCTGAAAAAAAAAAAAAAAAAATTAAAATCCTTGCCGCCTCCCCCACGGCACCGGCGCCACCGGCAGCCGCCCCCCCCACCGCCACGGCACAGGCGCCTCCGCCGCCGCCTGCACCGGCACCGGCACCCGCACCACCGGCAGCCGCCCCCCCCACCGCAACAACACCGGCCCCTCCGCCGCCCGTCCCGGCACAAGCCGCGCCCCCCCCTGCAGCGGCACAAGCCACGCCGCCGCCTCTCCCGGCACAACCTACTGCAGCCACTACAACCAGTACCAAAACTACTCCAACTCCATCAAAATCGGTACAAGCCGCCCCGGTAACCAGGAGCAGGAAGAGGAGGTCAACTCCTTCCCCTGCCCCTTACCACAAAGACCACCTCAAGTCACATAGCTTGGGGGAGAGTTCTGAACAAGATCCAGGGGAGGGTCCTTCAAGACCACAGAAGGGAAAGAGACCTTTGAAAACAGACAAAGGCCAGAGTCCTTCTAGAGCAGATGCTGGAGAGGCCCCTTCTGGGGCAGCCTCCCCACAGGAGGACTCAGATGTAGAGGGAGTTGTTCAATCCTTCTCCGTGAAAGATCTGAGAAGTATCAGGAAGGACTTTAGTCGTCATGAAGGTGAAACACTTGTCTCCTGGTTGCTCCGATGCTGGGATAGCGGGGCAGATACCCTAGACTGAGATGGCAGAGAAGCTAGGCGATTGGGAAACCTGGCCAAGGATGGAGGGATTGTACCTGAAAGAACTGCCTGTGCGAGAGGTGATTTATAGTGATGGGCAAGCGATAGTAGACCCTGATGAAATGCCATGCAAACGATCTCTGCTCAAAAAGTTTGTACAAAGTGCACCATCAACATATTCCCACCCATTGTCAACAATGGTCTGGGGAGGATCCGATACTGACACACCAACTGTAAATGAAGGGGTTAAGAAGGTACGACAGTATGAAGACAGTCTCTCTGGTCCCTTCTCTGTGGCAGCCATAGAAAAGCTGACTGTGACCACCGAGAAAATGACTGAGAAACTGACTGAGAAAATAGAGCAAATGACCCAGAGATTAGTTGAGCAAACCGATAAACTGTTTGATAAACTAACCAAGGTGGAGGAAAAACTCCATGCTTTCCCTGTACAGACTCATGTTGCAGCTGCTAAGAGGAAACGCCCTCCTACTCAAGAGAAAAACCACCCTCCGACTCAAGACAAATCAAAGCTGATGCGAGATATCCTGTGGGTTTGCCTCTGTGAATATGCAGAAGACATGAAGAAGTGGGATGGAGAACCTACCTCAGCCCTACAGGCACAGGTGCTTGAGTTGCAAAATGAAGCCGATACAAGAAAGGATTCTAACAGGAAGAAGGTTGCTCCAACCTACGGTAGGCGATCCTACGGACCAGGTAGGAACCAATCTGATAATCGTAGGTACTACGGTCAACAGTAGAGGTGCCCTGCCTCCAGCCAGGAGGAGGAGAGGGACAACCGACTTTATTGGACTGTGTGGATTCGATGGCCTGGCACATGAGAGCCACAAAAGTATAAAGCCCTGGTGGACACTGGTGCACAGTGGTGGTGCTTTTTTTTTTGCTGTCTCCAGGGAGTTATCTAATGTGAAAAGAGAAGTATTTATTTCTTTATATAATTTAAATATTTATTTTCATAAAAAGAGCCTTAAGGGAACGAACCTCTACCTGGTAATGAGAGAGGGTGATTTATTCTTTTTTTTTTATTTAACTGAAAAAAAGTTGGATGTAGCGATGTGGATTTTCGCTCCCTCACAATCCCCCAGGAAGAGGATTGGAGCCAGGAGGAGCATCGGAGCACAGAAGCCGCGAAGCGATGGTCACACAGTGCTGCAGGGGCAATCGAGGTGTCGTTCAGTGGTGAGATGAGCAAGCAGCATCCCGAAAATCCGCCCCTGGAGAGGGGTCAGCGGTGTACGGACGCTCTCTGTGTTCTGTAAGCCCCCTTTGGGGAGCCCCTGCTGCCCCCTTGGCAGTGCCCGGGTGGCTGTGACTGCTGAAAGCTGGTTTGGTGCGTTGAGGTGTTAGGTGGGGTGGCAGCAGCCCCTGCCCGCCCCGGGAGGGGGGACACCACCTCTCCGGTGGCACTGGATGGGTGGGAGGGAGGGAGGGAGCACAGCTCTGGGAGCCATGGAGAAAGGCGTGGGGGTGTCCCTCATCGTGGCAGCCCCCAGCAGCCCTACCCCGCCACACGGCCACCCCAAGGACACCCAAGCCCCATCTTGGTCCTCTCCCTCTTGGGTGATGCCCTTCCACCCGCCCTGGAGGTGCGCTCCTCTCCTGCAGGGGGGGACGCCCAGCACTCGCCTGGCTAGAGAAGCACCGGGGGGGTGCTTAGGGGGCATCTGAGCTTCCCAGTTACACGGGCATAATTAGGGCGCCCTTAAGAACCATTAATAACCACTTTGGCTCTGCTAACCAACTGCGGCGAGGCCCCTACCCCGCTTTAGCGCAGGCTTTGTGATGCCAACACCTCCCTGAGCCACTGGGTAAAGCGACGCCTGGCAAAAAAACACCATCACCCAAAGAAAACCCCACACCACATCCCCCACTCCCCGCCCACCCCTTCTCCCCCCATCACAGCCATGGGACAAACTCCCACCACCACCACACCCCAATCTCAGCTCGGCCGTGACACCCCCAAGACACTGGAAAGAAAGCAACCGAGAGCAAGCTCAGGCTCCTGTGAGCTGCAGAGATTTCTCTTTGGTTTTTGATGTTGTCCTTGGGTGGGTTTTGCTTGGTTGTTTTTCACACAACACTTTGCAGTAGAGGACAAAAACGTGGTGTCGCAGCCCCCGGGGTCGGCGCTGGCACTGCCACCTCCCCCCCCCCAGCTCCTGTCCCTCCTCTTGCCCCGCAGCTGTTCTCACTTTCCTTGCTTGGTTTGGTTGGTTTTTTTTCCTTTCTACCTTTCTTTTTTAATATGTTTTCGCTTCCCCCTTTTTTCTCTTTTACCCCTTTTTTCTTTTGACCTTTTTTGCTTTTTCCCCCTTTTTCCCCCCCTTTTTTTCTTTTTCTCTTTTTTATTTTCCCACTTTATTTTTCCTCCTTTCCCTTTTCTCTTTTTAAACATTTCTCAAGCTTTCTCCTGAAGGAACGGCCCCTGGCTCTCCGCTAGCAGAAGGAGCCTACGGAAGAGCTCTGGCACTGACATGGGCAGGAACACCCACAAGTGAGAACTGGATAGACAAAAGGCTCCTCAATGATGACACTGGGGCAGCCCGACCTTAGAAGCAGCAGAGGAGCAGAGCCACCCAGAGCCACCCAGAGAACAGGAAGGGCTATTCAGGGCCTTATTGTCTGCGCGAAGTAACCATCTGCTGAGAACCGGTCTGGCGGCTCAGAGCTCAGCCACAGCAGCACTCTTGAGCCAAAGGGGAAAAGTACACCGGCAGGAAGACTGGGAGCCTTCCTCCACAACAACCCACAGATCATGACCAGAGTGGTGCCTATTCCCAGCCTACACTAATGAATACGTACGCCTTTGCATCAGAAAGGAACGCTTGCTTTACCAGCCCCTGGGCGAGTTGGGAGCCATCCCCCTTGCACCCAGCGCTGCAATAAACATGCTGCTTTGTAACTCGCCCCGAGTTGGGGAGTTTCTTTCCCCACGTCAGCACCCCTGGGATTGCTTTCCTTCTCCCGCCTCGCACTCGCTCGACATGGTTTTTTCCAACTCAGTCTTTTTTATTAAAAAAATTAATAAAAAAATGCTCCAACTCTCAGTTTTACAAGGCACACAAAATCTCTAAAAGGGAAACACAAGCGTGAGGTGCTGAGGTACCAAAACCTGCCCCTGTTAGTCCAACTAAAGGGACAGCGTCGGGAGGCGACGGAGGAGGAAGGGGGAGGCTGTGGGATGGAGAGAGCCCTCCCCGTACCCCTCAGCTGCGCATCCTCGCAGCGCCGCGGGAATGGGGGGCTGTGTGTCTGGGCGGGTCTTTGGTTTGCTCCCCTGACCTGCTGGGGGTGGTGGAGGAGGTTGGAGGGGGTTGTCCGGCAGTGGGGTTACATTCATCAGGCGGTGCTGGGCGGCACGACAGGAGCATCACTTGCTGTGCTGCGAGGCCGGGGCTCCCGGAGCGTGTTTCTGCTCCTGCTGCTTCACCTGCTGGACCATTTCCCTCATCTTGCACTGTGCAGTCTTGGGGAGGAGAAGGGAAAAGCAAGAGTTGGGGGGTCAGGGCACTGTTTCTCCCACCACCACCCACCCCTGAGCCCTCACCCAGCATCTGGCCTTCTACTAAACACAGGCGGGAGAGGTGGGCCCATGCCAACGGGTACAGGAGAGCTGGGGAGAGACTTTTTACAAGGGCATGGGGTGACAGGACGAGGCGGAGTGCCTTCAAAGTGGAAGAGGGGACATTTAGAGGAGATAACAGGAAGAAATTTTTCACTGTGAGGGTGGTGAATCACTGGCCCAGCTTGCCCAGAGAAGCTGTGGCTGCCCTAGCCCTGGAGGTGTTCAAGGCCAGGTTGGACGGGGCTTGGAGCAACCTGGGCTGGGGGGAGGTGTCCCTGAACAGGGCAGGGGGGTGGGACTCCATGATCTTCAAGGTCCCTTCCAACCTCAACCGTTCTGTGATAAGTTGGGGAGCAAAACTGCTCCCCGCACACTCCCATTCCCTGACCTCGGCAGTGCAGAGGGGAAACTGAGGCACGAAGCGCAGGACCAGCCCCGCAGCGCCTTCCTCACCTTGATGGAGGCACCCGCAAACCGCACCAGCTGCTTGATGTGCTGCCCCTTCTTCCCGATGATGGCCCCCACCGCCTGCGTCCCGATGAACACGTTCACAACCTCTTGCTCCGGAAGCTGCGGGGGCATGGAAGAGTGAGAGGGTCAGGGCACCAGCTGGACAGGGGACAAAGGAGGTGGCTGTCCCCATCCCACCATCCCATGGTAGTGGTTGCCCACTCTCCCAAGGTGCCCCAGCAAAGATCTCCTGGAGAGGGGGGACAGGCACCTAAAGGGTGCTGATGTGGGAAGGCGCTGGCTGGGGGAGCTCCGCCGAGAGCTGGCTGAGAGCTATGCCGAGGAGCTCTATGGTGGGAGAGAAAATGAGGGTCAGTGATGGCCCCAGCATGCCAGACCCTTCCCGGCCACCCCCAGACCCACGCACAGCAGCAAGATACCACCATAAGCCCGGCAGGGACACGGGGACAACCCTTCAGGCCCTCAAACCCCCCCTCACAGAGCGTGGGTGCATCTGAGCTGCATCCAGCGCCATGGGGCTGGGAGGCAGACGGGGGCTCCCAGTTACCCCCACTCCCCCCACGCTGTCACCTTGCCGCCCGTGTCCCGCATCTGCAGGGGAAAACCACGACACAACTCTCTCCTGCTCTGCATTCCAGCAAGTGCAACCGGATGCTACCTGCAAACCACCACTGCTCAGCTGGAGGACGAGCAGACCCGGCTCCCCTGCCCAGCCTGGACGCCGCTCTCGCTCCCAGCCCTGGAAAAAAAGCCTCTCCAGGACGGGGCTGCAGCAACAGCCGCACATTTCCACCCCACAGGAAACAGCTCGTTAACGAGGGGCGAGCACCGCATTTCAAAGCCCCCTTAGGAGCAAGGCAGCGCCCCAAGAGCCAGCCCAACCCCCCAGCACACAGCTCAGCACTCACCACACGCTCGCCGGCCCCCGCAGCAGCGGCTCGAGCGGGGCTGCCCGCGGCCGGCGGTCGGGCGCCGCTCCGTCACAGCCGCTCACCATGGTGGAACGCCGAACGCAGTCCGCGTCCTTCCAGTCGCACCGCAGCCATGGCGCAGCCGGGTGCAGCGAGCGCAGCTCCCCGCCAGAGGGGCGCAAAGCGCCGTGCGAGCGCGGAGGAAAGGGCTCGGTAAGCCCGGGATTGGCATTCCCTCACCCACCGAGGGCAGAGGAGGCAGGAGGGGGCGCGCGAGAGCCCGCGCCGCCGGCCGCTGTCGCTCGCCTCAGGCCTGCGGGACGCCGAAAGGCTTCTCCGCTCTCCGAGGGGCCCCTCCGCTCTCTGGGAGGCTTCTGGGGGGCCCCTCCGTCTCTGGAGGGCTTCTGGGGGGCCCCTCCGGCCTCCGTGGGGGCCTCTCCCCGAAGGCCTCTTCCCCTCCTCCGGGCACTCCCCGGCCTCCCGGCGCCCAGCTGCCAGCCGGGGCCCGGCTCGGGGCTTCCGGAGAAGGGCAAGCGCCTCCCCCAGACAGAGCAGGGCCGGGCGGGACGGCGCCGGCCCGGCCCCACCGCAGGGCAGGGGCAGAAGCGGGCCGGGCGGCCGCTAACGGCTCCCTCAGGCAGAGCACAGACGGCGGCGCGCCTGCGCGCGCGCACCCACCGCCCCGCCCCGCCCCGCCCCTCTCTCCCCCCTCAGCCTCCCCTCCAGTAATGGCTGCGGGGGGCCCTCGGCGCCCTCCTCGCCGCCCCCGGCCCCGCCGCCGCGCAAGAGGCCGCCCCCCAGGGCAGCGAGCCGCCCCGCCGCCTCAGGGCCGCCCCCGGGCATCGCCCCGGCGCCCACTCCCCCCCCATCTCCCCGGCCAGAAGCAATGCTATCAGCAGGGGTCGGGGGCATAACAGTTCAAGAGAAATTCCTTTGTGTAAGAAAGACCAAAGAGTTCTTCAAAGGATCCGGCTGTCCTGACATTTGGGGGGGCAAAGAGAGGAAAAAACCCACCTCGGACCAACCTGTGTGCTCCATTCCCAAAGGACAAAGTGATTGAAGTGGGTGTATGCCCGAGTTGCTTTCCCACCTTTTATGTCCTGTCCTCCTTAGACTTTTCTTTGCAACTCAGTGTAGGGATTTCCGAAACGAACTTAATTTGTTGGCGATAGGAAGAAAGGTAAAATGTTGGGAAGCATTAACGGAATGAGCCAAAGAGGCCTAATGTGCTGCAGCGGGATCATTAGCTCTCTGCGAGCGGTCGTTGGCTGGGAGAGGTTGGGGGGTGTTGAGGAGGGCTGCAGTTAGGTGTATGTGCCTGAGATGATCCCAGGGGCGCTTGGAGGGGGGGACCTTTGGGATAGGAAAAGTAACTTGGGAAGTTTGGGCCCTGTGAAGGGAAGTCAGCCTGCTGGGAGCTTCCCTAGGGCTGCAAAACACTGTTGTGTGTGTTCTTTCCTCAGCGTTTGCATAGTTGTGGATGATGATGATGACGAGACTCCGCCGAAAAAGCAAAAATCAGGTATCGCGCATTACACAAGTACTGAATATGCCCGATTTTTCTGAGGTTTCGTGTCCCTTGGAAAAGTCTGGCTTTTGTGCTCTGGCATTGTTCCTGAAACGGTGGCTTTTCAAGCTGTTGGCTTCTTGCCTTGTGGCTCTCTATGCCTATAGCCAATGGCTTGAGGGTGTCCGGTAGGGCTTAGCCCTATAGATGACGGACGTTCTCTGCGGTGACTGTGGCAGGGTCCAATACTTTTACTGCCAGCAGGAGATAGCCCAGGTCTCTGGCGCTGAGCCCGCGCCTGTCAGCAGAAAGAGTATCTTAAATCCAAGCTGTGTGCTCCCTCCTGTCTGTATTCGCAATGTACCTCTGTTGGTTTTCTAGCCTGTTCTTATACGGCCTGTCTTTGTTTTTTAGATTATTCCATCTCTGAGCAGAAAGAGAAAGTTGACGTTTCTGCAGTGCTGCAGTTGCCGACCAAGGCAACCAAACGCCCGGCGGCTTCCGTCAGCGAAGATGCTGCCGGCACAGAGTCTGCGGAAGAGGTTAGCGAGGGCTTTGAAATGTTAGGGTCTGTGCAAGGTGCGAGAGCAAGCGGCTCTCCCTACTGCATCTTGAGGTTGAGCCTGCTCTGAGCCTGTACAGCAGTAGGTGGTTCTTTTGCATTTCTAGCAGGCAGCTCTAATGTGGGCTGGGTTTGCCTTACTCAAGCCTGCGTCCTCTGCTCCGGCACTGGCAGCTGCGGGAGGAGCAAACTGTTTGTTGTCTTCTAGATACTTGAGAATGGTTCAAGTTTATAGTTTTAGTGTGTTTGCAAACTGTTATTCTCTTTCTCAAGCTTGTGGTTAAGGAATCAATATACACTACCTGACAAGAAAAACTGCATACTTGCTCTGGATAAACCACTTTCTGCTCATTATCCACCAGTCCAGGAGAGCGTTCCTGTAGGACTTTGGCTCTGTAAAAATGAGCCACCTTGACTGCCTAGTTTGGTTCAAAGGTGTAGTGCAGCTTTTCTTATTGCCCCATGGGATTAGAGGGCTAAGAGACTGTCGGGCTCTAGTTCTTCGTTCCTGAGAGAGTCGTTAACTCTTATTTGTACAAAATATATTTCTCAAGGGCCGAACTATCACACTTTGGAATGTTTAGAAGCCGACTGAGTGATAACTCAGTGACAAGACTGTATTCTTTTAATTGCTGCACATATGAGAGCCTGTATTCAAAATTTAAAGCGTACCTGTCAAAGGTCCTGCAAAGATTTGCCGCCTTCTGCAATCTGAACCAGCAAGTCATGGTCCCCAAGTCATAGTAGAGCTGACTAAGCCTCAGGAAGTGTGTTTGCTGGGATTCACATTCAGGTTACACTCACGCTGGTGCTTTTTTGTTGTTTTCTTTTAAGCCTGGGTCCACTTCTTTAGAGCCTTCCACTAAAAGACCACGATTTTCGTCACTCGATGTAGCCGTGCTGCAAATTGGTAAGGCTGACATCAAGTTATACGACTTGTTTCATTTTCACCCTACCTTGTGTACTGTCCAAGTCTACCCCTAGGGTTCTGTAGGGATTATGGCAGGCACGGGACGAGGCAGCATCTGGGAATACTTGAGCGTGACCTCTGTTTCTTACCCGCATCCTTGCATTGCTTCTGGAGTGGAGCCGGGCGTCGATCTGGTCGTCTCGGTACCAGAGCTGCCTTGGATGCAGTCCTTCCGTTCTGATAGGTCCACTGTTAGCTTGCCAGAAGCAAATTGTTTTCAATGCTCCTTTTAGGTAGTAGATCCTGAGGAGCCTTTTGTATTTCAGGTTTCGGCTGGCAATACCTTGTGCGCGCAACTTGCTGCAGTTGCCGGTGTGAAAACCTGAAAATGTCCTAAAGTGACATAACACAAATCATATGATGATGTGAGAGAGAAAATGACAATTTATCTTTGGTGAAGCTCGTTACTGTAAACTCATAAACCTCTTCAGTTTCCTTTTATACTTACCCATGCCTTACGCTCTTCTCTCGTAGGTCAAATGCCGTGTGGGACCCATGCTCGCTTGACGAAGGAACCACTCTCTCGTCCTGACAAGACAATTCCCCGTCTGAGGTAAAAATCCTTCCGTTTTCTTTGACTTCTTCCCCGAAAGGTTTACTGCCTATGGTAAGGGAGGTCGTCAGCTGCTTCCCCTCCCGAAGAACCAATATTAAACTTTTTCTTTAAATCCAGCTACTTAATTGACACAGGAGATTAGCTAGAGATTAAAGGTCTGCGGTAAGAGGAAGCGTTGAACTTGAGAGGAGGCTGAGGACACAATCAACAGCGTATCTTCAAGGCAGTTGTTGTGATTTTCACTTTTACTTCTCTCTACTTCCCCATTAGCCAGTTGAAGACAGCAGGTCTTCATCTGAAAGTCATAAACATCTCGTGTCTGTCTCCATCGTCATCGGTGTACGTGCTTGACAAAGCAGGTGGTGGTGGAGGTGCATATTGGACTGTTCTCTGGATACGATTTCTTTTGCCGTTGATGTTTTGAGCACAAGCCGGAAGGGCAAACAGAGCATCAAAGCTGCTCCAGACAGCTTCTTACCACTGAGGCCACCAGTTAAGGAGTGCGCTGCGCCAGAATCCGCCACTGCAGATGAAAATCCATACCATGAAAATGATACAGAAGAGAGTTTCTCATGTAATTTTGGGTGCGCTGAGTTTAAGCACACTGCATTTGAGAGCAGGTCAAGACTCTGCTGTCGGCGTCTCATCTGCCAGTCGTTGCTTATTGTGGTTTGGCTCATATTTTGGAGCAGATCTGGAGCCTGAGAAAGAGATTCCTTTCAGAGGAAGCTAAACCAGAGAAGTTCCTGGGGAAGGTGTCTAATGCACTCCAACCGCTACTGAGCATATAGTCCCTGAGGTCAGAGCAGGGCAGGTCTGAAGTAAAATGTCCCAGCAGTATGGATGTTGTGGACATTGCCATTCTCAGCGTCAGCATAACCTTTAACAAATAGATTGAGCAGAATTGGTCAGGGCTGGTTGAAATGAACGCTGTCTTGTCCCACAGAGTAAAGTGGCCTCCTCAGGTTGATGCAGATATTTGTCGGATGTGCAAAGAATATTTTGTTCTTCTTAAAGAAAAACCCCAAAAGCCAGCGTGAATTGGTACGCACTGATAACAAATGCCCCCCGTATAAAAATTGTGATTCTCCTCTGTTGTTTGTTTCCTGCCCCAAAGTGTTCAAGCCTCCTCCAAGGAACCAGTGGCGACTGTGAGTCACCGGGAAGAACCAAAATACGGAGGAGATGTCTATCCACGTGCAACACTCAGGACCGGTGAGTATCCCCATGATTCCAATCCGTTCCACTTTGTAGGTAGACGTCAAATCCGAATAGGGCATTTCTTACACACTCGCAGATGACGTTCCTAGTTCAAAGTGCTTGCCAGAATTCGAACTTCCTGACCATACCGTCATCCTTCAAAGTTTTTCCTTTTTTTTTATTTATCACTCAGAAATGGAGAGCTGTGTACATCTGATGGTGATTGAAAGTCGACTTCTTGTTTTCTTACTACTGCTTTTCTGTGCAGGTGTCGAATGTATAGATGTTTGCTGCCCGCAGCGGTCGCAGAGAGGTGATACGATCAGGTAGAGTCTCTTCTAATGATGCTTCTTGTTCCTTTTGGCTCTGCGCGTGTATCTCTTTCAGCCGCTGGTAGAGTCTCGAAGATGACCAACGGTCTTTGATCGTCTCAGTGCTGTGAAAGAGAAGTAGCTAGCTTGCGGCTCCGGAATTGCTTGCAAGCCAGTTGCATCTCCAACACAAGCGAGAGCCGTGCTGCGTGACAAAGAGGGTTGTGCTGGTGTGGTGTTTGCTGTGGGAAGAAAGCCAGTAAGGGTGCGAGTGGTGGCCGTCCCAAGTTGTCCTTGGATGTGCAGAATCCGTTTTTGTTTGTGAGTCGTTCTGCCGAGCCATCAATGAGCTGACATTTCACTTCTTTCACTTGGAAACCCGCATCCTAAGCAGAAGGATTAGAGAGCTTGTAAAGCCTGGTGGGACTTGAGGCAGTTTTGGGGACTTTGTAAGTCCCAAAGGATGCCTGGGGTTTGCCTAGGAGGGGGAAAAAGGCAGCGTGCAGTTGGGTTTGAGAGGCCAGCGGCCTCATTGGTATTGGCTGCCTGAGCTGGCAGGACTGTGAGTTGCGACGGCTTTGCGGTCTTTATGGAAACAGGTTTTTGGGGGCAGTAGGTGCAGCTACAGGGAGAGATTTTGTACGGCGGTAAGATGCACGCATCTTTCTGCAGTGACCTGCCCTTACATGAGAGAGGAGAAAGCGTAGATGGGAGCAGAGGGAGGTTCAGTTGCAGCAGTCCTGTTTTGTAGCTAATTCTGTCCCTATTCTTCTCCCCGCTTTAAAAACTAGTGCTGTATTTAGCCTTGCAAAAGCCTTTCTTGTCCAGAGGGTGAATTCTTGAGAATTCCATGGGACAGGACGGATATAGAGCTCGCTTCTCTCTCTCCCTCTCCTGGCAGGTACTGCACACCAGAAGAAAACTCTGCGGAAGAGGAAGGAGCAGTGAAAGAAACCATCGCAGGGGTAAGCTTGTGTTATTCCCAAGGAAAATAGAGCTCTTTGTGATGAGAAACTTCAGCACTCTTCACATGACTTCCTCAACAATATCTGTATTTGCCCAGGTTGTTTTTCCCCGGGAAAGCGGGAGCGTTATTTGATGAGTAGCGCTATCGCCAAGTGTTTTCCGCTGCCGTTAATTTTGTTTCTGGACTATTAGGAGCACACTACACTATACGGTTTTGATTCTTCCCCTTTCACGTGTTGGGTATAGCCTCAAAATCTTTAGCGCACAGACTTGGTTGACCTGCAAAGCTGGACTGGGGTGTCTTTAGTCTTATCTTGTTTGCTGGGATAGGAAGTACGTCTCTTTGACTTTCACCTCTGGTCAGGGTTGAGGTCAAAAATAAAATTTTAGTCATGGTAATCAGAAATAGTAGTCTCAATCTCAACTTGATACCTACACGTGGAGGCTTTGCTGGGGTTCTTAACGCTAGCCCAAGGCAAAGGAGCTTTCTGCCTCTCTTGCCTCCGAGTGCAGCACTCCATGGGTGCACAGTTGGAATGCAGTCGTCAAGAAGAAGTAACTTTGGAGTTTGCTGGTTGCATGGGTGTACAAAAACCCTTCCAGTTTTCTATATAAGCAAGATTTTCTGTCCTGTCCCCAAGGAAACAAATCTGTGCTTGATTGCTAGCTTAACGTCCGTTTGTCTAACAGAGGCAGCGTGGCACAGAAATCTTAGAAGATGCCTTATTCCGAGGACACCCTACACCTGTTCCGTCCAAAAAGTCAGCCAGCCTCGATGTGGAGGAAAAGAAAGTGCCAAGATTGGGAAAAACAGCGGAACGCTTTCCTCCGCTCACAGAGGTACCGTAGGCGACAGTCTGTGAGACAAAAGAGAAGGTTGTGGCAGAGCTGCAAGGAAGTCCTCTCCTTCTCGGTGGTTCTTAAGGCGCTTTGAAATCTGAAGAACTTGCATTGAACCTGTTAGCGAGTGGCTGTGGTTGTGGCTTCACAGTGCGAGGGTCAGCACTAAAGCTGCTTTGAAGGATTTTGTGTGCTCCCCGCGCTCCTTCAGTTGTGCTGCCCTAAGGGTTTGTGGGCCTTCTGTTAGCGGGACGGCTGCCTCAGTTTCCCCCTTTGCCGTTCCCTTTGAAGTCCCCCACCTTCACGTTCTTTCAGGCTCCTGACTTAGCTGCCTCGGTACGGAGGATGCCCGCTGGGGTTGGCTTAAACCTGGGTATTGCGAGGGCCGCAGCAGCACCTGGGAAAGGGGGTTGCCAGAGTTGTGTTCCATTTTCAGCTGCTTGAGCGTGTTTGCTGAGTTTACGGCTTTGATCCCAACGTCCTCCTGGGCTGTGAAGTTCAAAGTTAGGATGCTGAAACCAACCAAGCAAGGCAAAAGCGCTATCGCTCACTGAGGCAGGAAACCGTCGGAGGCAGTTGCTCTGTCACCTGAGCTGAATTTACAGGCCGTGTTTCAGTGGAAAGCTGCCCCCAGGTCAGCGTGCTCCATGCTCTGTTTCACAAGTCCTTCCCCATTGAATTGTTCCTTTCAGGCCATGGAGAGAGAGGTCAGTGCCGCATTTGGCAAAGGTGAGCCAGATGAGATCATGAGCAGTGCCTTCAAACTAAAGGTCACTCGCGAAGACATCCGCATGCTCAGGAACCTTTGCTGGCTAAACGATGAGGTAAAACCAGCTGCAGCACAGGGCTAGTCTCACTCAGCCTTTATTGAAAAATACCCCTCCGCCCTGTACAGAAGTCGCGTCAACGTTCTTTGACGACCTCCGCTGCAGAGCCTAGAAATCTCTGTACACTTCTTATTTGAGGTGTTGAAGGGTCGAGCGTTTCGGGAAGTTCCGTTACTTCTTGTATGACGCAGCTTCCAGGAGTTCGTCCGGGTTATTGGCGTGGGTGGCAGGTGTTTTGATCAAACTGCCGATGTAGCCCCGTGTGAAATCCTGGGAACAAAAGCCGACAGCTGAGGCTGGAGTTCTCTGCGCTGCGTGCTTAAGGGTGGCCAGAAAAGACGTGGTGCTGTATTTTTGGTTGGGGAAGGCAGCGTCATATGTTTACACCTCACGTTTCCTCTTTATGGTACAGGTGGTTAATTTCTACATGGGTCTGCTGATGGAAAGAGGCAAGAAGGAAGGCTATCCAGCGGTCCACGCGTTCAGTACTTTCTTTTATGCCAAACTAACATCTGGGGGCTACGAAGCAGTAAGAAGATGGACCAGAAGTGTGGATGTCTTCAAGCAGGACATCATCTTTGTGCCTGTGAACTCGCGAGCACACTGGACACTAGCCGTGAGTCCCACGGGCTTTTTCTTTAGAATTGGACGGGGAGCAAAAACTGGCAAGAGAAGTCATGTAGGTGTTGGGGGGTGTGCGGCACAAGGTTGTGCTTTGCCTAACGGTCACCTTTTAATAACAGGTCATAGATCTGAGGAAGAACACGATCACGTACTTGGACTCGCTTGGGCAGAAAGGGGACAAGATTTGTCAGACTTTGCTGTAAGTAACCGCTCCGTCACTGCTTTTCTGGTGTGAATGAGGAGAGGGGTTTTAGATTTAGTCCCTGTAAGGCGACTGCCAGTTTTCACGTGGCTTGTAGATAACCAAGCAGGAATCTTGGAGTTGCTTGCTGCGACTTGTCTGGCATCGACTGCTTATCTGCTGTCACAGTGTCCCCTGCACCCAGGGTCTGGGGTGCCTGGATTCTGCCACCTTCCCGTGAGAGGCACAGCCAAATACGCCATAGCCCCGTGGCACACGTGTGCCGACTTTGTTAGTCGGAGCCCAGGATGTGGGATCAAGGCACCCGGTGGAATTACGGCATTACAGTTCCTTGCTTGGTTTGTCTCTTTGTGCTCTGATAACATGTGATTTGGGGCTTTTTGACCTCTCCGAAGCAATGGAGTCGTTGGCCTCGTTCTTGACCATTAGCTCACAGCCTCTCCCCATGTTTGTAAGTTTCAGATTGGGATTTTTCCTCAAAATCAGCCTTAAATCAGCTGCGGTGAGGATCCTCTGACATTTTCCCGTCCTGCCGTCCGTCTTCCTGTGATCCTTCAGCCGCTTTATTTTGTTGTTGGCCTAAATTACAGAGATGAAAAGGGATTTTTTTTTTTCCTTTTGTTTTAACCAGCCAATACCTGCAAAAAGAAAGCTGGGAAAAAAGACAGCTGGAGCTGGATGTTTCAGAGTGGACTCTTCACAGCATGGAGCCACGTGTACGTGAGCACCCCTTGGGTTTGAAATGGGAACTGTAAGTGCTTCTTTGGGGCCCAGATCCTGGCCCGTGGCAAAGCAAAGGGTTGAGCTGATGTTTCTCGAGGAGTTGATAGTAAAAAGCAGTCCCTAAAGACCGGATTTAAGAAAGGTCACTTAAGAAAGAGGCGGTGCGAACCTTGAGACACCTCGCAGGGGGGAGGGCTGCTGCGCCTTCTGGGCCTGCCAAAAATTTGGATTGTAGTGTCCGAGTCCGGGAGGCAGAGGGGAGGGATGGTGAGCAGTGAACTGGGTCTGTTCCTCGTGGGCGGGAGTGGGTATTGGGGATTAGGCAAGTAGGGTCAGGAGTGTGCGGTGAGCGCAGTGTCGGTGTGGGTAATGTGCGCTGCTTCCAAGTTGCTTTTCTTTTGAGACAGAGGGAAATCCTCCATCTTCTTTGCATTCCTTAGGAGATCCCTCAGCAGCTGAATGGAAGCGACTGCGGCGTCTTTATGTGTAAATACGCAGATTACATCGCCAGAGAGAAACCATTCAACTTTACCCAGGTGAGTGAAGGTCATAAACCCCTCCAAGCCCCTCTCGCCCAGGGACAGGAGCCAGGGAGGTTAGGCAGCAGCTCTTCATTGTGTCCGGGGCAGGGGCTGAGGTTTCGTACCCCGTTTCGGTGCGTAGTTGCTGGGATCAGAACTTCCAAGTGGCCTGGGCAGGGCAGAGCTGTGGTTCTCCATCCCCGCCTTTGGGAGCTGCTGCCGGTGAGATTCCTCTTGGGCAAGATACTGCCGCCAGCGGGTTTGGCATATCTGGGCTCGGTATCTTTTGGAGAAATGGCTTCTACCCTTTGACCAGTCAAGACACCGCGTCTTTTTATTGATTTCGTTTTAGACGGGTCTTTTATTAGCGTGCTTGTAAGCTGTCGCGCGGTCAAGTCAATCTGGTTTTGTCGGGTTGTCGTGTCACCCTCTTAGGAACCGCGTGGGGTGTTGTACCCAAACGGTTGACAGTTCCTAAAGGGAACTTCCTATTAAGGACTCCGCTGGGCGTTTATGCGTGTTTGCCGCCTCTTTCTACCGTGACGTCATTATTTAATTTCTCTTTTCTTTCTCTTCTCTTTTCAGACTCACATGCCATACTTCCGGAAGAAGATGGTGTGGGAGATAATCCACCAACAGCTGCTGTGACACGTGGACTCTTAGAGTTCTTATTTTGATTACGTTTCTTCGACCTTAGTTACTTTTCTTAGGCCTTTAGTTAGTTTTCTTAGACCTTTAGTTACATTTCTTAGACGAATTTTCCTCTTTAGGTTATGAAGTAGAAGTTAAGACGGTTTATTCCCCCCACCTCCCTTATTTTGGAGACAGTAACTCTGGGGTTTTGGTACACAAGTTTTCCTCTTTAGCTTATGAAGGAGAAGTTAAGATGGTTTATTCCCCCCACCTCCCTTATTTTGGAGACAGTAACTCTGGGGTTTTGGTACACAAGTTTTCCTCTTCAAGTTATGAAGTAGTGGTTAAGACAGTTTATTTCCCCACCACCACCCCCCACCCCCCCTTATTTTGGAGACAGTAACTCTCTTTGAAATTAGCTAACGCACCTTAAGCAAAAGCCAGAAAGGTGGGTGTGACCTCGTTAAGGGCAGAGTGAAGAAGGAACATCGTCAACTTCCATGGCTGAGCCGCACGCTCGCGCCTCGCAGCGCACGCGACCACGTTACAGACAAATGGGAAACATCTGTGGTGGTGGTTACAGTTGTGTTTGCCCAACTTACCTTCCCAAGGACAACGTGCTGAACTACCGTCTCCTCAAAGAGAGTTTTCCTCTGTTTCTGGAATATCTACCATCTCCTTGATTCCTAAAACTGGATTTGTCACGACCACGGAAAGAAAGCGTTTACCATCTCTTGATTTCTCACCAAAGCCCCTGTCCTTTGGGCTGGTTTGGGGTTGGCTTTTTTTGCTGCCTCCAGGGAGTGATCTAATGTGAAAAGAGAAGTATTTATTTCTTTATATAATATAAATATTTATTTTAATAAAAAGAGCCTTAATGGAAGGAAACTCTCCCTGTGTCCTGGTTTGAGGTAAAAGAGAACCAATTTTGTTCAGTAACTTGGCTTCTTAGCTGGGCCTCTTCTACCAACTGAAATTAACTGCCTATTGTGCCGTCAGCGTTCACTCTCTCAGAGCGATAAGAGCAATGTTTACAGCTGATGCCCAGGCATGGGATGCAGAGAGGCTCTTGCTTATACTTATTGCTATAACCCCCACGGCCAACCAGCTTTGTTATTTGCCCCGTTGGAGGGTCGGAAGCGGAAAAGCATAGTGGGGTCCCACCTGCGGGGAGGAGCGACAGGACAGGTGACCCAGAACTGACCAACAGGGTATTCCATCCCATCTGCCTCATGCTCAGTAGAAAAGGGACCAAAGGGATCAAAGGGTTCTTCTACCTGGGGAATGTTTACTTCGCCCTTTGATAATTATGCTGATGTGACCCCATCAGAGCTGGGGCATGGCAACCTTCTGGGCTCGGAGGATAAGGACTGGTACCTTGTTAAGATCGTGATTTTGTTGTTGATGCTCCTGAATGTGGTGCAGGGGTGGTTTCTTGTGAAACATCTGTGCAGGGGGAGCTGGAGGGGACCGTGCGCTGCCGCCACTCAGACCCGCGCAGCCGCTCGGCGATCTGCAGCGGCGCGAACCGCGGCCCCGCCCGGCCCGGCCGCAGCTGCCCCCCCCGGAGCAACGGCACCACCGGCAGCCGCCTCCCCCACCGCCACGGCACAGGCGCCTCCGCCGCCGCCTGCACCGGCACCGGCACCCGCACCACCGGCAGCCGCCCCCCCCACCGCAACAACACCGGCCCCTCCGCCGCCCGTCCCGGCACAAGCCGCGCCCCCCCCGCAGCGGCACAAGCCACGCCGCCGCCTCTCCCGGCACAACCTACTGCAGCCACTACAACCAGTACCAAAACTACTCCAACTCCATCAAAATCGGTACAAGCCGCCCCGGGAACCAGGAGCAGGAAGAGGAGGTCAACTCCTTCCCCTGCCCCTTACCACAAAGACCACCTCAAGTCACATAGCTTGGGGGAGAGTTCTGAACAAGATCCAGGGGAGGGTCCTTCAAGACCACAGAAGGGAAAGAGACCTTTGAAAACAGACAAAGGCCAGAGTCCTTCTAGAGCAGATGCTGGAGAGGCCCCTTCTGGGGCAGCCTCACCACAGGAGGACTCAGATGTAGAGGGAGTTGTTCAATCCTTCTCCGTGAAAGATCTGAGAAGTATCAGGAAGGACTTTAGTCGTCATGAAGGCGAAACACTTGTCTCCTGGTTGCTCCGATGCTGGGATAGCGGGGCAGATACCGTAGATTGAGATGGCAGAGAAGCTAGGCAATTGGGAAACCTGGCCAAGGATGGAGGGATTGATAAAGAAATTGGGAGAAAGACAAGCACTCTCAGTCTCTGGAGGCGACTGGTGTCAGCCATAAAGCGCAGGTATCCCTTCAAGGACGATATCGAATGCCGTCCAAGTAAATGGACCAACATGGGAAAAGGTATGAAGTACCTGAGAGAACTGCCTGTGCGAGAGGTGATTTATAGTGATGGGCAAGCGACAGTAGACCCTGATGAAATGCCATGCAAACGATCTCTGCTCAAAAAGTTTGTACAAAGTGCACCATCAACATATTCCCACACATTGTCAACAATGGTCTGGGGAGGATCCGATACTGACACACCAACTGTAAATGAAGGGGTTAAGAAGGTACGACAGTATGAAGACAGTCTCTCTGGTCCCTTCTCTGTGGCAGCCATAGAAAAGCTGACTGTGACCACCGAGAAAATGACTGAGAAACTGACTGAGAAAATAGAGCAAATGACCCAGAGATTAGTTGAGCAAACCGATAAACTGTTTGATAAACTAACCAAGGTGGAGGAAAAACTCCATGCTTTCCCTGTACAGACTCATGTTGCAGCTGCTAAGAGGAAACGCCCTCCTACTCAAGAGAAAAACCACCGTCCGACTCAAGACAAATCAAAGCTGATGCGAGATATCCTGTGGGTTTGCCTCTGTGAATATGCAGAAGACATGAAGAAGTGGGATGGAGAACCTACCTCAGCCCTACAGGCACGGGTGCTTGAGTTGCAAAATGAAGCCGATAGAAGAAAGGATTCTTACAGGAAGAAGGTTGCTCCAACCTACGGTAGGCGATCCTACGGACCAGGTAGGAACCAATCTGATAATCGTAGGTACTACGGTCAACAGTAGAGGTGCCCTGCCTCCAGCCAGGAGGAGGAGAGGGACAACCGACTTTATTGGACTGTGTGGATTCGATGGCCTGGCACATGAGAGCCACAAAAGTATAAAGCCCTGGTGGACACTGGTGCACAGTGGTGTTGGGTTGTTTTTTGCTGTCTCCAGGGAGTTATCTAATGTGAAAAGAGAAGTATTTATTTCTTTATAGAATTTAAATATTTATTTTCATAAAAAGAGCCTTAAGGGAACGAACCTCTACCTGGTAATGAGAGAGGGTGATTTATTCTTTTTTTTTTATTTAACTGAAAAAAAGTTGGATGTAGCGATGTGGATTTTCACTCCCTCAAAATCCCCCAGGAAGAGGATTGGAGCCAGGAGGAGCATCGGAGCACAGAAGCCGCGAAGCGATGGTCACACAGTGCTGCAGAGGCAATCGGGGTGTCGTTCAGTGGTGAGATGAGCAAGCAGCATCCCGAAAATCCGCCCCTGGAGAGGGGTCAGCGGTGTACGGACGCTCTCTGTGTTCTGTAAGCCCCCTTTGGGGAGCCCCTGCTGCCCCCTTGGCAGTGCCCGGGTGGCTGTGACTGCTGAAAGCTGGTTTGGTGCGTTGAGGTGTTAGGTGGGGTGGCAGCAGCCCCTGCCCGCCCCGGGAGGGGGGACACCACCTCTCCGGTGGCACTGGATGGGTGGGAGGGAGGGAGGGAGCACAGCTCTGGGAGCCATGGAGAAAGGCGTGGGGGTGTCCCTCATCGTGGCAGCCCCCAGCAGCCCTACCCCGCCACACGGCCACCCCAAGGACACCCAAGCCCCATCTTGGTCCTCTCCCCGTTGGGTGACGCCCTTCCACCCACTCTGGAGGTGCGCTCCTCTCCTGCGGGGGGGACGCCCAGCGCTCGCCTGGCTAGAGAAGCACCGGGGGGGTGCTTAGGGGGCATCTGAGCTTCCCAGTTACACGGGCATAATTAGGGCGCCCTTAAGAACCATTAATAACCACTTTGGCTCTGCTAACCAACTGCGGCGAGGCCCCCACCCCGCTTTAGCGCAGGCTTTGTGATGCCAACACCTCCCTGAGCCACTGGGTAAAGCGACGCCTGGCAAAAAAACACCATCACCCAAAGAAAACCCCACACCACATCCCCCACTCCCCGCCCACCCCTTCTCCCCCCATCACAGCCATGGGACAAACTCCCACCACCACCACACCCCAATCTCAGCTCGGCCGTGACACCCCCAAGACACTGGAAAGAAAGCAACCGAGAGCAAGCTCAGGCTCCTGTGAGCTGCAGAGATTTCTCTTTGGTTTTTGATGTTGTCGTTGGGTGGGTTTTGCTTGGTTGTTTTTCACACAACACTTGGCAGTAGAGGACAAACACGTGGTGTCGCAGCCCCCGGGGTCAGCGCCGGCACTGCCACCTCCCCCCCCCAGCCTTGCCCCGCAGCTGTTCCCACTTTCCTTGCTTGGTTTGGTTGGTTTTTTTTCCTTTCTACCTTTCTTTTTTAATATGTTTTCGCTTCCCCCTTTTTTCTCTTTTACCCCTTTTTTCTTTTGACCTTTTTTGCTTTTTCCCCCTTTTTTTCTTTTTCTCTTTTTTCTTTTCCCACTTTTTTTTTCCTCCTTTCCCTTTTTTTTTCCCCCCCTTTTCTCTTTTTAAACATTTCTCAAGCTTTCTCCTGAAGGAACGGCCCCTGGCTCTCCGCTAGCAGAAGGAGCCTACGGAAGAGCTCTGGCACTGACATGGGCAGGAACACCCACAAGTGAGAACTGGATAGACAAAAGGCTCCTCAATGATGACACTGGGGCAGCCCGACCTTAGAAGCAGCAGAGGAGCAGAGCCACCCAGAGCCACCCAGAGAACAGGAAGGGCTATTCAGGGCCTTATTGTCTGCGCGAAGTAACCATCTGCTGAGAACCGGTCTGGCGGCTCAGAGCTCAGCCACAGCAGCACTCTTGAGCCAAAGGGGAAAAGTACACCGGCAGGAAGACTGGGAGCCTTCCTCCACAACAACCCACAGATCATGACCAGAGTGGTGCCTATTCCCAGCCTACACTAATGAATACGTACGCCTTTGCATCAGAAAGGAACGCTTGCTTTACCAGCCCCTGGGTGAGTTGGGAGCCATCCCCCTTGCACCCAGCGCTGCAATAAACATGCTGCTTTGTAACTTGCCCCGAGTTGGGGAGTTTCTTTCCGCACGTCAGCACCCCTGGGATTGCTTTCCTTCTCCCGCCTCGCACTCGCTCGACATGGTTTTTTCCAACTCAGTCTTTTTTATTAAAAAAATTAATAAAAAAATGCTCCAACTCTCAGTTTTACAAGGCACACAAAATCTCTAAAAGGGAAACACAAGCGTGAGGTGCTGAGGTACCAAAACCTGCCCCTGTTAGTCCAACTAAAGGGACAGCGTCGGGAGGCGACGGAGGAGGAAGGGGGAGGCTGTGGGATGGAGAGAGCCCTCCCCGTACCCCTCAGCTGCGCATCCTCGCAGCGCCGCGGGAATGGGGGGCTGTGTGTCTGGGCGGGTCTTTGGTTTGCTCCCCTGACCTGCTGGGGGTGGTGGAGGAGGTTGGAGGGGGTTGTCCGGCAGTGGGGTTACATTCATCAGGCGGTGCTGGGCGGCACGACAGGAGCATCACTTGCTGTGCTGCGAGGCCGGGGCTCCCGGAGCGTGTTTCTGCTCCTGCTGCTTCACCTGCTGGACCATTTCCCTCATCTTGCACTGTGCAGTCTTGGGGAGGAGAAGGGAAAAGCAAGAGTTGGGGGTCAGGGCACTGTTTCTCCCACCACCACCCACCCCTGAGCCCCCACCCAGCATCTCGCCGCTCCCAACTTTTCACCCCGGACAAGCCCTAATTAATTTCAGGTTTCTGGGTTTTTTTAACTTGTGCTTCCTCCATCGCTCCTTGAGAGAGGCTCAATTTTTTGGGGGGGGGCCGCCATCCCGCTCGAGTGGACAGGAGACAAGGTTATGGAAGATGAACCCAGGTGGGATGCGGGTGGCTTTGCCCGCACCGAGGAGTCCATTCACAATGTCCTCACGTCCAGCAGCATCAAAACCACGGTACCCAGCAAAGAGCTCCCCTGGCGCTGAGGGAGGCCAAGCCAGGCTGGCAGCACAGTGCTGACCACAGGGACGCTCTCAACTTGTCCCTTACTGTCCCCCACACCCACAGCCCCCACCCAGCGCACCTTGAACTGAGCCTCGGGCGGCCCTGTGATGATGACCATGCGCTCGCTGCCCTTGGGACCTTCTGCCGGTGCAATCTGGGGAAGTATGGGGGAGAAGGAGCGTGAGTGCAGCCACCGCTTCAGCAAGACCTTCCCTCGGTGGCATGTCCCCCCACAACGCAGGGCAATCCCCCCATGCAGGAGCATCCCCTCCCACCCGAGCCGGGCTCCTAACCAGGGTGCTGCAGGCCTGGCCTTCTACTAAACACAGGCGGGAGAGGTGGGCCCATGCCAATGGGTACAGGAGAGCTGGGGAGAGACTTTTTACAAGGGCATGGGGTGACAGGACGAGGCGGAGTGCCTTCAAAGTGGAAGAGGGGACATTTAGAGGAGATAACAGGAAGAAATTTTTCACTGTGACGGTGGTGAATCACTGGCCCAGCTTGCCCAGAGAAGCTGCGGCTGCCCTAGCCCTGGCGGTGTTCAAGGCCAGGTTGGACGGGGCTTGGAGCAACCTGGGCTGGGGGGAGGTGTCCCTGAACAGGGCAGGGGGGTGGGACTCCATGATCTTCAAGGTCCCTTCCAACCTCAACCGTTCTGTGATAAGTTGGGGAGCAAAACTGCTCCCCGCACACTCCCATTCCCTGACCTCGGCAGTTCAGAGGGGAAACTGAGGCACGAAGCGCAGGACCAGCCCCGCAGCGCCTTCCTCACCTTGATGGAGGCACCCGCAAACCGCACCAGCTGCTTGATGTGCTGCCCCTTCTTCCCGATGATGGCCCCCACCGCCTGCGTCCCGATGAACACGTTCACAACCTCTTGCTCCGGAAGCTGCGGGGGCATGGAAGAGTGAGAGGGTCAGGGCACCAGCTGGACAGGGGACAAAGGAGGTGGCTGTCCCCATCCCACCATCCCATGGTAGTGGTTGCCCACTCTCCCAAGGTGCCCCAGCAAAGATCTCCTGGAGAGGGGGGACAGGTACCTAAAGGGTGCTGATGTGGGAAGGCGCTGGCTGGGGGAGCTCCGCCGAGAGCTGGCTGAGAGCTCCGCCGAGGAGCTCTATGGTGGGAGAGAAAATGAGGGTCAGTGATGGCCCCAGCATGCCAGACCCTTCCCGGCCACCCCCAGACCCACGCACAGCACCAAGATACCACCATAAGCCCGGCAGGGACACGGGGACAACCCTTCAGGCCCTCAAACCCCCCCTCACAGAGCGTGGGTGCATCTGAGCTGCATCCAGCGCCATGGGGCTGGGAGGCAGACGGGGGCTCCCAGTTACCCCCACTCCCCCCACGCTGCCACCTTGCCGCCCGTGTCCCGCATCTGCAGGGGAAAACCACGACACAACTCTCTCCTGCTCTGCATTCCAGCAAGTGCAACCGGATGCTACCTGCAAACCACCACTGCTCAGCTGGAGGACGAGCAGACCCGGCTCCCCTGCCCAGCCTGGACGCCGCTCTCGCTCCCAGCCCTGGAAAAAAAGCCTCTCCAGGACGGGGCTGCAGCAACAGCCGCACATTTCCACCCCACAGGAAACAGCTCGTTAACGAGGGGCGAGCACCGCATTTCAAAGCCCCCTTAGGAGCAAGGCAGCGCCCCAAGAGCCAGCCCAACCCCCCCGCACACAGCTCAGCACTCACCACACGCTCGCCGGCCCCCGCAGCAGCGGCTCGAGCGGGGCTGCCCGCGGCCGGCGGTCGGGCGCCGCTCCGTCACAGCCGCTCACCATGGTGGAACGCCGAACGCAGTCCGCGTCCTTCCAGTCGCACCGCAGCCATGGCGCAGCCGGGTGCAGCGAGCGCAGCTCCCCGCCAGAGGGGCGCAAAGCGCCGTGCGAGCGCGGAGGAAAGGGCTCGGTAAGCCCGGGATTGGCATTCCCTCACCCACCGAGGGCAGAGGAGGCAGGAGGGGGCGCGCGAGAGCCCGCGCCGCCGGCCGCTGTCGCTCGCCTCAGGCCTGCGGGACGCCGAAAGGCTTCTCCACTCTCCGAGGGGCCCCTCCGCTCTCTGGGAGGCTTCTGGGGGGCCCCTCCGTCTCTGGAGGGCTTCTGGGGGGCCCCTCCGTCTCTGGAGGGCTTCTGGGGGGCCCCTCCGTCTCTGGAGGGCTTCTGGGGGGCCCCTCCGGCCTCCGTGGGGGCCTCTCCCCGAAGGCCTCTTCCCCTCCTCCGGGCACTCCCCGGCCTCCCGGCGCCCAGCTGCCAGCCGGGGCCCGGCTCGGGGCTTCCGGAGAAGGGCAAGCGCCTCCCCCAGACAGAGCAGGGCCGGGCGGGACGGCGCCGGCCCGGCCCCACCGCAGGGCAGGGGCAGAAGCGGGCCGGGCGGCCGCTAACGGCTCCCTCAGGCAGAGCACAGACGGCGGCGCGCCTGCGCGCGCGCACCCACCGCCCCGCCCCTCTCTCCCCCCTCAGCCGCCCCTCCACTAATGGCTGCGGGGGGCCCTCGGCGCCCTCCTCGCCGCCCCCGGCCCCGCCGCCGCGCAAGAGGCCGCCCCCCAGGGCAGCGAGCCGCCCCGCCGCCTCAGGGCCGCCCCCGGGCATCGCCCCGGCGCCCACTCCCCCCCCATCTCCCCGGCCAGAAGCAATGCTATCAGCAGGGGTCGGGGGCATAACAGTTCAAGAGAAATTCCTTTGTGTAAGAAAGACCAAAGAGTTCTTCAAAGGATCCGGCTGTCCTGACATTTGGGGGGGCAAAGAGAGGAAAAAACCCACCTCGGACCAACCTGTGTGCTCCATTCCCAAAGGACAAAGTGATTGAAGTGGGTGTATGCCCGAGTTGCTTTCCCACCTTTTATGTCCTGTCCTCCTTAGACTTTTCTTTGCAACTCAGTGTAGGGATTTCCGAAACGAACTTAATTTGTTGGCGATAGGAAGAAAGGTAAAATGTTGGGAAGCATTAACGGAATGAGCCAAAGAGGCCTAATGTGCTGCAGCGGGATCATTAGCTCTCTGCGAGCGGTCGTTGGCTGGGAGAGGTTGGGGGGTGTTGAGGAGGGCTGCAGTTAGGTGTATGTGCCTGAGATGATCCCAGGGGCGCTTGGAGGGGGAGACCTTTGGGATAGGAAAAGTAACTTGGGAAGTTTGGGCCCTGTGAAGGGAAGTCAGCCTGCTGGGAGCTTCCCTAGGGCTGCAAAACACTGTTGTGTGTGTTCTTTCCTCAGCGTTTGCATAGTTGTGGATGATGATGATGACGAGACTCCGCCGAAAAAGCAAAAATCAGGTATCGCACATTACACAAGTACTGAATATGCCCGATTTTTCTGAGGTTTCATGTCCCTTGGAAAAGTCTGGCTTTTGTGCTCTGGCATTGTTCCTGAAACGGTGGCTTTTCAAGCTGTTGGCTTCTTGCCTTGTGGCTCTCTATGCCTATAGCCAATGGCTTGAGGGTGTCCGGTAGGGCTTAGCCCTATAGATGACGGACGTTCTCTGCGGTGACTGTGGCAGGGCCCAATACTTTTACTGCCAGCAGGAGATAGCCCAGGTCTCTGGCGGTGAGCCCGCGCGTGTCAGCAGAAAGAGTATTTTAAATCAAAGCTGTGTGCTCCCTCCTGTCTGTATTCGCAATGTACCTCTGTTGGTTTTCTAGCCTGTTCTTATACGGCCTGTCTTTGTTTTTTAGATTATTCCATCTCTGAGCAGAAAGAGAAAGTTGACGTTTCTGCAGTGCTGCAGTTGCCGACCAAGGCAACCAAACGCCCGGCGGCTTCCGTCAGCGAAGATGCTGCCGGCACAGAGTCTGCGGAAGAGGTTAGCGAGGGCTTTGAAATGTTAGGGTCTGTGCAAGGTGCGAGAGCAAGCGGCTCTCCCTACTGCATCTTGAGGTTGAGCCTGCTCTGAGCCTGTACAGCAGTAGGTGGTTCTTTTGCATTTCTAGCAGGCAGCTCTAATGTGGGCTGGGTTTGCCTTACTCAAGCCTGCGTCCTCTGCTCCGGCACTGGCAGCTGCGGGAGGAGCAAACTGTTTGTTGTCTTCCAGATACTTGAGAATGGTTCAAGTTTATAGTTTTAGTGTGTTTGCAAACTGTTATTCTCTTTCTCAAGCTTGTTGTTAAGGAATCAATATACACTACCTGACAAGGAAAACTGCATACTTGCTCTGGATAAACCACTTTCTGCTCATTATCCACCAGTCCAGGAGAGCGTTCCTGTAGGACTTTGGCTCTGTAAAAATGAGCCACCTTGACTGCCTAGTTTGGTTCAAAGGTGTAGTGCAGTTTTTCTTATTGCCCCATGGGATTAGAGGGCTAAGAGACTGTCGGGCTCTAGTTCTTCGTTCCTGAGAGAGTCGTTAACTCTTATTTGTACACAATATATTTCTCAAGGGCCGAACTATCACCCTTTGGAATGTTTAGAAGCCGACTGAGTGATAACTCAGTGACAAGACTGTATTCTTTTAATTGCTGCACATATGAGAGCCTGTATTCAAAATTTAAAGCGTACCTGTCAAAGGTCCTGCCAAGATTTGCCGCCTTCTGCAATCTGAACCAGCAAGTCATGGTCCCCAAGTCATAGTAGAGCTGACTACGCCTCAGGAAGTGTGTTTGCTGGGATTCACATTCAGGTTACACTCACGCTGGTGCTTTTTTGTTGTTTTCTTTTAAGCCTGGGTCCACTTCTTTAGAGCCTTCCACTAAAAGACCACGATTTTCGTCACTCGAGGTAGCCGTGCTGCAAATTGGTAAGGCTGACATCAAGTTATACGACTTGTTTCATTTTCACCCTACCTTGTGTACTGTCCAAGTCTACCCCTAGGGTTCTGTAGGGATTATGGCAGGCACGGGACGAGGCAGCATCTGGGAATACTTGAGCGTGACCTCTGTTTCTTACCCGCATCCTCGCATTGCTTCTGGAGTGGAGCCGGGCGTCAATCTGGTCGTCTCGGTACCAGAGCTGCCTTGGATGCAGTCCTTCCGTTCTGATAGGTCCACTGTTAGCTTGCCAGAAGCAAATTGTTTTCAATGGTCCTTTTAGGTAGTAGATCCTGAGGAGCCTTTTGTATTTCAGGTTTCGGCTGGCAATACCTTGTGCGCGCAACTTGCTGCAGTTGCCGGTGTGAAAACCTGAAAATGTCCTAAAGTGACATAACACAAATCATATGATGATGTGAGAGAGAAAATGACAATTTATCTTTGGTGAAGCTCGTTACTGTAAACTCATAAACCTCTTCAGTTTCCTTTTATACTTACCCATGCCTTACGCTCTTCTCTCGTAGGTCAAATGCCGTGTGGGACCCATGCTCGCTTGACTAAGGAACCACTCTCTCGTCCTGACAAGACAATTCCCCGTCTGAGGTAAAAATCCTTCCGTTTTCTTTGACTTCTTCCCCGAAAGGTTTACTGCCTATGGTAAGGGAGGTCGTCAGCTGCTTCCCCCCCGAAGAACCAATATTAAACTTTTTCTTTAAATCCAGCTACTTAATTGACACAGGAGATTAGCTAGAGATTAAAGGTCTGCGGTAAGAGGAAGCGTTGAACTTGAGAGGAGGCTGAGGACACAATCAACAGCGTATCTTCAAGGCAGTTGTTGTGATTTTCACTTTTACTTCTCTCTACTTCCCCATTAGCCAGTTGAAGACAGCAGGTCTTCATCTGAAAGTCATAAACATCTCGTGTCTGTCTCCATCGTCATCGGTGTACGTGCTTGACAAAGCAGGTGGTGGTGGAGGTGCACATTGGAATGTTCTCTTGATACCGTTTCTTTTGCCGTTGATGTTTTGAGCACAAGCCGGAAGGGCAAACAGAGCATCAAAGCTGCTCCAGACAGCTTCTTACCACTGAGGCCACCAGTTAAGGAGTGCGCTGCGCCAGAATCCGCCACTGCAGATGAAAATCCATACCATGAAAATGATACAGAAGAGAGTTTCTCATGTAATTTTGGGTGCGCTGAGTTTAAGCGCACTGCATTTGAGAGCAGGTCAAGACTCTGCTGTCGGCGTCTCATCTGCCAGTCGTTGCTTATTGTGGTTTGGCTCATATTTTGGAGCAGATCTGGAGCCTGAGAAAGAGATTCCTTTCAGAGGAAGCTAAACCAGAGAAGTTCCTGGGGAAGGTGTCTAATGCACTCCAACCGCTACTGAGCATATAGTCCCTGAGGTCAGAGCAGGGCAGGTCTGAAGTAAAATGTCCCAGCAGTATGGATGTTGTGGACATTGCCATTCTCAGCGTCAGCATAACCTTTAACAAATAGATTGAGCAGAATTGGTCAGGGCTGGTTGAAATGAACGCTGTCTTGTCCCACAGAGTAAAGTGGCCTCCTCAGGTTAATGCAGATATTTGTCGGATGTGCAAAGAATATTTTGTTCTTCTTAAAGAAAAACCCCAAAAGCCAGCATGAATTGGTACGCACTGATAACAAATGCCCCCCGTATAAAAATTGTGATTCTCCTCTGTTGTTTGTTTCCTGCCCCAAAGTGTTCAAGCCTCCTCCAAGGAACCAGTGGCGACTGTGAGTCACCGGGAAGAACCAAAATACGGAGGAGACGTCTATCCACGTGCAACACTCAGGACCGGTGAGTATCCCCATGATTCCAATCCGTTCCACTTTGTAGGTAGACGTCAAATCCGAATAGGGCATTTCTTACACACTCGCAGATGACGTTCCGAGTTCAAAGTGCTTGCCAGAATTCGAACTTCCTGACCATACCGTCATCCTTCAAAGTTTTTCCTTTTTTTTTATTTATCACTCAGAAATGGAGAGCTGTGTACATCTGATGGTGATTGAAAGTCGACTTCTTGTTTTCTTACTACTGCTTTTCTGTGCAGGTGTCGAATGTATAGATGTTTGCTGCCCGCAGCGGTCGCAGAGAGGTGATACGATCAGGTAGAGTCTCTTCTAATGATGCTGCTTGTTCCTTTTGGCTCTGCGCGTGTATCTCTTTCAGCCGCTGGTAGAGTCTCGAAGATGACCAACGGTCTTTGATCGTCTCAGTGCTGTGAAAGAGAAGTAGCTAGCTTGCGGCTCCGGAATTGCTTGCAAGCCAGTTGCATCTCCAACACAAGCGAGAGCCGTGCTGCGTGACAAAGAGGGTTGTGCTGGTGTGGTGTTTGCTGTGGGAAGAAAGCCAGCAAGGGTGCGAGTGGTGGCCGTCCCAAGTTGTCCTTGGATGTGCAGAATCCGTTTTTGTTTGTGAGTCGTTCTGCCGAGCCATCAATGAGCTGACATTTCACTTCTTTCACTTGGAAACCCGCATCCTAAGCAGAAGGATTAGAGAGCTTGTAAAGCCTGGTGGGACTTGAGGCAGTTTTGGGGACTTTGTAAGTCCCAAAGGATGCCTGGGGTTTGCCTAGGAGGGGGAAAAAGGCAGCGTGCAGTTGGGTTTGAGAGGCCAGCGGCCTCATTGGTATTGGCTGTCTGAGCTGGCCGGACTGTGAGTTGCGACGGCTTTGCGGTCTTTATGGAAACAGGTCTTGGTTTCCCGAAGCTCACTCTGTTTGGGTGCAAGTCTAGTTGCAGATGTTCCTGTTATACCTTGCAGTAGAACACCCAGCATGCAGTGTTTATCAGCAGCAGATCACAAAGCACTCGACAGAGGAAGTGCTGGTTGCTTCCCTGTTTTCCAAATAATGCAACTGATAAAGAGAAGGAAAAGGAGTCTTGTACAAGTAGATGGGAAAAAAACCCCAAACTTCCAAAGCTCCCAGCTCTTCATTCTATCCCAGTCTTGCTGCTAAGAAAGACCGGTGCTGGAAGTTGAGGCGATATTGTCACATGTTGATGTGTGCAACCGGGGCTAGTCAGAATAGGCCTTGCAAAAGCCTTTCTTGTCCAGAGGGTGAATTCTTGAGAATTCCATGGGACAGGACGGATATAGAGCTCACTTCTCTCTCTCCCTCTCCTGGCAGGTACTGCACACCAGAAGAAAACTCTGCGGAAGAGGAAGGAGCAGTGAAAGAAACCATCGCAGGGGTAAGCTTGTGTTATTCCCAAGGAAAATAGAGCTCTTTGTGGTCAGAAACTTCAACAAATCTGTGCTTGATTGCTAGCTTAACGTCCGTTTGTCTAACAGAGGCAGCGTGGCACAGAAATCTTAGAAGATGCCTTATTCCGAGGACACCCTACACCTGTTCCGTCCAAAAAGTCAGCCAGCCTCGATGTGGAGGAAAAGAAAGTGCCAAGATTGGGAAAAACAGCGGAACGCTTTCCTCCGCTCACAGAGGTACCGTAGGCGACAGTCTGTGAGACAAAAGAGAAGGTTGTGGCAGAGCTGCAAGGAAGTCCTCTTCTTCTCGGTGGTTCTTAAGGCGCTTTGAAATCTGAAGAACTTGCATTGAACCTGTTAGCGAGTGGCTGTGGTTGTGGCTTCACAGTGCGAGGGTCAGCACTAAAGCTGCTTTGAAGGATTTTGTGTGCTCCCCGCGCTCCTTCAGTTGTGCTGCCCTAAGGGTTTGTGGGCCTTCTGTTAGCGGGACGGCTGCCTCAGTTTCCCCCTTTGCCGTTCCCTTTGAAGTCCCCCACCTTCACGTTCTTTCAGGCTCCTGACTTAGCTGCCTCGGTACGGAGGATGCCCGCTGGGGTTGGCTTAAACCTGGGTATTGCGAGGGCCGCAGCAGCACCTGGGAAAGGGGGTTGCCAGAGTTGTGTTCCATTTTCAGCTGCTTGAGCGTGTTTGCTAAGTTGACGGGTTTTATCCCCACGTCCTTGGTGAAAAGAAACGGCAGCAAGCCTGGGCTGTGAAGTTCAAAGTTAGGATGCTGAAACCAACCAAGCAAGGCAAAAGCGCTATCGCTCACTGAGGCAGGAAACCGTCGGAGGCAGTTGCTCTGTCACCTGAGCTGAATTTACAGGCCGTGTTTCAGTGGAAAGCTGCCCCCAGGTCAGCGTGCTCCATGCGCTGTTTCACAAGTCCTTCCCCATTGAATTGTTCCTTTCAGGCCATGGAGAGAGAGGTCAGTGCCGCATTTGGCAAAGGTGAGCCAGATGAGATCATGAGCAGTGCCTTCAAACTAAAGGTCACTCGCGAAGACATCCACACGCTCAGGAACCTTTGCTGGCTAAACGATGAGGTAAAACCAGCTGCAGCACAGGGCTAGTCTCACTCAGCCTTTATTGAAAAATACCCCTCCGCCGTGTACAGAAGTCCCGTCAACGTTCTTTGACGACCTCCGCTGCAGAGCCTAGAAATCTCTGTAGACTTCTTATTTGAGGTGTTGAAGGGTCAAGCGTTTTGGGAAGTTCCGTTACTTCTTGTATGACGCAGCTTCCAGGAGTTCGTCCGGGTTATTGGCGTGGGGGGCAGGTGTTTTGATCAAACTGCCGATGTAGCCCCGTGTGAAATCCTGGGAACAAAAGCCTCCAGCTGAGGCTGGAGTTCTCTGCGCTGCGTGCTTAAGGGTGGCCAGAACAGAGGTGGTGCTGTATTTTTCGTTGGGGAAGGCAGCGTCTTATTTTGACACCTCACGTTTCCTCTTTATGGTGCAGGTCGTTAATTTCTACATGAGTCTGGTGATGGAAAGAGGGAAGAAGGAAGGCTATCCAGCAGTCCACGCGTTTAGTACTTTCTTTTATCCAAAACTAACATCTGGGGGCTACGAGTCGGTCAGAAGGTGGACCAAGAGTGTCGATGTCTTTAAGCAGGACATCCTCTTCGTGCCTGTGAACTCGCGAGCACACTGGACACTAGCCGTGAGTCCCACGGGCTTTTTCTTTAGAATTGGACGGGGAGCAAAAACTGGCAAGAGAAGTCATGTAGGTGTTGGGGGGTGTGCGGCAGAAGGTTGTGCTTTGCCTAACGGTCACCTTTTAATAACAGGTCATAGATCTGAGGAAGAACACGATCACGTACTTGGACTCGCTTGGGCAGAAAGGGGACAAGATTTGTCAGACTTTGCTGTAAGTAACCGCTCCGTCACTGCTTTTCTGGTGTGAATGAGGAGAGGGGTTTTAGATTTAGTCCCTGTAAGGCGACTGCCAGTTTTCACGTGGCTTGTAGATAACCAAGCAGGAATCTTGGAGTTGCTTGCTGCGAGTTGTCTGGCATCGACTGCTTATCTGCTGTCACAGCGTCCCCTGCACCCAGGGTCTGGGGTGCCTGGATTCTGCCACCTTCCCGTGAGAGGCACAGCCAAATACGCCATAGCCCCGTGGCACACGTGTGCCGACTTTGTTAGTCGGAGCCCAGGATGTGGGATCAAGGCACCCGGTGGAATTACGGCATTACAGTTCCTTGCTTGGTTTGTCTCTTTGTGCTCTGATAACATGTGATTTGGGGCTTTTTGACCTCTCCGAAGCAATGGAGTCGTTGGCCTCGTTCTTGACCATTAGCTCACAGCCTCTCCCCGTGTTTGTAAGTTTCAGATTGGGATTTTTCCTCAAAATCAGCCTTAAATCAGCTGCGGTGAGAATCCTCTGACATTTTACCGTCCTGCCGTCCGTCTTCCTGTGATCCTTCAGCCGCTTTATTTTGTTGTTGGCCTAAATTACAGAGATGAAAAGGGATTTTTTTTTTTCCTTTTGTTTTAACCAGCCAATACCTGCAAAAAGAAAGCTGGGAAAAAAGACAGCTGGAGCTGGATGTTTCAGAGTGGACTCTTCACAGCATGGAGCCACGTGTACGTGAGCACCCCTTGGGTTTGAAATGGGAACTGTCAGTGCTTCTTTGGGGCCCAGATCCTGGCCCGTGGCAAAGAAAGGGTTGAGCTGATGTTTCTCGAGGAGTTGATAGTAAAAAGCAGTCCCTAAAGACCGGATTTAAGAAAGGTCACTTAAGAAAGAGGCGGTGCGAACCTTGAGACACCTCGCAGGGGGGAGGGCTGCTGCGCCTTCTGGGCCTGCCAAAAATTTGGATCGTAGTGTCCGAGTCCGGGAGGCAGAGGGGAGGGATGGTGAGCAGTGAACTGGGTCTGTTCCTCGTGGGCGGGAGTGGGTATTGGGGATTAGGCAAGTAGGGTCAGGAGTGTGCGGTGAGCGCAGTGTCGGTGTGGGTAATGTGCGCTGCTTCCAAGTTGCTTTTCTTTTGAGACAGAGGGAAATCCTCCATCTTCTTTGCATTCCTTAGGAGATCCCTCAGCAGCTGAATGGAAGCGACTGCGGCGTCTTTATGTGTAAATACGCAGATTACATCGCCAGAGAGAAACCGTTCAACTTTAGCCAGGTGAGTGAAGGTCATAAACCCCTCCAAGCCCCTCTCGCCCAGGGACAGGAGCCAGGGAGGTTAGGCAGCAGCTCTTCATTGTGTCCGGGGCAGGGGCTGAGGTTTCGTACCCCGTTTCGGTGCGTAGTTGCTGGGATCAGAACTTCCAAGTGGCCTGGGCAGGGCAGAGCTGTGGTTCTCCATCCCCGCCTTTGGGAGCTGCTGCCGGTGAGATTCCTCTTGGGCAAGGTACTGCCGCCAGCGGGTTTGGCATATCTGGGCTCGGTATCTTTTGGAGAAATGGCTTCTACCCTTTGACCAGTCAAGACACCGCTTCTTTTTCTTGATTTCGTTTTAGACGGGTCTTTTATTAGCGTGCTTGTAAGCTGTCGCGCGGTCAAGTCAATCTGGTTTTGTCGGGTTGTCGTGTCACCCTCTTAGGAACCGCGTGGGGTGTTGTACCCAAACGGTTGACAGTTCCTAAAGGGAACTTCCTATTAAGGACTCCGCTGGGCGTTTATGCGTGTTTGCCACCTCTTTCTACCGTGACGTCATTATTTAATTTCTCTTTTCTTTCTCTTCTCTTTTCAGACTCACATGCCATACTTCCGGAAGAAGATGGTGTGGGAGATAATCCACCAACAGCTGCTGTGACACGTGGAATCTTAGAGCTCTTCTTTTGATTACGTTTCTTCGACCTTAGTTACTTTTCTTAGGCCTTTAGTTAGTTTTCTTAGACCTTTAGTTACATTTCTTAGACGAATTTTCCTCTTTAGGTTATGAAGTAGAAGTTAAGATGGTTTATTCCCCCCACCTCCCTTATTTTGGAGACAGTAACTCTGGGGTTTTGGTACACAAGTTTTCCTCTTTAGCTTATGAAGTAGAAGTTAAGATGGTTTGTTCTCCCCACCTCCCTTATTTTGGAGACAGTAACTCTGGGGTTTTGGTACACAAGTTTTCCTCTTTAGCTTATGAAGGAGAAGTTAAGATGGTTTATTCCCCCCACCTCCCTTATTTTGGAGACAGTAACTCTGGGGTTTTGGTACACAAGTTTTCCTCTTCAAGTTATGAAGTAGTGGTTAAGACAGTTTATTTCCCCACCACCCCCACCACCCCCCCTTATTTTGGAGACAGTAACTCTCTTTGAAATTAGCTAACGCACCTTAAGCAAAAGCCAGAAAGATGGGTGTGACCTCGTTAAGGGCAGAGTGAAGAAGGAACATCGTCAACTTCCATGGCTGAGCCGCACGCTCGCGCCTCGCAGCGCACGCGACCACGTTACAGACAAATGGGAAACATCTGTGGTGGTGGTTACAGTTGTGTTTGCCCAACTTACCTTCCCAAGGACAACGTGCTGAACTACCGTCTCAAAGAGAGTTTTCCTCTGTTTCTGGAATATCTACCATCTCCTTGATTCCTAAAACTGGATTTGTCACGACCACGGAAAGAAAGCGTTTACCATCTCTTGATTTCTCACCAAAGCCCCTGTCCTTTGGGCTGGTTTGGGGTTGGCTTTTTTTGCTGCCTCCAGGGAGTTATCTAATGTGAAAAGAGAAGTATTTATTTCTTTATATAATATAAATATTTATTTTAATAAAAAGAGCCTTAATGGAAGGAAACTCTCCCTGTGTCCTGGTTTGAGGTAAAAGAGAACCAATTTTGTTCAGTAACTTGGCTTCTTAGCTGGGCCTCTTCTACCAACTGAAATTAACTGCCTATTGTGCCGTCAGCGTTCACTCTCTCAGAGCGATAAGAGCAATGTTTACAGCTGATGCCCAGGCATGGGATGCAGAGAGGCTCTTGCTTATACTTATTGCTATAACCCCCACGGCCAACCAGCTTTGTTATTTGCCCCGTTGGAGGGTCGGAAGCGGAAAAGCATAGTGGGGTCCCACCTGCGGGGAGGAGCGACAGGACAGGTGACCCAAAACTGACCAACAGGGTATTCCATCCCATCTGCCTCATGCTCAGTAGAAAAGAGACCAAAGGGATCAAAGGGTTCTTCTACCTGGGGAATGTTTACTTCGCCCTTTGATAATTATGCTGATGTGACCCCATCAGAGCTGGGGCATGGCAACCTTCTGGGCTCTGAGGATAAGGACTGGTACCTTGTTAAGATCGTGATTTTGTTGTTGATGCTCCTGAATGTGGTGCAGGGGTGGTTTCTTGTGAAACATCTGTGCAGGGGGAGCTGGAGGGGACCGTGCGCTGCCGCCACTCAGACCCGCGCAGCCGCTCGGCGATCTGCAGCGGCGCGAACCGCGGCCCCGCCCGGCCCGGCCGCAGCTGTCCCCCCCGGAGCAACGGCACCACCGGCAGCCGCCTCCCCCAAGGCACCGGCGCCACCGGCAGCTGCCCCCCCCGGAGCAACGGCGCCACCGGCAGCCGTCTTCCGCACCGCCACGGCACAGGCGCCTCCGCCGCCGCCTGCACCGGCACCGGCACCCGCACCACCGGCAGCCGCCCCCCCCACCGCAACAAGACCGGCCCCTCCGCCGCCCGTCCCGGCACAAGCCGCGCCCCCCCCTGCAGCGGCACAAGCCACGCCGCCGCCTCTCCCGGCACAACCTACTGCAGCCACTACAACCAGTACCAAAACTACTCCAACTCCATCAAAATCGGTACAAGCCGCCCCGGTAACCAGGAGCAAGAAGAGGAGGTCAACTCCTTCCCCTGCCCCTTACCACAAAGACCACCTCAAGTCACATAGCTTGGGGGAGAGTTCTGAACAAGATCCAGGGGAGGGTCCTTCAAGACCACAGAAGGGAAAGAGACCTTTGAAAACAGACAAAGGCCAGAGTCCTTCTAGAGCAGATGCTGGAGAGGCCCCTTCTGGGGCAGCCTCACCACAGGAGGACTCAGATGTAGAGGGAGTTGTTCAATCCTTCTCCGTGAAAGATCTGAGAAGTATCAGGAAGGACTTTAGTCGTCATGAAGGCGAAACACTTGTCTCCTGGTTGCTCCGATGCTGGGATAGCGGGGCAGATACCCTAGACTGAGATGGCAGAGAAGCTAGGCAATTGGGAAACCTGGCCAAGGATGGGGGGATTGTACCTGAAAGAACTGCCTGTGCGAGAGGTGATTTATAGTGATGGGCAAGCGATAGTAGACCCTGATGAAATGCCATGCAAACGATCTCTGCTCAAAAAGTTTGTACAAAGTGCACCATCAACATATTCCCACCCATTGTCAACAATGGTCTGGGGAGGATCCGATACTGACACACCAACTGTAAATGAAGGGGTTAAGAAGGTACGACAGTATGAAGACAGTCTCTCTGGTCCCTTCTCTGTGGCAGCCATAGAAAAGCTGACTGTGACCACCGAGAAAATGACTGAGAAACTGACTGAGAAAATAGAGCAAATGACCCAGAGATTAGTTGAGCAAACCGATAAACTGTTTGATAAACTAACCAAGGTGGAGGAAAAACTCCATGCTTTCCCTGTACAGACTCATGTTGCAGCTGCTAAGAGGAAACGCCCTCCTACTCAAGAGAAAAACCACCCTCCGACTCAAGACAAATCAAAGCTGATGCGAGATATCCTGTGGGTTTGCCTCTGTGAATATGCAGAAGACATGAAGAAGAGGGATGGAGAACCTACCTCAGCCCTACAGGCACAGGTGCTTGAGTTGCAAAATGAAGCCGATAGAAGAAAGGATTCTTACAGGAGGAAGGCTGCTCCGACCTACGGTAGGCGATCCTACGGACCAGGTAGGAACCGATCTGCTAATCGTAGGTACTACGGTCAACAGTAGAGGTGCCCTGCCTCCAGCCAGGAGGAGGAGAGGGACAACCGACTTTATTGGACTGTGTGGATTCGACGGCCTGGCACATGAGAGCCACAAAAGTATAAAGCCCTGGTGGACACTGGTGCACAGTGGTGGTGGGGTTTTTTTGCTGCCTCCAGGGAGTGATCTAATGTGAAAAGAGAAGTATTTATTTCTTTATATAATTTAAATATTTATTTTAATAAAAAGAGCCTTAATGGAACAAAACTCTACCTGGTAATGAGAGAGGGTGATTTATTCTTTTTTTTATTTAACTGAAAAAAAGTTGGATGTAGCGATGTGGATTTTCGCTCCCTCACAATCCCCCAGGAAGAGGATTGGAGCCAGGAGGAGCATCGGAGCACAGAAGCCGCGAAGCGATGGTCACAATGTGCTGAAGGGGCAATCGGGGTGTCGTTCAGTGGTGAGATGAGCAAGCAGCATCCCGAAAATCCGCCCCTGGAGAGGGGTTAGTGGTGTACGGACGCTCTCTGTGTTCTGTAAACCCCCCGTGGGGAGCCCCTGCTGCCCCCTTGGCAGCGCCCGGGTGGCTGTGACTGCTGAAAGCTGTTTTGGTGCGTTGAGGTGTTAGATGGGGTGGCACAGCCCCTGCCCGCCCCGGGAGGGGGGACACCACCTCTCCGGTGGCACTGGATGGGTGGGAGGGAGGGAGGGAGCAGAGCTCTGGGAGCCATGGAGAAAGGCGTGGGGGTGTCCCTCATCGTGGCAGCCCCCAGCAGCCCTACCCCGCCACCCGGCCACCCCAAGGGACACCCAAGCCCCATCTTGGTCTTCTCCCCGTTGGGTGACGCCCTTCCACCCACCCCGGAGGTGCGCTCCTCTCCTGCAGGGGGGGACGCCCAGCGCTCGCCTGGCTAGAGAAGCACCGGGGGGGTGCTTAGGGGGCATCTGAGCTTCCCAGTTACACGGGCATAATTAGGGCGCCCTTAAGAACCATTAATAACCACTTTGGCTCTGCTAACCAACTGCGGCGAGGCCCCCACCCCGCTTTAGCGCAGGCTTTGTGATGCCAACACCTCCCTGAGCCACTGGGTAAAGCGACGCCTGGCAAAAAAACACCACCACCCAAAGAAAACCCCACACCACATCCCCCACTCCCCACCCACCCCTTCTCCCCCCATCACAGCCATGGGACAAACTCCCACCACCACCACACCCCAATCTCAGCTCGGCCGTGACACCCCCAAGACACTGGAAAGAAAGCAACCGAGAGCAAGCTCAGGCTCCTGTGAGCTGCAGAGATTTCTCTTTGGTTTTTGATGTTGTCCTTGGATGGGTTTTGCTTGGTTGTTTTTCACACAACACTTTGCAGTAGAGGACAAAAACGTGGTGTCGCAGCCCCCGGGGTCGGCGCTGGCACTGCCACCTCCTCCCCCCAGCTCCTGTCCCTCCTCTTGCCCCGCAGCTGTTCCCACTTTCCTTGCTTGGTTTGGTTGGTTTTTTTTCCTTTCTACCTTTCTTTTTTAATATGTTTTCGCTTCCCCCTTTTTTCTCTTTTACCCCTTTTTTCTTTTGACCTTTTTTGCTTTTTCCCCCCTTTTCCCCCCCTTTTTTTCTTTTTCTCTTTTTTATTTTCCCACTTTATTTTTCCTCCTTTCCCTTTTCTCTTTTTAAACATTTCTCAAGCTTTCTCCTGAAGGAACGGCCCCTGGCTCTCCGCTAGCAGAAGGAGCCTACGGAAGAGCTCTGGCACTGACATGGGCAGGAACACCCACAAGTGAGAACTGGATAGACAAAAGGCTCCTCAATGATGACACTGGGGCAGCCCGACCTTAGAAGCAGCAGAGGAGCAGAGCCACCCAGAGCCATCCAGAGAACAGGAAGGGCTATTCAGGGCCTTATTGTCTGCGCGAAGTAACCATCTGCTGAGAACCGGTCTGGCGGCTCAGAGCTCAGCCCCAGCAGCACTCTTGAGCCAAAGGGGAAAAGTACCCCGGCAGGAAGACTGGGAGTCTTCCTCCACAACAACCCACAGATCATGACCAGAGTGGTGCCTATTCCCAGCCTACACTAATGAATACGTACGCCTTTGCATCAGAAAGGAACGCTTGCTTTACCAGCCCCTGGGCGAGTTGGGAGCCATCCCCCTTGCACCCAGCGCTGCAATAAACATGCTGCTTTGTAACTCGCCCCGAGTTGGGGAGTTTCTTTCCCCACGTCAGCACCCCTGGGATTGCTTTCCTTCTCCCGCCTCGCACTCGCTCGACATGGTTTTTTCCAACTCATTCTTTTTTATTAAAAAAATTAATAAAAAAATGCTCCAACTCTCAGTTTTACAAGGCACACAAAATCTCTAAAAGGGAAACACAAGCGTGAGGTGCTGAGGTACCAAAACCTGCCCCTGTTAGTCCAACTAAAGGGACAGCGTCGGGAGGCGACGGAGGAGGAAGGGGGAGGCTGTGGGATGGAGAGAGCCCTCCCCGTACCCCTCAGCTGCGCATCCTCGCAGCGCCGCGGGAATGGGGGGCTGTGTGTCTGGGCGGGTCTTTGGTTTGCTCCCCTGACCTGCTGGGGGTGGTGGAGGAGGTTGGAGGGGGTTGTCCGGCAGTGGGGTTACATTCATCAGGCGGTGCTGGGCGGCACGACAGGAGCATCACTTGCTGTGCTGCGAGGCCGGGGCTCCCGGAGCGTGTTTCTGCTCCTGCTGCTTCACCTGCTGGACCATTTCCCTCATCTTGCACTGTGCAGTCTTGGGGAGGAGAAGGGAAAAGCAAGAGTTGGGGGTCAGGGCACTGTTTCTCCCACCACCACCCACCCCTGAGCCCCCACCGAGCATCTCGCCGCTCCCAACTTTTCACCCCGGACAAGCCCTAATTAATTTCAGGTTTCTGGGTTTTTTTAACTTGTGCTTCCTCCATCGCTCCTTGAGAGAGGCTCAATTTTTTGGGGGGGGGCCGCCATCCCGCTCGAGTGGACAGGACACAAGGTTATGGAAGATGAACCCAGGTGGGATGCGGGTGGCTTTGCCCGCACCGAGGAGTCCATTCACAATGTCCTCACGTCCAGCAGCATCAAAATCATGGTACCCAGCAAAGAGCTCCCCTGGCGCTGAGGGAGGCCAAGCCAGGCTGGCAGCACAGTGCTGACCACAGGGACGCTCTCAACTTGGCTCTTACTGTCCCCCACACCCACAGCCCCCACCCAGCGCACCTTGAACTGAGCCTCGGGCGGCCCTGTGATGATGACCATGCGCTCGCTGCCCTTGGGACCTTCTGCCGGTGCAATCTGGGGAAGTATGGGGGAGAAGGAGCGTGAGTGCAGCCACCGCTTCAGCAAGACCTTCCCTCGGTGGCATGTCCCCCCACAACGCAGGGCAATCCCCCCATGCAGGAGCATCCCCTCCCACCCGAGCCGGGCTCATAACCAGGGTGCTGCAGGCCTGGCCTTCTACTAAACACAGGCGGGAGAGGTGGGCCCATGCCAACGGGTACAGGAGAGCTGGGGAGAGACTTTTTACAAGGGCATGGGGTGACAGGACGAGGCGGAGTGCCTTCAAAGTGGAAGAGGGGACATTTAGAGGAGATAACAGGAAGAAATTTTTCACTGTGACGGTGGTGAATCACTGGCCCAGCTTGCCCAGAGAAGCTGTGGCTGCCCTAGCCCTGGAGGTGTTCAAGGCCAGGTTGGATGGGGCTTGGAGCAACCTGGGCTGGGGGGAGGTGTCCCTGAACAGGGCAGGGGGGTGGGACTCCATGATCTTCAAGGTCCCTTCCAACCTCAACCGTTCTGTGATAAGTTGGGGAGCAAAACTGCTCCCCGCACACTCCCATTCCCTGACCTCGGCAGTGCAGAGGGGAAACTGAGGCACGAAGCGCAGGACCAGCCCCGCAGCGCCTTCCTCACCTTGATGGAGGCACCCGCAAACCGCACCAGCTGCTTGATGTGCTGCCCCTTCTTCCCGATGATGGCCCCCACCGCCTGCGTCCCGATGAACACGTTCACAACCTCTTGCTCCGGAAGCTGCGGGGGCATGGAAGAGTGAGAGGGTCAGGGCACCAGCTGGACAGGGGACAAAGGAGGTGGCTGTCCCCATCCCACCATCCCATGGTAGTGGTTGCCCACTCTCCCAAGGTGCCCCAGCAAAGATCTCCTGGAGAGGGGGGACAGGCACCTAAAGGGTGCTGATGTGGGAAGGCGCTGGCTGGGGGAGCTCCGCCGAGAGCTGGCTGAGAGCTCCGCCGAGGAGCTCTATGGTGGGAGAGAAAATGAGGGTCAGTGATGGCCCCAGCATGCCAGACCCTTCCCGGCCACCCCCAGACCCACGCACAGCAGCAAGACACCACCATGGGGCTGGGAGGCAGACGGGGGCTCCCAGTTACCCCCACTCCCCCCACGCTGCCACCTTGCCGCCCGTGTCCCGCATCTGCAGGGGAAAACCACGACACAACTCTCTCCTGCTCTGCATTCCAGCAAGTGCAACCGGATGCTACCTGCAAACCACCACTGCTCAGCTGGAGGACGAGCAGACCCGGCTCCCCTGCCCAGCCTGGACGCCGCTCTCGCTCCCAGCCCTGGAAAAAAAGCCTCTCCAGGACGGGGCTGCAGCAACAGCCGCACATTTCCACCCCACAGGAAACAGCTCGTTAACGAGGGGCGAGCACCGCATTTCAAAGCCCCCTTAGGAGCAAGGCAGCGCCCCAAGAGCCAGCCCAACCCCCCAGCACACAGCTCAGCACTCACCACACGCTCGCCGGCCCCCGCAGCAGCGGCTCGAGCGGGGCTGCCCGCGGCCGGCGGTCGGGCGCCGCTCCGTCACAGCCGCTCACCATGGTGGAACGCCGAACGCAGTCCGCGTCCTTCCAGTCGCGCCGCAGCCATGGCGCAGCCGGGTGCAGCGAGCGCAGCTCCCCGCCAGAGGGGCGCAAAGCGCCGTGCGAGCGCGCAGGAAAGGGCTCGGTAAGCCCGGGATTGGCATTCCCTCACCCACCGCGGGCAGAGGAGGCAGGAGGGGGCGCGCGAGAGCCCGCGCCGCCGGCCGCTGTCGCTCGCCTCAGGCCTGCGGGACGCCGAAAGGCTTCTCCGCTCTCCGAGGGGCCCCTCCGCTCTCTGGGAGGCTTCTGGGGGGCCCCTCCGTCTCTGGAGGGCTTCTGGGGGGCCCCTCCGGCCTCCGTGGGGGCCTCTCCCCGAAGGCCTCTTCCCCTCCTCCGGGCACTCCCCGGCCTCCCGGCGCCCAGCTGCCAGCCGGGGCCCGGCTCGGGGCTTCCGGAGAAGGGCAAGCGCCTCCCCCAGACAGAGCAGGGCCGGGCGGGACGGCGCCGGCCCGGCCCCACCGCAGGGCAGGGGCAGAAGCGGGCCGGGCGGCCGCTAACGGCTCCCTCAGGCAGAGCACAGACGGCGGCGCGCCTGCGCGCGCGCACCCACCGCCCCGCCCCTCTCTCCCCCCTCAGCCTCCCCTCCACTAATGGCTGCGGGGGGCCCTCGGCGCCCTCCTCGCCGCCCCCGGCCCCGCCGCCGCGCAAGAGGCCGCCCCCCAGGGCAGCGAGCCGCCCCGCCGCCTCAGGGCCGCCCCCGGGCATCGCCCCGGCGCCCACTCCCCCCCCATCTCCCCCGCCAGAAGCAATGCTATCAGCAGGGGTCGGGGGCATAACAGTTCAAGAGAAATTCCTTTGTGTAAGAAAGACCAAAGAGTTCTTCAAAGGATCCGGCTGTCCTGACATTTGGGGGGGCAAAGAGAGGAAAAAACCCACCTCGGACCAACCTGTGTGCTCCATTCCCAAAGGACAAAGTGATTGAAGTGGGTGTATGCCCGAGTTGCTTTCCCACCTTTTATGTCCTGTCCTCCTTAGACTTCTCTTTGCAACTCAGTGTAGGGATTTCCGAAACGAACTTAATTTGTTGGCGATAGGAAGAAAGGTAAAATGTTGGGAAGCATTAACGGAATGAGCCAAAGAGGCCTAATGTGCTGCAGCGGGATCATTAGCTCTCTGCGAGCGGTCGTTGGCTGGGAGAGGTTGGGGGGTGTTGAGGAGGGCTGCAGTTAGGTGTATGTGCCTGAGATGATCCCAGGGGCGCTTGGAGGGGGAGACCTTTGGGATAGGAAAAGTAACTTGGGAAGTTTGGGCCCTGTGAAGGGAAGTCAGCCTGCTGGGAGCTTCCCTAGGGCTGCAAAACACTGTTGTGTGTGTTCTTTCCTCAGCGTTTGCATAGTTGTGGATGATGATGATGACGAGACTCCACCGAAAAAGCAAAAATCAGGTATCGCGCATTACACAAGTACTGAATATGCCCGATTTTTCTGAGGTTTCGTGTCCCTTGGAAAAGTCTGGCTTTTGTGCTCTGGCATTGTTCCTGAAACGGTGGCTTTTCAAGCTGTTGGCTTCTTGCCTTGTGGCTCTCTATGCCTATAGCCAATGGCTTGAGGGTGTCCGGTAGGGCTTAGCCCTATAGATGACGGACGTTCTCTGCGGTGACTGTGGCAGGGCCCAATACTTTTACTGCCAGCAGGAGATAGCCCAGGTCTCTGGCGCTGAGCCCGCGCCTGTCAGCAGAAAGAGTATCTTAAATCCAAGCTGTGTGCTCCCTCCTGTCTGTATTCGCAATGTACCTCTGTTGGTTTTCTAGCCTGTTCTTATACGGCCTGTCTTTGTTTTTTAGATTATTCCATCTCTGAGCAGAAAGAGAAAGTTGACGTTTCTGCAGTGCTGCAGTTGCCGACCAAGGCAACCAAACGCCCGGCGGCTTCCGTCAGCGAAGATGCTGCCGGCACAGAGTCTGCGGAAGAGGTTAGCGAGGGCTTTGAAATGTTAGGGTCTGTGCAAGGTGCGAGAGCAAGCGGCTCTCCCTACTGCATCTTGAGGTTGAGCCTGCTCTGAGCCTGTACAGCAGTAGGTGGTTCTTTTGCATTTCTAGCAGGCAGCTCTAATGTGGGCTGGGTTTGCCTTACTCAAGCCTGCATCCTCTGCTCCGGCACTGGCAGCTGCGGGAGGAGCAAACTGTTTGTTGTCTTCCAGATACTTGAGAATGGTTCAAGTTTATAGTTTTAGTGTGTTTGCAAACTGTTATTCTCTTTCTCAAGCTTGTGGTTAAGGAATCAATATACACTACCTGACAAGAAAAACTGCATACTTGCTCTCGATAAACCACTTTCTGCTCAATATCCACCAGTCCAGGAGAGCGTTCCTGTAGGACTTTGGCTCTGTAAAAATGAGCCACCTTGACTGCCTAGTTTGGTTCAAAGGTGTAGTGCAGTTTTTCTTATTGCCCCATGGGATTAGAGGGCTAAGAGACTGTCGGGCTCTAGTTCTTCGTTCCTGAGAGAGTCGTTAACTCTTATTTGTACAAAATATATTTCTCAAGGGCCGAACTATCACCCTTTGGAATGTTTAGAAGCCGACTGAGTGATAACTCAGTGACAAGACTGTATTCTTTTAATTGCTGCACACATGAGAGCCTGTATTCAAAATTTAAAGCGTACCTGTCAAAGGTCCTGCCAAGATTTGCCGCCTTCTGCAATCTGAACCAGCAAGTCATGGTCCCCAAGTCATAGTAGAGCTGACTAAGCCTCAGGAAGTGTGTTTGCTGGGATTCACATTCAGGTTACACTCACGCTGGTGCTTTTTTGTTGTTTTCTTTTAAGCCTGGGTCCACTTCTTTAGAGCCTTCCACTAAAAGACCACGATTTTCGTCACTCGAGGTAGCCGTGCTGCAAATTGGTAAGGCTGACATCAAGTTATACGACTTGTTTCATTTTCACCCTACCTTGTGTACTGTCCAAGTCTACCCCTAGGGTTCTGTAGGGATTATGGCAGGCACGGGACGAGGCAGCATCTGGGAATACTTGAGCGTGACCTCTGTTTCTTACCCGCATCCTTGCATTGCTTCTGGAGTGGAGCCGGGCGTCGATCTGGTCGTCTCGGTACCAGAGCTGCCTTGGATGCAGTCCTTCCGTTCTGATAGGTCCACTGTTAGCTTGCCAGAAGCAAATTGTTTTCAATGGTCCTTTTAGGTAGTAGATCCTGAGGAGCCTTTTGTATTTCAGGTTTCGGCTGGCAATACCTTGTGCGCGCAACTTGCTGCAGTTGCCGGTGTGAAAACCTGAAAATGTCCTAAAGTGACATAACACAAATCATATGATGATGTGAGAGAGAAAATGACAATTTATCTTTGGTGAAGCTCGTTACTGTAAACTCATAAACCTCTTCAGTTTCCTTTTATACTTACCGATGCCTTACGCTCTTCTCTCGTAGGTCAAATGCCGTGTGGGACCCATGCTCGCTTGACTAAGGAACCACTCTCTCGTCCTGACAAGACAATTCCCCGTCTGAGGTAAAAATCCTTCCGTTTTCTTTGACTTCTTCCCCGAAAGGTTTACTGCCTATGGTAAGGGAGGTCGTCAGCTGCTTCCCCCCCGAAGAACCAATATTAAACTTTTTCTTTAAATCCAGCTACTTAATTGACACAGGAGATTAGCTAGAGATTAAAGGTCTGCGGTAAGAGGAAGCGTTGAACTTGAGAGGAGGCTGAGGACACAATCAACAGCGTATCTTGAAGGCAGTTGTTGTGATTTTCACTTTTACTTCTCTCTACTTCCCCATTAGCCAGTTGAAGACAGCAGGTCTTCATCTGAAAGTCATAAACATCTCGTGTCTGTCTCCATCGTCATCGGTGTACGTGCTTGACAAAGCAGGTGGTGGTGGAGGTGCACATTGGAATGTTCTCTTGATACCGTTTCTTTTGCCGTTGATGTTTTGAGCACAAGCCGGAAGGGCAAACAGAGCATCAAAGCTGCTCCAGACAGCTTCTTACCACTGAGGCCACCAGTTAAGGAGTGCGCTGCGCCAGAATCCGCCACTGCAGATGAAAATCCATACCATGAAAATGATACAGAAGAGAGTTTCTCATGTAATTTTGGGTGCGCTGAGTTTAAGCGCACTGCATTTGAGAGCAGGTCAAGACTCTGCTGTCGGCGTCTCATCTGCCAGTCGTTGCTTATTGTGGTTTGGCTCATATTTTGGAGCAGATCTGGAGCCTGAGAAAGAGATTCCTTTCAGAGGAAGCTAAACCAGAGAAGTTCCTGGGGAAGGTGTCTAATGCACTCCAACCGCTACTGAGCATATAGTCCCTGAGGTCAGAGCAGGGCAGGTCTGAAGTAAAATGTCCCAGCAGTATGGATGTTGTGGACATTGCCATTCTCAGCGTCAGCATAACCTTTAACAAATAGATTGAGCAGAATTGGTCAGGGCTGGTTGAAATGAACGCTGTCTTGTCCCACAGAGTAAAGTGGCCTCCTCAGGTTAATGCAGATATTTGTCGGATGTGCAAAGAATATTTTGTTCTTCTTAAAGAAAAACCCCAAAAGCCAGCGTGAATTGGTACGCACTGATAACAAATGCCCCCCGTATAAAAATTGTGATTCTCCTCTGTTGTTTGTTTCCTGCCCCAAAGTGTTCAAGCCTCCTCCAAGGAACCAGTGGCGACTGTGAGTCACCGGGAAGAACCAAAATACGGAGGAGACGTCTATCCACGTGCAACGCTCAGGACCGGTGAGTATCCCCATGATTCCAATCCGTTCCACTTTGTAGGTAGACGTCAAATCCGAATAGGGCATTTCTTACACACTCGCAGATGACGTTCCGAGTTCAAAGTGCTTGCCAGAATTCGAACTTCCTGACCATACCGTCATCCTTCAAAGTTTTTCCTTTTTTTTTATTTATCACTCAGAAATGGAGAGCTGTGTACATCTGATGGTGATTGAAAGTCGACTTCTTGTTTTCTTACTACTGCTTTTCTGTGCAGGTGTCGAATGTATAGATGTTTGCTGCCCGCAGCGGTCGCAGAGAGGTGATACGATCAGGTAGAGTCTCTTCTAATGATGCTTCTTGTTCCTTTTGGCTCTGCGCGTGTATCTCTTTCAGCCGCTGGTAGAGTCTCGAAGATGACCAACGGTCTTTGATCGTCTCAGTGCTGTGAAAGAGAAGTAGCTAGCTTGCGGCTCCGGAATTGCTTGCAAGCCAGTTGCATCTCCAACACAAGCGAGAGCCGTGCTGCGTGACAAAGAGGGTTGTGCTGGTGTGGTGTTTGCTGTGGGAAGAAAGCCAGTAAGGGTGCGAGTGGTGGCCGTCCCAAGTTGTCCTTGGATGTGCAGAATCCGTTTTTGTTTGTGAGTCGTTCTGCCGAGCCATCAAGGAGCTGACATTTCACTTCTTTCACTTGGAAACCCGCATCCTAAGCAGAAGGATTAGAGAGCTTGTAAAGCCTGGTGGGACTTGAGGCAGTTTTGGGGACTTTGTAAGTCCCAAAGGATGCCTGGGGTTTGCCTAGGAGGGGGAAAAAGGCAGCGTGCAGTTGGGTTTGAGAGGCCAGCGGCCTCATTGGTATTGGCTGTCTGAGCTGGCAGGACTGTGAGTTGCGACGGCTTTGCGGTCTTTATGGAAACAGGTTTTTGGGGGCAGTAGGTGCAGCTACAGGGAGAGATTTTGTACGGCGGTAAGATGCACGCATCTTTCTGCAGTGACCTGCCCTTACATGAGAGAGGAGAAAGCGTAGATGGGAGCAGAGGGAGGTTCAGTTGCAGCAGTCCTGTTTTGTAGCTAATTCTGTCCCTATTCTTCTCCCCGCTTTAAAAACTAGTGCTGTATTTAGCCTTGCAAAAGCCTTTCTTGTCCAGAGGGTGAATTCTTGAGAATTCCATGGGACAGGACGGATATAGAGCTCGCTTCTCTCTCTCCCTCTCCTGGCAGGTACTGCACACCAGAAGAAAACTCTGCGGAAGAGGAAGGAGCAGTGAAAGAAACCATCGCAGGGGTAAGCTTGTGTTGTTCCCAAGGAAAATAGAGCTCTTTGTGATGAGAAACTTCAGCACTCTTCACATGACTTCCTCAACAATATCTGTATTTGCCCAGGTTGTTTTTCCCCGGGAAAGCGGGAGCGTTATTTGATGAGTAGCGCTATCGCCAAGTGTTTTCCGCTGCCGTTAATTTTGTTTCTGGACTATTAGGAGCACACTACACTATACGGTTTTGATTCTTCCCCTTTCACGTGTTGGGTATAGCCTCAAAATCTTTAGCGCACAGACTTGGTTGACCTGCAAAGCTGGACTGGGGTGTCTTTAGTCTTATCTTGTTTGCTGGGATAGGAAGTACGTCTCTTTGACTTTCACCTCTGGTCAGGGTTGAGGTCAAAAATAAAATTTTAGTCATGGTAATCAGAAATAGTAGTCTCAATCTCAACTTGATACCTACACGTGGAGGCTTTGCTGGGGTTCTTAACGCTAGCCCAAGGCAAAGGAGCTTTCTGCCTCTCTTGCCTCCGAGTGCAGCACTCCATGGGTGCACAGTTGGAATGCAGTCGTCAAGAAGAAGTAACTTTGGAGTTTGCTGGTTGCATGGGTGTACAAAAACCCTTCCAGTTTTCTATATAAGCAAGATTTTCTGTCCTGTCCCCAAGGAAACAAATCTGTGCTTGATTGCTAGCTTAACGTCCGTTTGTCTAACAGAGGCAGCGTGGCACAGAAATCTTAGAAGATGCCTTATTCCGAGGACACCCTACACCTGTTCCGTCCAAAAAGTCAGCCAGCCTCGATGTGGAGGAAAAGAAAGTGCCAAGATTGGGAAAAACAGCGGAACGCTTTCCTCCGCTCACAGAGGTACCGTAGGCGACAGTCTGTGAGACAAAAGAGAAGGTTGTGGCAGAGCTGCAAGGAAGTCCTCTTCTTCTCGGTGGTTCTTAAGGCGCTTTGAAATCTGAAGAACTTGCATTGAACCTGTTAGCGAGTGGCTGTGGTTGTGGCTTCACAGTGCGAGGGTCAGCACTAAAGCTGCTTTGAAGGATTTTGTGTGCTCCCCGCGCTCCTTCAGTTGTGCTGCCCTAAGGGTTTGTGGGCCTTCTGTTAGCGGGACGGCTGCCTCAGTTTCCCCCTTTGCCGTTCCCTTTGAAGTCCCCCACCTTCACGTTCTTTCAGGCTCCTGACTTAGCTGCCTCGGTACGGAGGATGCCCGCTGGGGTTGGCTTAAACCTGGGTATTGCGAGGGCCGCAGCAGCACCTGGGAAAGGGGGTTGCCAGAGTTGTGTTCCATTTTCAGCTGCTTGAGCGTGTTTGCTAAGTTGACGGGTTTTATCCCCACGTCCTTGGTGAAAAGAAACGGCAGCAAGCCTGGGCTGTGAAGTTCAAAGTTAGGATGCTGAAACCAACCAAGCAAGGCAAAAGCGCTATCGCTCACTGAGGCAAGAAACCGTCGAAGGCAGTTGCTCTGTCACCTGAGCTGAATTTACAGGCCGTGTTTCAGTGGAAAGCTGCCCCCAGGTCAGCGTGCTCCATGCTCTGTTTCACAAGTCCTTCCCCATTTAATTGTTCCTTTCAGGCCATGGAGAGAGAGGTCAGTGCCGCATTTGGCAGAGGTGAGCCAGATGAGATCATGAGCAGTGCCTTCAAACTAAAGGTCACTCGCGAAGACATCCACACGCTCAGGAACCTTTGCTGGCTAAACGATGAGGTAAAACCAGCTGCAGCACAGGGCTAGTCTCACTCAGCCTTTATTGAAAAATACCCCTCCGCCCTGTACAGAAGTCGCGTCAACGTTCTTTGACGACCTCCGCTGCAGAGCCTAGAAATCTCTGTACACTTCTTATTTGAGGTGTTGAAGGGTCGAGCGTTTTGGGAAGTTCCGTTACTTCTTGTATGACGCAGCTTCCAGGAGTTCGTCCGGGTTATTGGCGTGGGTGGCAGGTGTTTTGATCAAACTGCCGATGTAGCCCCGTGTGAAATCCTGGGAACAAAAGCCTCCAGCTGAGGCTGGAGTTCTCTGCGCTGCGTGCTTAAGGGTGGCCAGAAAAGACATGGTGCTGTATTTTTCATTGGGGAAGGCAGCGTCTTATTTTGACACCTCACGTTTCCTCTTTATGGTGCAGGTCGTTAATTTCTACATGAGTCTGGTGATGGAAAGAGGGAAGAAGGAAGGCTATCCAGCAGTCCACGCGTTTAGTACTTTCTTTTATCCGAAACTAACATCTGGGGGCTACGAGTCGGTCAGAAGGTGGACCAAGAGTGTCAATGTCTTTAAGCAGGACATCCTCTTCGTGCCTGTGAACTCGCGAGCACACTGGACACTAGCCGTGAGTCCCACGGGCTTTTTCTTTAGAATTGGACGGGGAGCAAAAACTGGCAAGAGAAGTCATGTAGGTGTTGGGGGGTGTGCGGCACAAGGTTGTGCTTTGCCTAACGGTCACCTTTTAATAACAGGTCATAGATCTGAGGAAGAACACCATCACGTACTTGGACTCGCTTGGGCAGAAAGGGGACAAGATTTGTCAGACTTTGCTGTAAGTAACCGCTCCGTCACTGCTTTTCTGGTGTGAATGAGGAGAGGGGTTTTAGATTTAGTCCCTGTAAGGCGACTGCCAGTTTTCACGTGGCTTGTAGATAACCAAGCAGGAATCTTGGCGTTGCTTGCTGCGACTTGTCTGGCATCGACTGCTTATCTGCTGTCACAGTGTCCCCTGCACCCAGGGTCTGGGGTGCCTGGATTCTGCCACCTTCCCGTGAGAGGCACAGCCAAATACGCCATAGCCCCGTGGCACACGTGTGCCGACTTTGTTAGTCGGAGCCCAGGATGTGGGATGAAGGCACCCGGTGGAATTACGGCATTACAGTTCCTTGCTTGGTTTGTCTCTTTGTGCTCTGATAACATGTGATTTGGGGCTTTTTGACCTCTCCGAAGCAATGGAGTCGTTGGCCTCGTTCTTGACCATTAGCTCACAGCCTCTCCCCGTGTTTGTAAGTTTCAGATTGGGATTTTTCCTCAAAATCAGCCTTAAATCAGCTGCGGTGAGGATCCTCTGACATTTTACCGTCCTGCCGTCCGTCTTCCTGTGATCCTTCAGCCGCTTTATTTTGTTGTTGGCCTAAATTACAGAGATGAAAAGGGATTTTTTTTTTTCCTTTTGTTTTAACCAGCCAATACCTGCAAAAAGAAAGCTGGGAAAAAAGACAGCTGGAGCTGGATGTTTCAGAGTGGACTCTTCACAGCATGGAGCCACGTGTACGTGAGCACCCCTTGGGTTTGAAATGGGAACTGTAAGTGCTTCTTTGGGGCCCAGATCCTGGCCCGTGGCAAAGAAAGGGTTGAGCTGATGTTTCTCGAGGAGTTGATAGTAAAAAGCAGTCCCTAAAGACCGGATTTAAGAAAGGTCACTTAAGAAAGAGGCGGTGCGAACCTTGAGACACCTCGCAGGGGGGAGGGCTGCTGCCCCTTCTGGGCCTGCCAAGAATTTGGATCGTAGTGTCCGAGTCCGGGAGGCAGAGGGGAGGGATGGTGTGCAGTGAACTGGGTCTGTTCCTCATGGGCGGGAGTGGGTATTCGGGATTACGCAAGTAGGGTCAGGAGTGTGCGGTGAGCGCAGTGTCGGTGTGGGTAATGTGCGCTGCTTCCAAGTTGCTTTTCTTTTGAGACAGAGGGAAATCCTCCATCTTCTTTGCATTCCTTAGGAGATCCCTCAGCAGCTGAATGGAAGCGACTGCGGCGTCTTTATGTGTAAATACGCAGATTACATCGCCAGAGAGAAACCATTCAACTTTAGCCAGGTGAGTGAAGGTCATAAACCCCTCCAAGCCCCTCTCGCCCAGGGACAGGAGCCAGGGAGGTTAGGCAGCAGCTCTTCATTGTGTCCGGGGCAGGGGCTGAGGTTTCGTACCCCGTTTCGGTGCGTAGTTGCTGGGATCAGAACTTCCAAGTGGCCTGGGCAGGGCAGAGCTGTGGTTCTCCATCCCCGCCTTTGGGAGCTGCTGCCGGTGAGATTCCTCTTGGGCAAGATACTGCCGCCAGCGGGTTTGGCATATCTGGGCTCGTATCTTTTGGAGAAATGGCTTCTACCCTTTGACCAGTCAAGACACCGCTTCTTTTTATTGATTTCGTTTTAGACGGGTCTTTTATTAGCGTGCTTGTAAGCTGTCGCGCGGTCAAGTCAATCTGGTTTTGTCGGGTTGTCGTGTCACCCTCTTAGGAACCGCGTGGGGTGTTATACCCAAACGGTTGACAGTTCCTAAAGGGAACTTCCTATTAAGGACTCCGCTGGGCGTTTATGCGTGTTTGCCGCCTCTTTCTACCGTGACGTCATTATTTAATTTCTCTTTTCTTTCTCTTCTCTTTTCAGACTCACATGCCATACTTCCGGAAGAAGATGGTGTGGGAGATAATCCACCAACAGCTGCTGTGACACATGGACTCTTAGAGTTCTTATTTTGATTACGTTTCTTCGACCTTAGTTACTTTTCTTAGGCCTTTAGTTAGTTTTCTTAGACCTTTAGTTACATTTCTTAGACGAATTTTCCTCTTTAGGTTATGAAGTAGAAGTTAAGATGGTTTATTCCCCCCACCTCCCTTATTTTGGAGACAGTAACTCTGGGGTTTTGGTACACAAGTTTTCCTCTTTAGCTTATGAAGGAGAAGTTAAGATGGTTTATTCCCCCCACCTCCCTTATTTTGGAGACAGTAACTCTGGGGTTTTGGTACACAAGTTTTCCTCTTCAAGTTATGAAGTAGTGGTTAAGACAGTTTATTTCCCCACCACCACCCCCCACCCCCCCTTATTTTGGAGACAGTAACTCTCTTTGAAATTAGCTAACGCACCTTAAGCAAAAGCCAGAAAGGTGGGTGTGACCTCGTTAAGGGCAGAGTGAAGAAGGAACATCGTCAACTTCCATGGCTGAGCCGCACGCTCGCGCCTCGCAGCGCACGCGACCACGTTACAGACAAATGGGAAACATCTGTGGTGGTGGTTACAGTCGTGTTTGCCCACCTTACCTTCCCAAGGACAACGTGCTGAACTACCGTCTCAAAGAGAGTTTTCCTCTGTTTCTGGAATATCTACCATCTCCTTGATTCCTAAAACTGGATTTGTCACGACCACGGAAAGAAAGCGTTTACCATCTCTTGATTTCTCACCAAAGCCCCTGTCCTTTGGGCTGGTTTGGGGTTGGCTTTTTTTGCTGCCTCCAGGGAGTGATCTAATGTGAAAAGAGAAGTATTTATTTCTTTATATAATATAAATATTTATTTTAATAAAAAGAGCCTTAATGGAAGGAAACTCTCCCTGTGTCCTGGTTTGAGGTAAAAGAGAACCAATTTTGTTCAGTAACTTGGCTTCTTAGCTGGGCCTCTTCTACCAACTGAAATTAACTGCCTATTGTGCCGTCAGCGTTCACTCTCTCAGAGCGATAAGAGCAATGTTTACAGCTGATGCCCAGGCATGGGATGCAGAGAGGCTCTTGCTTATACTCATTGCTATAACCCCCACGGCCAACCAGCTTTGTTATTTGCCCCGTTGGAGGGTCGGAAGCGGAAAAGCATAGTGGGGTCCCACCTGCGGGGAGGAGCGACAGGACAGGTGACCCAAAACTGACCAACAGGGTATTCCATCCCATCTGCCTCATGCTCAGTAGAAAAGGGACCAAAGGGATCAAAGGGTTCTTCTACCTGGGGAATGTTTACTTCGCCCTTTGATAATTATGCTGATGTGACCCCATCAGAGCTGGGGCATGGCAACCTTCTGGGCTCTGAGGATAAGGACTGGTACCTTGTTAAGATCGTGATTTTGTTGTTGATGCTCCTGAATGTGGTGCAGGGGTGGTTTCTTGTGAAACATCTGTGCAGGGGGAGCTGGAGGGGACCGTGCGCTGCCGCCACTCAGACCCGCGCAGCCGCTCGGCGATCTGCAGCGGCGCGAACCGCGGCCCCGCCCGGCCCGGCCGCAGCTGTCCCCCCCGGAGCAACGGCACCACCGGCAGCCGCCTCCCCCACGGCACCGGCGCCACCGGCAGCCGCCCCCCCCGGAGCAACGGCGCCACCGGCAGCCGTCTTCCGCACCGCCACGGCACAGGCGCCTCCGCCGCCGCCTGCACCGGCACCGGCACCCGCACCACCGGCAGCCGCCCCCCCCACCGCAACAACACCGGCCCCTCCGCCGCCCGTCCCGGCACAAGCCGCGCCCCCCCCTGCAGCGGCACAAGCCACGCCGCCGCCTCTCCCGGCACAACCTACTGCAGCCACTACAACCAGTACCAAAACTACTCCAACTCCATCAAAATCGGTACAAGCCGCCCCGGGAACCAGGAGCAGGAAGAGGAGGTCAACTCCTTCCCCTGCCCCTTACCACAAAGACCACCTCAAGTCACATAGCTTGGGGGAGAGTTCTGAACAAGATCCAGGGGAGGGTCCTTCAAGACCACAGAAGGGAAAGAGACCTTTGAAAACAGACAAAGGCCAGAGTCCTTCTAGAGCAGATGCTGGAGAGGCCCCTTCTGGGGCAGCCTCCCCACAGGAGGACTCAGATGTAGAGGGAGTTGTTCAATCCTTCTCCGTGAAAGATCTGAGAAGTATCAGGAAGGACTTTAGTCGTCATGAAGGCGAAACACTTGTCTCCTGGTTGCTCCGATGCTGGGATAGCGGGGCAGATACCCTAGACTGAGATGGCAGAGAAGCTAGGCGATTGGGAAACCTGGCCAAGGATGGAGGGATTGATAAAGAAATTGGGAGAAAGACAAGCACTCTCAGTCTCTGGAGGCGACTGGTGTCAGCCATAAAGCGCAGGTATCCCTTCAAGGACGATATCGAATGCCGTCCAAGTAAATGGACCAACATGGGAAAAGGTATGAAGTACCTGAGAGAACTGCCTGTGCGAGAGGTGATTTATAGTGATGGGCAAGCGATAGTAGACCCTGATGAAATGCCATGCAAACGATCTCTGCTCAAAAAGTTTGTACAAAGTGCACCATCAACATATTCCCACACATTGTCAACAATGGTCTGGGGAGGATCCGATACTGACACACCAACTGTAAATGAAGGGGTTAAGAAGGTACGACAGTATGAAGACAGTCTCTCTGGTCCCTTCTCTGTGGCAGCCATAGAAAAGCTGACTGTGACCACCGAGAAAATGACTGAGAAACTGACTGAGAAAATAGAGCAAATGACCCAGAGATTAGTTGAGCAAACCGATAAACTGTTTGATAAACTAACCAAGGTGGAGGAAAAACTCCATTCTTTCCCTGTACAGACTCATGTTGCAGCTGCTAAGAGGAAACGCCCTCCTACTCAAGAGAAAAACCACCCTCCGACTCAAGACAAATCAAAGCTGATGCGAGATATCCTGTGGGTTTGCCTCTGTGAATATGCAGAAGACATGAAGAAGTGGGATGGAGAACCTACCTCAGCCCTACAGGTACGGGTGCTTGAGTTGCAAAATGAAGTCGATAGAAGAAAGGATTCTTACAGGAAGAAGGTTGCTCCAACCTACGGTAGGTGATCCTACGGACCAGGTAGGAACCAATCTGATAATCGTAGGTACTACGGTCAACAGTAGAGGTGCCCTGCCTCCAGCCAGGAGGAGGAGAGGGACAACCGACTTTATTGGACTGTGTGGATTCGATGGCCTGGCACATGAGAGCCACAAAAGTATAAAGCCCTGGTGGACACTTGTGCACAGTGGTGTTGGTTTTTTTTTGCTGTCTCCAGGGAGTTATCTAATGTGAAAAGAGAAGTATTTATTTCTTTATATAATTTAAATATTTATTTTCATAAAAAGAGCCTTAAGGGAACGAACCTCTACCTGGTAATGAGAGAGGGTGATTTATTCTTTTTTTTTATTTAACTGAAAAAAAGTTGGATGTAGCGATGTGGTTTTTCGCTCCCTCACAATCCCCCAGGAAGAGGATTGGAGCCAGGAGGAGCATCGGAGCACAGAAGCCGCGAAGCGATGGTCACACAGTGCTGCAGGGGCAATCGGGGTGTCGTTCAGTGATGAGATGAGCAAGCAGCATCCCGAAAATCCGCCCCTGGAGAGGGGTTAGTGGTGTACGGACACTCTCTGTGTTCTGTAAACCCCCCGTGGGGAGACCCTGCTGCCCCCTTGGCAGCGCCCGGGTGGCTGTGACTGCTGAAAGCTGGTTTGGTGTGTTGAGGTGTTAGATGGGGTGGCACAGCCCCTGCCCGCCCCGGGAGGGGGGACACCACCTCTCTGGTGGCACTGGATGGGTGGGAGGGAGGAAGGGAGCAGAGCTGTGGGAGCCATGGAGAAAGGTGTGGGGGTGTCCCTCATCGTGGCAGCCCCCAGCAGCCCTACCCCGCCACCCCAAGGGACACCCAAGCCCCATCTTGGTCCTCTCCCCGTTGGGTGATGCCCTTCCACCCACCTCAGAGGTGCGCTCCTCTCCTGCGGGGGGGGACGCCCAGCGCTCGCCTGGCTAGAGAAGCACTGGGGGGGGGGGGATGGGGGTGGGGGGTGTGTGTGACTGGGGGCATCTGAACTTCCCAGTTACAAGGGCGTAATTAGTGCACCATTAATAACCACTTTGGTTCTGCTAACCAACTGCGGCGAGGCCCCCACCCCGCTTTAGCACAGGCTTCCTGATGCCAACACCTCCCTGAGCCACTGGGTAAAGCGACACCTGGCAAAAAACCACCACCACCCCAAAAAAAACCCCACCACATCCCCCACTCCCCACCCACCCCTTCTCCCCCCATCACAGCCATGGGGCAAACTCCCACCACCACTCCCCCCCAATCTCAGCTCAGCCATGACCCCCCCGAGACACTGGAAAGAGAGCAACGGAGAGCAAGCTCAGGCTCGTGTGAGCTGGAGAGATTTCTCTTTTTCTTGTGATGATGTTGTCGTTGGGTGGGGTTTGGTTGTTTTTTTTCACGGAACACTTTGCAGTAGAGGACAAAAATATGGTGTCACAGCCCCTGGGGCCACACTGGCACCGCCACCTCACACCCCCCACACCTCCCCCAGCTCCTGTCCCTCCTCTTCCCAGCGGCTTTCACCACTTTCCTTGCTTGGTTTTGTTTTGTGTTTGTTTTTTTTTTTTTTTTTTTTTTCCTTACAACCTTTTTTTATATTTGGGTTGGGTTTTTTTTTCCCTTTTTTTTCCGCCTTTCTTCCCCCCCTTTTTTCTCTTTATCCTTTTTTTTTCCTTTCTCCTTTTTTCTTTTGCTTTTTTTTCTTTTCCCCCTTTCTTTTTCTTTCCACCACTTTTTTTTTTCACCTTTTTTTTTCTCCTTTTTAACATTTTTCAAGCTTTCTCCAAAGGAACAGCCCCTGGCTCTCAGCTAGCCAAAGGAGACTACGGAAGAGCATTGGCACCCGTGGGAGTGGTTTCCTTCTCCTGCTTCACACTCGGTCGAGATCGTTTTTTCCAACTCGTCTTTTTTTTTTTTTTAACAAATTAAACAAAAAAAAAAGCTCCAAGTATCAGTTTTACAAGGCACACAAAATCTCTAGAAGGGAAACACAAACGCAAGGTGCTGAGGTATGAAAACCTGAGGTGTTTTTTTCTGTGTGGATGTGTGTGTGTCATCTGGGGTTGGGGGTTGTGTGTGCTTTATTTTTGAAATTTAAAAAAAATAATAATTTTGCTAGGTTTTTTGTTGGTTTTTTTTTTTTTTTTTTTCCCCAGCCCTGGGCTGACAACCTCTTGGAAATCCGGTGTTTCCCCCGTCGTGGTTTGGCCTCAGCCGGCAACAAAGAACCACGCGGCCGCTCGCTCCACTCCCGCAGCCGGGGGCAAAATCGGAAGAAAAAGGCAAAAAACTCGTGGGTTGAGATAAAGGCAGTTTAAGAGAAGAGCAACGGGAAGGGCAAACAATCCCAATAACAGCGGTAAAGGAATAGACGGACGCGATGACAGCGCCTCCGCGCACCGACCGGCCCCGCACCGCCGCAGCCCGCTCCCAGCCGCGACTTCCCGCCCCCTCCCCCGGCGAGCTCCCCCCAGCCCCGGGCATGGCTCACAGGGGATGGGATACCTGTGTCCCTGCCGGCTCCTCGGGGAAATTAACCCCATCCCTGCCGGAACCAGGACACCCCCCGCCCCTCTTTCCCCCCTTCTCTCCTGCAACCCGCATCTTTCAGCCGCGTCGGGGCGGTGGTGGAGAGCGAAGGGACAGAGGGACAGCCGGGACGGGGGGACGCAGCAGATGCCAACCCCAGTTTGGGACTCAGGGAAGCAAAGAGGAAAGGGCGCGTGAAAGAGAAATGCCTCTTTGAGGAGACGGGATCCCTTCTCTTGGCTCATACAGGCACTGCTCTTCTCAAAGCCCTTAAGAAATCGCTTTTTAACGCTCCTTTAATTATTATTGGGGGTTTCACCCCCTGCTGGCAATCCTACATCCCTGCTCTACTGGGCATTAGAGAACCACTGGACTAGTTCCTGTCCTTTAACCTCGAGAAAAGCCGGCTTTGGCTAAAAACCAAACATCCTCCTCCCGCCCCCACCCCCTCTGAAAAAAAAAAAAAAAAATTAAAATCCTTACAAAACTGAAAAATCCTCCGGCTCCTCCGGCTGTGCCTGAGGTGAAAAACAGGTGGCTTTTAGTAAATTAAAAATAATAATAAAAAAAATACTAAAAACTCTCTCTCTCTCTGCCTCTGTTAGTCCAACTAAAGGGACAGCGTCGGGAGGCGAGGGAGGAGGAAGGGGGAGGCTGTGGGATGGAGAGAGCCCTCCCCGTACCCCTCGGCTGTGCATCCTCGCAGCGCCGCAGGGAATGGGGGGCTGTGTGTTTGGGGGGGTCTTTGGTTTGCTCCCCTGACCTGCTGGGGGTGGGGGAGGAGGGTTTGGGGAGGGGGGGTGTGGGATATCCGGCAGTGGGGTTACATTCATCAGGCGGTGCTGGGCGGCACGACAGGAGCATCACTTGCTGTGCTGCGAGGCCGGGGCTCCCGGAGCGTGTTTCTGCTAATGCTGCTTCACCTGCTGGAGCATTTCCCTCATCTTGTGTTGTGCAGTCCTGGGGAGGAGAGGGGAAAAGCAAGAGGTGGGGGTCAGGGCACCGCTTCTCCCACCACCACCCACTCCCGAGCCCCCACCGAGCATCTTGCTGCTCCCAACTTGTCACTCTGGACAAGCCATAATTAATTCAGGGGGCGGTTTTGGGTGTTGTTTTTTGTTTTGTTTTGTTTTGGTTTTTTTTAACTTGTGCTTCCTCCATTGCTCCTCGAGAGCACCTGAATTTTTCTGGGGGGCTGCGATCCTGCTCGAGTGGACAGGAGACAAGGTTATGGAAAATGCACCCAGGTGGGATGCGGGTGGCTTTGCCTGCACAGAGGAGTCCATTCACACCCTGGGTGCTGCTCTGCACGGCATTCAAAACACCCATTTTTAGCTCAATCGAGCCAATCTTCACTTTCAGTTCTCGCACAGCCGGGGGGAGCTACCGAAACACCTTCAGTGCATCTTGGGGGCACAGGGACCTCCCAAAAGAAGAGTGGCAGGACGCTCGGGTGCTGCTGGGCTCAGCAAGCCCCACGCCTTTCCTCGGTGGATGAAAGCGGCCGGGGAGGATCGGGTAAAGCCGCGGCCAAACTGTACCTGACTGGCAAAGAAATGCCCAATGACTTTAACGATGACCTCCTCGTTCTTGTCCGGGGTTTGGTCTCGTGGCACAAGGACTTCCGCGCTGGTTAAGTTTTACAGTTCGTTCACCTGGAGCGAACCACAAGAGGCTTCTGTTGTGGAAGAGCCAAAATCCTCCACTGCCACAGTCACGACGGCACCAGGCACCCTGTGTGTCTCCCCCTTCCTTGGGACCAACGAGAACCACCACCAGGACATGGGGGCTGAGGGTCAAGACATCGCTGAGACCACTGAGCACCCGGGATTTGTCCCCCTGGGGTGGGCAGGGGTGATGGCTGATGCCCAACTTTGCATCCCCGGGGCACCACCCCCCACCGTTTTGCCACCTTTGCCTGTCACGTGGCCGGTGGCGAAGGAAGGCACCTTGATGTGGACTTCAAGCTTCACTTCTTCTTTCAGGTTAAAGAAGTTATCCTCTTTCAGCTTCCCAAATATTCACCCCTGGGCCTGGGGAGGAGACGGACAGAAAGGAAAACCATCAGGCAGCGCCCGCTGTGCCCCTCCATCCTCAAAGCTGATGATGTCCCCACGTCCAGCAGCATCAAAACCACGGTACCCAGCAAAGAGCTCCCCTGGCGCTGAGGGAGGCCAAGCCAGGCTGGCAGCACCGTGGTGACCACAGGGATGCTCTCGACTTGTCCCTTACCGTCTCCCCCACCCACAGCCCCCACCCAGCGCACCTTGAACTGAGCCTTGGGCGGCCCTGTGATGATGACCATCCGCTCACTGGCCTTGGGACCTTCTGACGGGGCGATCTGGGGAGGGATGGGGGAGAGGGAGCATGAGCGCAGCCCCCACTTCAGCAAGACCTTCCCTCGGTGGGATGTCACCCCCCAGCGCAGGACAACCCCCCCATGCAGGAGCATCCCCTCCCACCCGAGCCGGGTTGATAACCAGGGTGCTGCAGGCCTGGCCTTCTACTAACGACAGGCCGGAGAGGTGGGCACATGCCAACCTCATGAAGTTCAACCAGGCCCAGTGCAAGGTCCTGCACCTGGGTCGGGGCAATCCAAGCACAAATCCAGGCTGGGCGGAGAATGGATGGAGAGCAGCCCTGAGGAGAAGGACCTGGGGGTGCTGACTGATGAGAAGCTCAACATGAGATGGCAATGCGTGATCACAGCCCAGAAAACCACACATATCCCAGCCTGCATCAGAAGTGTGGCCAGCAGGGCGAAGGATGGGGTTCTGTCACTCTGCTTTGCTCTGGTGATACACCACCTGGAGTACTGCATCCAGCTCTGGAGCCCCCAACATAGGAAAGACATGGACCTGCTGGAGTGGGGCCAGAGGAGGCCACGGAGATGCTGTGAGGGCTGGAGCCCCTCTGCTGGGAGGACAGGCTGAGAGTTGGGGTTGTTCAGCCTGGAGCAGGCGCCGGCCAGGGGGGCTCCGTACAGACCTGAGAGGTACGCCCAGGAGCTCTATGGTGGGAGAGAAAATGAGAGTCAGTGATGGCCCCAGCGTGCCAGACCTTTCCCAGCCACCCCCAGCCCGACGCAGAGCAGCGTGCCACCACTGTGAGCCCGGCAGGGACACGGGGACAACCCTTCAAGCCCTGAAACCCTGGGGTGATGTGCAGCCCCATCCCAGCGCGATGGGGCTGGGAGGCGCATGGGGGTCCCAGTTACTCCCAGTCCCTCCCCACTGCCACGTTTCCACCCATGTCTTGCCTTTGTAGGGGAAAACCAGGACACAACTCTCTCCTGCTCTGCGTTCCAGCAAGTGCAACCAGATGCTACCTGCAAACCACCATTTCTCATGTGGAGAAGGAGCAGACCCAGCTCCCCTGCCCAGGCTGGACGCCACTCTCGCTCCCAGCCCTCTAGTTAAACCCGCTGCGCCGAGGTTGTGCTCCCTCTCACATTGAGCCCATGCTCCCCGTGTCCACCCTCTGCTTCTAGCCACAGGCTGCTCCATGGCTCCTACACCAACATGTCCTCTCCTGCCCAGCCACTCCTCAACGCCAGCGTGGACACTGCACCTCCTCACTTACCTCCCTTCACCAGGAGCCTCATTCCTTCTCCTCCATCCTTGCCAGGTCTCTAGAGCTCCACAGTTGAAGCTACTGCCACCGGCCCCAGGTCCTGCTGAGGATGCAGTCAGAAATGACCACTCCACGGTGTGAAACGTAAAGTACTTGGGTGGAAGGAGCAGAGGCCTCACCAGGGTGGCTTCAAAAAGGTCCCACAAAGCTTTGGGGTGAAGGAGGTCCCACTAAACGCTGCCCTTTGGGACACCTGCCCAGCTCTTCTCCAGCACACCAACAAACGCTCAACCAGATGCTTCCCCAAGGCCACGCTTGCTCAGGCGGTTGCCGCGGGCAGAACATCCTCCCGCACAGCCAGACCAACCGACCCTTCTCAGTGCCCTCCGGGGCCACCGCGCACATCACACTCACACGCCCCTCCGCACCACCAGCCTGGCACTCACCCTTCTCCTCCGACGGCTCTGCTGCTGGCGTTGCCAGGGGAAGAAAACAGCACAAGTAAATGAACCTGCGTGAAACTAGAAGTTAAAGAGGACCAGCCAGTAAGGATAAAACAATATCCCGTATCTTATGAGGGGAGGAAAGGTCTAAAACCAGTAATTGATTCATTGTTGAAGGATGGATTGTTGGAACCCTGGATGTCACCTTACAATAGTCCAATTCTACCGGTCAAGAAGGCTGAGGGGAGATAGAGATTAGTCGCAGACCTACGAGAAGTCAATAAACGAGTACAGACTCGGCAGCCTGTGGTTTCGAACCCATATATCCTCCTGAGTAAAATATCGCAGAATCGTAAATGGTTTAGTGTAATAGACCTTAAAGATGACTTTTGGGCCTGTCCATTAGCAGAGGAGAGTAGAAACTTATTTGCCTTTGAATGGGAAGATCCGGACACCAGGAGGAAGCAGCAACTCCGCTGGACCTCCCTGCCTCAAGGGTTCACAGAATCCCCAAATCTATTTGGACAGACGCTAGAGAAAATTTTAGGGGAGTTCCAGGCAGAACCCGCAGTAAGAATCTTGCAATATGTAAATGATCTGTTGGTATTGGGAGAGAGGGAGAAAAAAGTCAGAAAGAGACATCGATATGTTTGCTGAATGGTTTTTTTTGGAGAACAAGAGTTAAGAGTCTCAACAACAAAACTGCAGTTTGTACAAAAAGAAGTAAAGTATTTAAGGCATCTAATTAACAAAAGAAAAAGAAAAATCAATCCAGAACGAATTACAGCATTAAGTGTCCCAAGAACGAAATGTGAAATAAAGAAGATTTTAAGGTTACTAGAGTACTGTAAGTTATGGGTTAAAGGATACACTCAATCAATAAAATTTCTGTATGAAAAACTTGTAAAAGACAGTCCAATACAGCGGACAGAAGACAAACAAGAGCAATTTAAAGAATTAAAGCAGAAGTTAATAGAAGCCCCGGTTTTAGCCCTCCCCTCCCTGGAAAAAAAAAACAAAGATTTTCACCTTCTTCTAAACACGGAAGAAGGGATAGCGCATGGAGTTGTAATGCAGGAACAGGGCGGAGAAAGGAAATCGGTGGCATACTTATCCAAAATTAATGGACCTGGTATGTTGGGGGTGGCCCACATGCATACAGGCAGTAGTGGCCACAGCAATATTAGTAGAAAAAAGCCAAAAATTAACCTCTAGAAGAACCCTAATCATACATACCCCCCCCCCCCACTGTAAGAACTATCTTATCTCAAAAGTCTGGCCGGTGGTTAACAGATTCCAGAACTTTGAAGTACGAAACCATTTTAATAGAAAAGAATGATTTGACCCTCGTAGTAGACGGAAACCTGAATCCTTCACAACTCCTGTAGGGACAGGCAAGTGGGGAGCCGCACCATGATTGATTAGACTTTATAAATTACCAAACCAGGATAAGAGAAGACCTAATAAACACACCAATGCCCTATGTAAAAAAACAAACAAACAAACAAACAAACAATAAAAACAAAAAACCAAACCCAAAAAACTATCCAACAACTTTTTATAGACGGTTCCTCCTGATGTATAGATGGAAAGAGAGCAAGTAGTTATGTCATTGAAGCAACAAAAGGCGGGAGGGGAGGGGGAGGGGGAGGGGTAGGGCAGGGCCATTTTGAATGGGAAGAGAGGGAAAGGGGGGGGCGAGAGATAAGGGGGGGCGAGAGAGGAAGAGAGGATGGTGGGGGGTGTGGGAGCGAGTGTGTGAGGGGGGAGTGAGGGGAATGGGTGTTTGTGAGGGGGGAATGGGTTTTCGTGAGTGGCAGAGGCGAAGGAGAGGAGGTTTGCAGGGCTGTGAGGTGCCTGTGAGAGAGGAGGCCCCGGAGGGAGGTGAGTGGAAAGGGCTGTGTGTGGAAAGAAAAGCTTTAAGGACAGGCTGGGCTGGGGAAAGGTGGTGGGCCCCGAGGGAGGGCTTGGGGAGCGGGGCTAGAAGCGTGGGTTTGGGGCAAAACTCTGGGAAAGAAACTGCAGGAAAGGGCCAATCTGAGGATACAGTTTTAGCGAAGCTTCAAGCAAAGGGTGACCAAAGGTGCCTCTTGTCCTTTTGTGGGCTGGTTTTGTCTAAGTTATTCATGCGAGTGGATTTTTGCCACACGGGATGGGAACGTTCGCTTCCCGGGATAGCTGATGCCCCTGGATAACCACTGCCCGCGAAGCGCTGCGAAGCCCCGTGTTCAAAAATGAGGATAAAGCCCGCGTTTTGCCTCTCAGAAGGATCTCTAAGCACTGTCTCCACGTTATTTTCAGTACCTTTCTGGTTGTTTTCTTTCCCCCCATCCCCGTGATGTCCATCGGGGGGGCTGCGGAGCTCTGCAGACGGCTGTCCGGCTCATTTTGGGGAAGGCTGGGCTGGCTTCGGGGGGTCCCGGCGCATTTGGGGAAGCGCTGGGCTGGTTTCGGCCTCGCACTGCCCGAGGCGGAGAGAAGCGGTGGTGCGGTGATGAGGGCGGGGGCGGTGCTGGGGGGCGTGGCCCGGGTTTGCCCTTCGGCGCATGCGCGGGTGGGCGGACGCGAAGGGGAGCACTTCCGGTGTGCGTCGGCGGTCGGGAGCTGCGATGGTCGGTACCGGGCGAGACGGTACCCGGTCGGACCGGGGCCGAGGGGGGCGGGAGCGGGAGCGTGCGCGTGCGCGGGCGGGGCGGCGGCGGCGGCAGCGGCAGCGGCGGCGGCAGCGGCAGCGGCAGCGGCAGCGGCAGCAGCGGCAGCGGCAGGAGCGGAGGTGTCCAGGGCCAGTTCGGGGGATTTGTGGGGTGGCGGGACCGGGCTGGGGGGCTCGGGGCGTGGTCTGGGTCTGTTTGGGAGGGGCAGAGCTGACTGGGGGGTCCCCGGAGGGAACAGGGCCGATTCAGGCCCCCCCCGTCCCCGTCCCCCGCTGCCCCCCCTCACCCCCCGCTCGCTCCCCGCAGGTGGCGGCAGCCCCGGCCGCAGCGCAGGGTGCCCGGGGCCGGCCTGGCCGGGCGCTTGGCTCCGCTCTGGGCTCCGCTCTCAGCCCCCCCCGGCAGGTCAGCCCGGCCGTGCCCCCTTCGCCCGCCTCCAGCCCACGGCCGAGTCCCCCCAGGTACCCCCGAGATGGGTCGGGGGGTGTCAGCGCTGGGCCCCCTGAAGCGGGGGTGGTTGGTGGGCACGGGCATTGCTGGGAGCCCGTGGGCAGCCCTGGGACCCCCTTAAAGCCCACGGAGAGCCCCGGGGCCCCCTTGTCTCCCCCAGAGCCGACGGGGAGCCGTAGCTGTGGAGTCAGCTTAAGGAGTCTGCCCTAAGGACTGCTGCTTTTTGGAGCTTTGGGGGGGAGGCAGGGTTGTCGGTGTGGGGAGTGGAGGTGTGTGGGAGGAGTCCCGTGTCTTGAGGGAGCTTTGGGGGTGTTGGGCAGATTTGGGGGAGTGGGGGAGGGGTCCCCTCACTTGGAGCTCCCTGGTGACTGTGGGAGGCAGCGGGCGAAGGGGGAAGGCAATAGAGTGGGTTGCTGTATTTCAGTCCTTGGTTGAGAGTCAGCGACTCTGCTCCCTTGCTGCTCAGCAGACTATTGGCTCCGTGGGGCTCTTTCTCCAGGCAGGCTACGACTACAGAAACGGCCCCACTTCCTCGGAAGAGTTGTTAGCGGTGACATCTCCTGGGAACATACTGCCTGACGTTGGATAGACCTGGCACCACGCAGCAGCTCAGAGCTCCACAGCGTATGCTGCCGCTCTCAGTTCCGTTCCCTGCCTGGGAACCCACTCTTTCTCGGTCCCTGCTGGCAGCTCCTGTGGAGGCTCCTGGCTGAGGACCAGCCCCAGTTTCCCCACTGCCCCACCAGCAGCCATGGGAGAGCGGGGGTGTCCTGAGTGTGTGAGCACCACTGGCTCTGTTGCTGCACTGGGCCAGGGCTCCAGGAAGTGGTAGAGGGATCTCTGGGAAGAGGAGCTGCTCCTCAACAGGCTGCTGCAGTCCTCCGAGTTGGCCAGCGAGCACAGGCTGCAGGGCCTCTTGGGGTGGCCCTCGGGGGGCCCAGGAGCCCGGGGGGTGCCTGGACCAGAAGGAGCTGTCCCCACTGATAGGACCTATAGGCGGCAGAGGAGGGCAGGGGGACCTGGGGGCTTGGGGGGGGGGCAGGGGGTAGAGAGAGGCATCACTGCTTCGATGGTATATGGTTGGCAGGGAGCCCAGTGGGTGCTGCCTCCTCGGTTGCCCTGCAGAGGAGGAGAGAGAAGAGAGCCCGCTATACCCTGTCTCCTCTATCGGGGCCCGTGGGCAGCACCCCCTCCTCAGCAGGCAGGCAGGGCTGCCCAGCGCAGGCAGGGCAGGGCACGGGCTGAGGGTCTGGGGCAGGATCTGGGGGTCTCCCCCACACTCCCTGCTTCTCCTGTGTCGACTTGAGCTCCGTTCCTTCATCCGCTAGCCGAGAAGCTGCTGAGGGAGGGGACGGAGTCCTCCTCCCATCCCGCGGCTGGGGCTGTGCCCCCCTCAGTGCCCGACCCAGTGGGACAGGCTGGCACTGCGGGCACCCACCAACCTGGGGGGGTGATGGTGTCGGGGGAGCTGGGTGGGCTGGAGAAAGGGAGGAAGCACCTCTTGAAACGAGCTGGGCCCTCTCCAGCCACAAAACCCTCCCCAGAGGCACCAGAGGGGACCCCCAGATCCTTGAAAAACTGCCCCAGACTCCCTCTGGCCTGCAAGAGTCCCCCCCAGGACCCCGTAAGGGCAGCCCAGGACCCCTTACGGACACCCCAGTGGCGTCCCAAATCTGGGTTCTTTACCTGCTGGGCAAGCCAGTAACACACTGTGTGGGAGCAGCCAGCCAAGCCGGTTTCAGAGCACCAGAGGTGAGAGGCAGGGAGCTGCCATCCCACTCAGCTCCATCCCCGCCGTGCCTTGGCTGTGCAGAGAGAACTTGGGGGAGCTGCAAAACAGCTCAGCCCGGGCTTATCTCAAGATGGCACAGAACAACCAAAACCAAATGGCCCTTAACAAACAAAATGCCCCGAGTCCCATCCCACCACTCTTCCCGTGACGTTGAGCACCGGACGTCACAAATTGGCAACAGAGACTTCGCTATGGCACCACCAGAGGGAAATATCCCAGACAGTGTAATCCACTCGGGCATAATCCTGCACCCTCACCGAGTCAGGAAATATAAACCGCGGGGTCTGGGGAGACAAATGGGGAATCCTCCAAGGATACAGCTGGCCCCTAGGAGATCTGTCCCCCCCATCCAGGACGCTGTACAGGGTAACTTCCCCGGGATGGAGCGACCTCACCTGAGAGAGAGAGGGTAAGTGACTAAGAAACATCCGTACGGTATAGGGCATGCGATTGAGTTTGTGACTGGTGCCCTCTTCTAAGGCATTAATATCTAGCGCCCTCGTGGTTTGTGTTGCTACTTGTCGGGGGCATTTGTAGCTCGCAATAGTGGATCCCGCTAATTGCTTCTAAACCGCAATAGTGTAATCGCCATCGCGCACACAGAACTTGCAATAGTGACGTATTGGGCCCGTGACCGAAGTCCAAAGAAATTATTAATTTGAACCTCTCAGTGAAGCCCTTTTTCCCGTTTCGTCACACTCCCCGAGCCACTGGATAAAGCGACACCTGGCAAAAAAAACACCACCACCTCAAAAAAACCACCACCACCCCAAAAAAACCCCACACGACACCCCCCACTCCCACCCACCCCTTCTCCCCCCATCACAGCCATGGGGCAAACTCCCACCACCACCACCCCCCAATCTCAGCTCGGCTGTGACCCCCCGAAGACACTGGAACGAGAGCAACGGAGAGCGAGCTCAGGCTCTTGTGAGTTTGGTTTTTGATGTTGTCGTTGGGTGGGTTTTGGTTGGTTTTTTCACAGAACACTTTGCAGTGTGGTGTCACAGCCCCCGGGGCCGGCGCTGGCACCGCCACCTCACCCCCAGTTCTCGTCCCTCGTCTTGCCCGAGGGCTTTCACTCCTTTCCTTGCTTGGTTTGGTTGTTTTTTTTTTCCTTTCTACCTTTCTTTTTTTTTATATTTGGGGTTTTTGTTTCCTTTTCCTTTTTTTTTTCTCTTCCCCCCACTTTTTTCCTTTTCCCTTTTTTCTTTTTCCCCCTTTTTTCTTCCCCCCCTTTTATCTCTTTTTCTCTTTGTTCTTCTTTCCCCTCTTTTTTTTTCACCCCCATTTTTTTCTTTTGTTTTTTTTCTTTTTCTCTCTTTAACCATCTCTCAAGCTTTCTCCGAAGGAACGGCCCCTGGCTCTCAGCCAGCAGAAGGAGACTATGGAAGAGCTCTGGCACCCGTGGGATTGCTTTCCTTCTCCCGCCTCGCACTCAGTAGAGAGCGTGTTTTCCAAGTCTTTTTTTTTGTTTTTATTAAGAAAATAAACAAAAATAATGCTCCAGCTATCAGTTTTGTAAGGCACAAAAAATCTCTAAAAGGAACAGAAGCGCAATGTGCTGAGGTATGAAAACCTGAGGTAGTTTTTGTGTGTGGATGTGTGTGTGTCATCGGGGGTTGGGGGTTGTGTGTGTGTTACTTTTGAAACTAAAAAAAAAAATTAATATTTTTGCTAGTGTTGGGGTTTTTTTTCCCCCAGCCCTGGGCTGACAACCTCTTGGAAATCTGTTTTTCCCCCCCTGCCCCTCTTTCCCCCCTTCTCTCCTTGCAACCGGGATCTTTCCGCAAAGCGTTTACGGCCGAGCACAGCCTTTCCTTTAACCTCTAGAAAAGCCGGCTTGTGCTAAAAAACAAACATCCTTCTCCCGCCCCCACCCCCTCTGAAATGAAATAAATAAATAAATAAAATAAAGTCCTTACAAAACGTAAAAATCACCATTTGTTTCGTTATCGTTACATTAATTCTAAAAACTGATGAGCCGCTGTGCTGTGCGCTGCAGCCCAACCTCCCCCCCTCAACGCTGGGCGAGCTCCTCTGGCCATGCCTGGGATGAAAACCGGTGGCTTTTAGGAAATAAAAAATTAAAAAAAAAAAAAAATAATAAAACCTCTCTCTCTCTCTCTGCCTGTGTTAGTCCAACTAAAGGGATAGCGTCGGGAGGCGAGGGAGGAGGAAGGGGGAGGCTGTGGGATGGAGAGAGCCCTCCCCGTACCCCTCGGCTGTGTATCCTCGCAGTGCCACGGGGAATGGGGGTGGGGGGGGTCTGTGTGGGGGTCTTTGGTTTGCACAGGGTGGCCGTGGTGGGGGCTCAGCCCCATCCTTACAGTGCTGGGGAGCACGGGGCTACCAGGCGCAGAGTCCCTCCCCCAGTGAGGTGCTTTGGTGCGTTGAGGTGTTAGATGGGGTGGCACAGCCCCTGCCCACCCCGGGAGGGGGGACACCACCTCTCCGGTGGCCCTGGATGGGAGGGAGGGAGCAGAGCTGTGGGAGCCATGGAGAAAGGCGTGGGGGTGTCCCTCATCGTGGCAGCCCCCAGCAGCCCCACCCAGCCACCCCAAGGGACACCCAAGCCCCATCTTGGTCCTCTCCCCGTTGGGTGACGCCCTTCCACCCACCCCGGAGGTGCGCTCCTCTCCTGCGGGGGGGACGCCCAGCACTCGCCTGGCTAGAGAAGCACCGGGGGGGTTGGTTAGGGGGCATCTGAGCTTCCCCATTACACGGGCCTAATTACTGTGCTGTTGAAACCCCCACACCACATCCCCCACTCCCCACCCAGCCCTTCTCCCCCCATCACAGCCATGGGGCAAACTCCCACCACCACCCCCCCCAATCTCAGCTCGGCCGTGACCCCCCCGAGTGTTCTGTTTTTTCACAGAACACTTTGCAGTAGAGGACAAAAACGTGGTGTCGCAGCCCCCGGGGCCGCCGCTGGTACCGCCACCTCCCCCCACGACCCCCCCCCCCCTCCCCCGGCTCCTGTCCCTCCTCCTGCCCGGCGGCTGTTCCCACTTTCCTTCCTTGGTTTGTTCGGTTTTTTTTTCTTTTCTACCTTTGTTTTTTAATATGTGGGGTTTTTTTTCTTTATCCTTTTTTCTTCTTTCTTCCTTTTTGTTTTTCACTTCCCCTTCCTTTTTTCCCCTTATTTCTTCTTTTTTCACTTTTTTCCCCTTTTTTTCTTTTCCCCCCCCTTTTTTCCCTTTTTTTTGCTTTTCCCCCCTTTTTTGTTTCCCCTTCCCCCCCCCCGTTTTTTTTCTCTTTTTTCCCCTTTTTTCTTTTCCCACTTTTTTTTTTCACCCCCACCCCCCCCTTTTTTTTTTTCTCTTTTTAAACAAGCTCTCTCCCGAAGGAGCGGCCCCTGGCTCTCCGCTGGCAGAAGGAGCCTACGGAAGAGCTCTGGCACTGACACGGGCAGGAACACCCACTCACACATCGCAGCACAGCAGTTAGTTTGGCAACACCCCCACCCCCTGTCACAAGTGAGACCTGCACAGACAAAAGGCTCCTGAGTGAGGGCACTGGGGCAGCCCCACCTTAGAAGCAGCAGAGGAGCAGAGCCATCCGGAGCCATCCAGAGAACAGGAAGGGCTATTCAGGGCCTCATTGTCTGCGCCGAGTGACCGTCTGCTGAGAACCGCTCTGGCGGCTCAGAGCTCAGCCCCAGCAGCAGTCTGGAGCCAACGGGGAAAAGTACACTGGGAGGAAGACTGGCAGCCTTCCTCCACAACGCCCCGGAGAGAATGACCACAGTGCTGCCTATCCCCATCGCTTTTCCAACTCGGTTCTTTTTTTATTAAAAAATTAAAAAAAAATAATACTCCAACTCTCAGGTTTCCAAGGCACACAAAATCTCTAAAAGAGAGACACAAGCGTGAGGTGCTGAGGTACCCAAACCTGCCCACGTTAGTCCAACGGAAGGGATAGCGTCGGGAGGCGAGGGAGGAGGAAGGGGGAGGCTGTGGGATGGAGAGAGCCCTCCCCGTACCCCTCGGCTGTGCATCCTCGCAGCGCCGCGGGGAATGGGGGGCTGTGTGTTTGGGGGGGTCTTTGGTTTGCTCCCCTGACCTGGTGGGGGAGGGGGGGGGATGTCCGGCGGCGGGGTTACATTCGTCGGGCGGTGCTGGGCGGCACGGCGGGAGCCTCCCTTGCTGGGCTGCGAGGCCGGGGCTCCCGGAGCGTGTTTCTGCTCCTGCTGCTTCACCTGCTGGAGCATTTCCCTCATCTTGCGCTGTGCAGTCTTGGGGAGGAGAGGGGAAAAGCAAGAGGTGGGGGTCAGGACACCGCTTCTCCCCCCACCACCCACACCCGAGCTGCCACCGAGCATCTCAATGCTCCCAACTTTTCACTCCAGACAAGCTGTAACTAATTTCAAGTTTGTTTTTTTGGTTTGTTTTGTTTTTGCTTTTTTTTTTTTTTTTAACTTGTGCTTCCTCCATCGCTCCTCAAGAGCGCCTGAATTTTTTTGGGGGGCCGCCCTCCCTCTCGAGTTGACAAGAGACAAGGTTATGGAAGATGCACCCAGGTGGGATGCGCGTGGCTTTGCCCGCACCAAGGAGGCCATTCACACCCTGGGTGCTGCTCTGCACAGCATTCAAAACACCCATTTTTAGATCAGTCAAGTCAATCTTCAATTTCAGCGCTCGCACAGCCAGGGGGAGCTGATGAAACACCTTCAGTGCCTCTTTTGGGTGGTCCCTGTGCCCCCAAGAAGAGCAGCAGGACACTCGGGTGGTGCTGGGCTCAGCCACCCCGCGCCTTTCCTCAGTGGACGAAAGCGGCTGGGGAATATGGGGTAAAGCCATGGCCAAACCGTACCTGACTGGCAAAGAAATGCCCAATGATTTTAACGATGACCTCCTCGTTCTCGTCCGGGGTTTGGTCTCATGGCAAAAGGACTTCCGCACTGGTTAAGTTTTGCAGTTCATTCACCTGGAGCGAACCACAGGAGGCTTCTGTTGTGGAAGAGCCAAAATCCTCTGCTGCTGGTGTCACCATGGCACCAGACACCCTGTGTGTGTGTCTCCCTTCCTTGGGACCAACGAGAACCACCACCCGGACATGGGGGCTGAGGGTCAAGACATCACTGAGACCACTGAGCACCCGGGATTTGTCCCCCTGGGGTGGGCAGGGGTGACGGCTGATGCCCAACTCTGCGTCCCCGGGGCAAAGGGGGGGGGGGGGGGGGCACCCATGCACCCCCCCCCCCCCCCCCCCGACTGTCTTGCCACCTTTGCCTATCACACAGCTGGAGGCAAAGGAAGGCACCTTGATGTGGGCTTCAAGCTTCACTTCTTTTGGGTTAAAGAAGTTATCCTCTTTCAGCTTCCCAAATATTCATCCCTGGGCCTGGGGAGCAGACGGACAGAAGGAAAACCATCAGGCAGCACCCGCTGTGCCTCTCCATCCGCAGAGGGGATGATGTCCCCATGTCCAGCAGCATCAAAACCACGGTACCCAGCAAAGAGCTCCCCCGGCGCTGAGGGAGGCCAAGCCAGGCTGCCAGCACAGTGGTGACCACAGAGACGCTCTCATCTTGTCACTTAGTGTCCCCCCCACCCACAGCCCCCACCCAGCGCACCCTGAACTGAGCCTCGGGCAGCCCCGTGATGATAACTATCCGCTCGCTGGCCTCGGGACCTTCTGCCAGGGTGATCTGGGGAGGGATGGGGGAGAAGGAGCATGAGCACAGTGCCCACTTTGGCAAGACCTTCCCTCCGTGGGATGTCCCCCCCACAACGCAGGGCAACCTCCCCATACAGGAGCATCCCCTCCCACCTGAGCTGGGCTGATAACCGGGGTGCTGCAGGCCTGGCCTTCTACTAACGACAGGCCGGAGAGGTGGGCACATGCCAACCTCATGAAGTTCAACCAGGCCAAGTGCAAGGTCCTGCACCTGGGTCGGGGCAATCCCCAGCACAAATCCAGGCTGGGCGGAGAATGGATGGAGAGCAGCCCTGGGGAGAAGGACCTGGGGGTGCTGATTGATGAGAAGCTCAACATGAGCCGGCAACACGTGATCACAGCTCAGAAAGCCACCCGTATCCTGGTATCCTGGGCTGCATCAGAAGAAGTGTGGCCAGCAGGGCGAGGGAGGGGATTCTGCCTCTCGGCTGCACTCTGGGGACACCTCTCTGCAGTGCTGCCTCCAGCTCAGGCGGTTCCAACAGCAGCAGGACACAGACTTGGTGGAGTGGGGCCAGAGGAGGCCCTGGAGATGCTGTGAGGGCTGGAGCCCCTCTGCTGGGAGCACAGGCTGAGAGAGTTGGGGGGTTCAGCCCGGAGAAGAGAAGGCTCCAGGGAGACCTTAGAGCCCCTTCCAGTCCCTAAACGGCTACAGGAGAACTGGGGAGGGACTTTTTACAAGGGCATGGAGTGATAGGACGACAGGGAATGGCTTCAAACTGGAAGAGGGGAGATTGAGATGAGATATCAGGAAGAAATTTTTCATTGTGAGGGTGGTAAATCACTGGCCCAGGTTGCCCAGAGAAGTTGTGGCTTCCCCATCCCTGGAGGTGTTCAAGGCCAGGTTGGTCGGGGTTTCGAGCAACCTAGGGTGGTGGGAGGTGTCCCTGACCAGGGCAGCAGGGTGGACTGGATGGTCTTCAAGGTCTCTGTCAACCCATTCTATGATAATTTGGAGAGCAACACCGCAACCCGCAGACTCCCATTCCCTGCCCTCAGCAGTGGGGAGGGGAAACTGAGGCACGAAGCACAGGACCAGCCCCGCAGCACCTTCCTAACCTTGGTGGAGGCAACGCAATCCGCACCAGCTGCTTGATGTGCTGCCCCTTCTTCCCGATGATGGCCCCCACCCCCTGCGTCCCAATGAACAGGTTCACAGCCTCTTGCTCCAGCAGCTGCGGGGGCACAGAAGAGCGAGAGGGTCAGGGGACCGGCCGGACAAGGGATAAAGGAGGTGGCTGTCCCCATGCCACCATCCCATGGTAGTAGTTGCCCACCCTCCCAAGGTGCCCAAGCGAAGAAGGGGTGCCAGGCATTTACCGGGTGCTGATGGGGGAAGGTGCCAGCCAGGTGAGCTCCATACAGACCCGAGAGGTATGCTGAGGAGCTCTATGGTGGGAAAGATAATGAGGGTCAGTGACGGCCCCAGCGTGCCAGATCCTTCCCCGCCGCTCCCAGCCCCATGCACAGCAGCGTGACACCAGCGTGAGCCCAACAGGGACACGGGGACAACCCTTCAGGCCCTGAACTCCTCCCCTCACAGAGGGTGTGTGCACCCGAGGGTGCATTGGGGTGAGCTGCAGCCCCGACCCAGCGCGATGGGGCTGGGAGGTGGATGGGGGCTCCCAGTTACCCCCACACCCTCCCCACTGCCATGTTTTCGTCTGTGTCCTGCATTTGTAGGGGAAAACCAGGACACAACTCTCTCCTGCTCTGCGTTCCAGCAAGTGCAACCAGATGCTACCTGCAAACCACCATTGCTCACGTGGAGGAGGAGCAGACCCGGCTCCCCTGCCCAGGCTGGACGCCGCTCTCGCTCCCAGCCCTCCATTTAAGAGCATCACATTTAAAAGCCCCCTTAGGAGCAAGGGCAGGGCGAGGCAGCGCCCCAAGAGCCAGCCCAACCCCCCAGCACACAGCTCAGCACTCACCACACGCTCGCTGGCCCCCGCAGCAGCGGCTCGAGCGGGGCTGCCCGCGGCCGGCGGTCGGGCGCCGCTCCGTCACAGCCGCTCACCATGGTGGAACGCCGAACGCAGTCCGCGTCCTTCCAGTCGCGCCGCAGCCATGGCGCAGCCGGATGCGGCCACCGGAGCTCCGCGCCAGAGGGGCGCAAAGCGCCGTGCGAGCGCGCAGGAAAGGGCTCGGTAAGCCCGGGATTGGCATTCCCTCACCCACCGAGGGCAGAGGAGGCAGGAGGGGGCGCGCGAGAGCCCGCGCCGCCGGCCGCTGTCGCTCGCCTCAGGCCTGCGGGACGCCGAAAGGCTTCTCCGCTCTCCGAGGGGCCCCTCCGCTCTCTGGGAGGCTTCTGGGGGGCCCCTCCGTCTCTGGAGGGCTTCTGTGGGGGGCCTCTCCCCGAGGGCAGACAGGCGTCTCCCCCGCCTCCGGGCACCCCCCGCCTCCCGGCGCCCAGCTGCCAGCCGGGGCCCGGCTCGGGGCTTCCGGAGAAGGGCCAGTGCCTCCCCCAGACACAGGAGGGCGAGGCGGGACGGCGCCGGCCCGGCCCCACCGCAGGGCAGAGACAGAAGCGGGCCGGGCGGCCGCTAACGGCTCCCTCAGGCAGAGCACAGACGCGGCGCACCTGCGCGCACCCATCGCCCCGCCCCTCTCTCCCCCCTCAGCCTCCCCTCCACTAATGGCTGCGGGGGGCCCTCGGCGCCCTCCTCGCCGCCCCCGGCCCCGCCGCCGCGCAAGAGGCCGCCCCCCAGGGCAGCGAGCCGCCCCGCCGCCTCAGGGCCGCCCCCGGGCATCGCCCCGGCGCCCACTCCCCCCTCCGCCCCCCCCCCGCCTGGGGCCTGCGGGACCCCCGGGGCTCCTTGGCGGGAGCCCGCCCGGCGCCTCGGCCGGGAGCGGCGTTAGTCGCTCTGTGGGCTCGGGTGCAGGGCGGGGTCTTGCTCTGGGGCTCCCCTGGCTCTGGCCTCGGCCCCTCTGCCCGCCCAGAGCCCCCCCTCCGGGGCGGTGGGGCTCGTGGTGGGCCCCGGCAGCCCCGTGCCCCCCCCGCCCTCTCCCAGCCCGGCAGCCCCGTCCTTCCGGCCCTGTGCGGCGGCTGTGGCTCCTGCCGCTGTGGGCTCGCCCCGGGCCGCAGTCAGAGTCGTTCCCCTGTGATGCTGAGATGACTGTGGCTTCCAGATGTTCCCCCCAAATCCGTGGGCAAAGCCACCCCCTCGTTGGCTTTCCGTCTGCACAGCGGGGGCTTGAAAAGGGAAAAAGAGGGGGTGGAGACTTGGAGTGGTGAAGGAGCAGGGAGCAGCTTAGTACAACTTCCCAGGAGAGAATTCCTCTTTTCTCACCCTCAAACTGATCCTAAACCTCCAAGTGGCTGGTAAAGTAAAAAAGGACAAAACAAGGCTCTCCCAGGTGCCGGGTGCTCTGGTAAAGCTGGAGAAAGCGGCATTTCTGTTCACAGGCAGTTGCCGTAAGTGCCGTCAGGTATTGAAACTGCGCTTCTCTCAGGACGTAGCCTTGAGCCTGGAGAGCAGCTCAGAAGGAGTTAGCTCCTGCGAACAATTGAGCAGGAGGATACAAAGATTTTGCCTTCTCTACTTTTGCCTTCTGAAGTATCAAACATGCTGAGTAAGAATGCATTTTCATGGGAAGATATTTACCTCTAATGCCTACCCCCCGATATTTTCTGCCTGACTTTAATAGCATAGTAATAGCCAATACTCTTGACATTGTATGAAAGGTGCCGTTAGGGACTTCTTTGTGCTCCTGATACAGAGAGAAGATAGTCCAGAAGCAATGCTATCATCAGGGTTCGGGGGCATAACAGTTTAAAAGAAATTCCTTTGTGTAAGAAAGACCAAAGAATTCTTCAAAGAATCCTTGCCGTCTGTCATGACATTTGGGAGGGCAAATAGAGGCAAAAACCCACCTCGGACCAACCTTTGTGCTCCATTCCCAAAGGAAAAAGTGATTGAAGTGGGTGTATGCCCGAGTTGCTTTCCCACCTTTTATTTCCTGTCCTCCTTAGACTTTTCTTTGCAACTCAGTGTAGTGATTTACGAAATGAGATGGCGTAGTAATCTCTGGTGTGCTGCTTTCCCCGAGGAAAGAGGAGAACTTTACATATGAACTTAAGTTTTTGGCGATGGGAACAAATGTAAAAAGTTAGGAAGCATTAACCGAATGAGAAAAAGAGACCTAATATGCTGCAGCGGGATAATTAGCTCTCTGAGAGCGGCCCTTGGCTGGGAGAGGTTGGGGGTTGTTGAGGAGGGATGCAGTTAGGTGTGTGTGTGCCTGAGATGATCCCAGGGGCGCTTGGAGGGGGAGACCTTCGGGATAGGAAAAGTAACTTTGGAAGTTTGGGCCCTGTGAAGCTTGGGAGCTTCCCTAGGGTTGCAAAACACTGTTGTGTGTGTTCTCTCCTCAGTGTTTGGATACCTGTGGACGATGGTGATGAGAGTCCGCCGAAAAAGAAAACATCAGGTATTGCACATTACAGAAGTATTGAATATGCCTGATTTTCCTGAGGTTTCGTGTCCCTTGGAAAAGTCTGGCTTTTGTGCTCTGGCATTGTTCCTGAAACTGTGGCTTTTCAAGCTGTTCTTTCCTTGTGGCTATCTATCCCCATAGCCAATGGCTTGAGGGTGTACGGTAGGGCTTAGCCCTATGTACGATGTTATCTGCGGTGACTGTGGCAGGGCACAGTACTTTTACTGCCAGCAGGAGATAGCCCAGGTCTCTGGCGGTGAGCCTGCGTGTGTCAGCAGAAAGAGTATCTTAAATCCAAGCTGTGTGCTCCCTCCTGGCTGTATTCCCAATGTACCTCTGTTGGTTTTCATCATGTTCTTATATGGCCTGTCTTTGTTTTTTAGATTATGCCATCTCTGAGCGGAAGGAGAAAGCTGAAGAAGTTTCTGTTGTGGTGCAGTTGCCAACCAAGGCAACCAAACGCCCGGCGGCTTCTGTCAGCGAAGATGCTCCATTCCCAGAGTCTGCGGAAGAGGTTAGCGACAGGTTTGATATATTATGATCTGTGCAAGGTGCAAGAGCAAGCGGCTCTCCCTACTGCATCTTGAGGTTGAGCCTGCTCTGAGCCTGTACAGCTGTAGGTGGTTCTTTTCCATTTCTAGCAGGCAGCTGTAATGTGGGCTGGGTTTGCCTTACTCAAGTCTGCGTCCTCTGCTCCGGCACTGGCAGCTGCGGAAGGAGCAAAATGTGTGTTGTCTTCCAGATACTTGACACTTGTTCAAGTTTATAGTTTTAGTGTGTTTGTAAACTGTTATTCTCTTTCTCGAGCTTGCAGTTAAGGCATCAAAATACACTACCTGACAAGAAAAACTGCATACTTCCTGTGGATAGACCTCTTTCTGCTCATTATCCACCAGTCCATGAGAGGATTCCTGTAGGACTTTGGCTCTGTAAAAATGAGCCTCTGACTGCTTGACTCCCTAGTTTGGTTCAAAGGTGTAGTGCTATTTTTCTTATTGCCCCATGGGGTAAGAGGGCTAAGAGACTGTCGGGCTCTAATTCTTCATTCCCGAGAGAGTTGTTAACTCATATTTGTACCAAATATATTTTTCAAGGGCTGAATTATCACACTTTGCAATGTTTAGGAGCTGACTGAGTGATTACTGAGTGACAAGCTTGTATTTTTTTAATTGCTGCATGTATGAGAGCCTGTATTCAAAAATTAAAGCATACCTGTCAGAGATCCTGCAAAGATTGGCATTCTTCTGCAATCTGACCCAGCAAGTCATGGTCCCCAATTCACAGTAGAGCTGACTAAGTCTCAGGAAGTGTGTTTGCTTGGATTCACATTCAGGTTATACTCACATTGGTACTTTTTTTTGTTTTCTTTTAAGCCTCGGTCCACTTCTTCTGAGACTTCATCTAAAAGACCAAGATTTTCGTCGCTTGATATATCAATGTTGCAAATTGGTAAGGCTGACATCAAGTTATACGACTTGTTTCATTTTCACCCTACCTTGTGTACCGTCCAAGCCTACCCCTAGGGTTCTGTACGGATTATTGCAGGCACGGGACGAGGCAGCATCTGGGAAGACTTGAGCGTGACCTCTGTTTCTTACCTGCATCCTTGCATTGCTTCTGGAGTGGAGCTGAGCGTTTATCTTGTCATCTCAGTACCAGAGCTGCCTTGGATGCAGTCCTTCCCTTCTGATAGGTCCACTGTTAGCTTGCCAGAAGTAAATTGTTTTCAATGCTCCTTTTAGGTAGTAGATCCCGAGAAGCCTTTTGTATTTCAGGTTTCAGCTGGCAATACCTTGTGCGCACAACTTGCTGTAGTTGCCGGTGTGGAAACCTGATGATGTGAGAGAGAAAATGACAATTTATCTTTGGTGAAGCTCCTTACTGTAAACCCATAAAACTCTTCAGTTCCCTTTTATAGTTTCTGATGCCTTACGCTCTTCTCTCATAGGTCAAATGCCGTGTGGAACCCATGCTCACTTGACTAAGGAAACACTATCCCGTCCTCACAAGACAATTCCATGTCCGAGGTAAAAATCCTTCTGTTTTCTTTGACTTCTTCCCCGAAAGGTTTACTGCCTATGGTAAGGGAGGTCTCCAGCTGCTTCCTCCCCGAAGAACCAATTTTCAACTTTTTCTTTAAACCCAGCTACTTAATTGACACAGGAGATTAGCTAGAGATTAAAGGTCTGCGGTAAGAGGAAGTGTTGAACTTGAGAGGAGGCTGAGGACACAATTGACACCGTATCTTCAAGGCAGTTGTTGTGATTTTCACTTTTACTTCTCTGTATTTCCCCATTAGCCAGTTGAAGACAGCAGGTCTTCATCTGAAAGTCATGAACATCTCGTGTCTGTCTCCATCGTCATCGGTGTACGTGCTTGACATAGTAGTTGGTGGTGGAGGTGCATATTGGAATGTTCTCTGGATACGATTTCTTTTGCGTTGATGGTTTCAGCACAAGCCGGAACGGCAAACAGAGCATCAAAGCTGCTCCAGACAGCTTCTTACCCCTGAGGCCGCCCATTAAGGAGCACGCTGCACCAGAATCTGCCACTTCAGATGAAAATCCATATCATGAAAAGGATACAGAAAACAGTATCTCATGTAATTTTAAGTGCAATGGCAATAACATTTGAGAGCGGGTCAAGAGTCTGCTTTTGGCGTCTAATCTCCCAGTCGTTGCTTATTGTGGTGTGGCTCATATTTTGGAGCAGATCTGGAGCATGAGAAAGAGATTCCTTTCAGAGGAAGGTAAACCAGAGGAGGTTCCTGGGGAATGTGTCTAATGCACTCCAACTGCTACTGAGCATATAGTCCCTGAGGTCAGAGCAGGGCAGGTCTGAAGTAAAATGTCCCAGCAGTGTGGATGTTGTGGACATTGCCATTCTCACTGTCAGCATAATCTTTAACAAATAGATTGAGCAGAATTGGTCAAGGCTGGTTGAAATGAACGCTGTCTTGTCCCACAGAGTAAAGTGGCCTCCTCAGGTTGATGCAGATATTTGTCGGATGTGCAAAGAATATTTTTTTCTTTTTAAAGAAAAACCCCAAAAGCCACCGTGAATTGGTATGCACTGATAACAAATGCCCCACATATAAAAATTGTGATTCTCCTCTGTTGTTTGTTTCCTGCCCCAAAGTGTTCAAGCCTCCTCCAAGGAACCAGTGACGACTATGAGTCGTGTGGAAGAACCAAAATACAGAGGAGAGGTCTATCCACGTCCAACACTAAGGACCGGTGAGTATCCCCGTGATTCCAATCTGTTCCACTTTGTAGGTAGACTTCAAATGGGAATAGGGCATTTCTTATACACTCACAGATGATGTTCCAAGTTCAAAGCGCTTGCCAGAATTCGAACTTCCTGACCATACAGTCAGCATTCAAAGTTTTGGGGTTTTTTATTTATCACTCAGAAATGGAGAGCTATGTAAATCTGATGGTGATTCAAAGTCGACTTCTTGTTTTCTTCCTACTGCTTTTCTGTGCAGGTGTCGAATGTATAGATGTTTGCTGCCCACAGTGGTCGCAGAGAGGTGATATGATCAGGTAGAGTCTCTTTTAATGATGGTTCTTGTTTCTTTTGGCTCTGTGTGCATATGTCTTTCACCCCCTGGTAGAGTCTCGGAGATGACCAATGGTATGTGATCCTCTCAGTGCTGTGAAAGAGGAGTAGCTACCTTGCGGCTCCGGGATTGCTCGCAAGCCAGTTGCATCTCCAACACAGCTGCCATGCGAGAGCCGTGCTGCGTGACAAAGAGGGTTGTGCTGGTGTGGTGTTTGCTGTGGGAAGAAAGCCAGTAAGGGTGCGAGTGGTGGCCGTCCCAAGTTGTCCTTGGATTTGCAGAATCCGTTTTTGTTTGTGAGTCGTTCTGCCGAGCCATCAAGGAGCTGACGTTTCATTTCTTTCACTTGGAAACTCGCATCCTGAGCATAAGGATGAGAGAGCTTGTAAAGCCTGGTGGGACTTGAGGCAGTTTTTGGGAATTAGAGGATGCGTGGGGTTTGACTAGGAGGGGGAAAAAGGCAGTGTGCGTTTGGGTTTGAGAGGCCAGCGGCCTCATTGGTGTGGGCTGTCTGAGCTGGCAGGAGTCTGAGTTCTGAGGGCTTTGTGGTGTTGAGAGAAACGGGTTTTGGGGGCAGTAGGTGCAGCTAGAGGGAGAGATTTTGTACGGCGGTAAGATGCACGCATCTTTCTGCAGTGACCTGCCCTTACATGAGAGAGGAGAAAGCGTAGATGGGAGCAGAGAGAGACTCAGTTGCGGCAGTCCTGTTTTTTAGCTAATTCTGTCCCCGTTCTTCTCCCCGCTTTAAAAACTAGTGCTATATTTAGCTGTGCGGCACTGTTGTGTGCTTAAATTAAAATAGTGGTTCCCCTAAGCTGGAGGGGAGAGAAGGAAAGAAAATACTGATAGAGAATGATGCCTTCAAGTAAAAGGAACATTTTCTTGCCTTTTTTGAGGGGGATTTAGTTACTAACTGAAACGATTTGACAAAGCTTGTGATATCTCCTCTTACCATGCTGGACTGAAAGCCGTTAAAGCACAATGAGCGTAGAATACCGTGAGAGTCTGGTGTAGTTCTCCATCCTGAAAAAAAGGGGTCTTTTGGTGACAATGTGAATTCTTGTTTTTGAAGCAGGGACATATATCTGGACAACTTTAATGTCTGTGTATTTGTTTGCTCTTCAGAGTCTGCGTGGTTTGAATGACAATCCTCTCCAAATGGGGATAGTCACTCTCTTGACTGGCCTGTAGAAGGAGAGTAAACATCCTGTCGCTGTCCCATTTGGAATTCAGTGTGCTGGCCTTAGTTTCCCGAAGCTCACTCTGTTTGGATGCAAGTCTAGTTGCAGATGTTCCTGTTATACCTTGCAGTAGAACACCCAGCGTGCAGTGTTTATCAGCAGTAGATCACAAAGCACTCGATAGAGGAAGTGCTGGTTGCTTCCCTGTTTTCCAAATAATGCAAATGATAAAGAGAAGGGAAAGGAGTCTTGTACAAGTAGATGGGAAAAAAATAAAAATTCCAAAGCTCCCAGCTCTTCATTCTATCCCAGTCTTGCTGCTAAGAAAGAATGGTGCTGGAAGTTGAGGCGATATTGTCACATGTTGATGTGTGCAACTGGGGCTGTTGTCAGAATAAGCCTTGAAAAAGCCTTTCTTGTCCAGAGGGTGAATTCTTGAGAATTCCGTGGGAGAGGACAGATACAAAGCTCACTTCTCTCTCTCCCTCTCCTGGCAGGTACTGCACACCAGAAGAAAACTCTCAGGAAAAGGAAGGAGCAGCGAAACAAACCATCGCAGGGGTAAGCTTGTGTTTTTCACAAGGAAAATACAGCTATTTGTGATCAGAAACTTCAGCGCACTCTCCACTTCACATGACTCACTCAACAATATCTGTATTTGCCCAGGTCGTTTTTCCCCGGGAAAGCGGGAGCGTTATTTGATGAGTAGCGCTATGGCCAAGTGTTTTCTGCTGCCGTTAATTTTGTTTCTGGACTATTAGGAGCACACTACACTATAGCATTTTGATTCTTCCCCTTTCATGTGTTGGGTATAGCCTCAAAATCTTTACTGCACAGCCTTAGTTGACCTGCAAAGCTGGACTGGGGTGTCTTTAGTCTTATCTTGTTTGCTGGGATGGGAAGTACATCCCTGACTTCCATCTCTGGTCAGGATTGAGGTCAAAAATAAAATTTTAATCATGGAAATCATAAATAGTAGTCTCACTCTCAACTTAATACCTACACGTGGAGGCTTTGCTGGGGTTCTTAACGCTAGCCCAAGCCAAACGAGCTCTCTGCCTCTCTTGCCTCCAAGTGCAGCACTCCATGGGTGCACAGTTGGAATGCAGTCGTCAATAAAAAGTCACTTTGGGGTTTGCTGTTTGGATGTGTGTACAAAAACTCTTCCAGTTTTCTGTCCTGTCCCCAAGCAAACAAATCTGTGCTTGATTGCTAGCTTAATGTCCGTTTGTCTAACAGAGGCAGCATGGAGCTGAAATCTCAGAAGATGCGTTATTCCAAGGACATCCTATACCTGTTCGGTCCAAAAAGTCAGCCAGCCTCACCGTGGAAGGAAAGAAAGTGCCAGGCTTGGGAAAAACAGCGGAACGCTTGCCTCCGCTCACAGAGGTACCACAGCCGACAGTCTGTGAGACAAAAGAGAAGGTTGTGACAGAGCTGCAGGGAACTCCTCTTATTCTCGGTGGTTCTTGAGGCTTTTTGAAATCTGAAGAACTTGCATTGAACCTGTTAGCGAGTGTCTGCGGCTGTGACTTTGCAGTGCGAGGGTCAGCACTAAAGCTGGTTTGAAGGATTTCGTGTGCTCCAGCGCTCCTTCAGTTGTGCTGCCCTAAGGGTTTGTGGGCCTTCTGTTAGCAGGACAAAAAATGAGTCCAGGTTGAACACCAGTCTCCAGAGCAGTGCTAACCCGACTCATCCAGTTATATTGGATGTGCCTCTTGTCCTACCGTGGTGATAGAACCTGAAAGATCAGCTTGTGCTGGTCCGTGATGCCGTTCCCCAGGGAGTGGGAGTTCAGTTTCCCCTGCTTGTATGAATTTTGGCTGCTTTTATTCTTTGGAGTTGCAGTCTAATTGAGCTCCCCCCACCTTTTCCTGCCTGTTGAGGATGGACTCGGAAAGGGCGGGCAAATGCAGAGTTTACAAAGTCTGCAGAGTTGATGCTGGGTACAAGGGAAACCGTGTGGTTTTCTTATTTTGCTCGCCCAGATTCAAGCAAGAAGGAGATGCTATTGCAGATCAGAGTATTTTATACCACCATCCGTAGTGGTTTCTTTGCATTCCCCGCTGGGATTGGCTTAAACCTGGGTATTGCGAGGACCGCGGCAGCACGTGGGAAAGGGGTTTGCCAGAGTTGTGTTCCATTTTCAGCTGCTTTAGTGTGTTTGCTGAGTTTACGGGTTTGATCCCAACGTCCTTGGTGAAAAGAAATGGCAGCAAGCCTGGGCTGTGAAGTTCAAAGTTAGGATGCTGAAACCAACCAAGCAAGGCAAAAGCGCTATCGCTCACTGAGGCAGGAAACCGTCGGAGGCAGTTGCTCTGTCACCTGAGCTGAATTTACAGGCCGTGTTTCAGTGGAAAGCTGCCCCCAGGTCAGCGTGCTCCATGCGCTGTTTCACAAGTCCTTCCCCATTGAATTGTTCCTTTCAGGCCATGGAGAGAGAGGTCAGTGCCGCATTTGGCAGAGGTGAGCCAGATGAGATCATGAGCAGTGCCTTCAAACTAAAGGTCACTCGCGAAGACATCCGCACGCTCAGGAACCTTTGCTGGCTAAACGATGAGGTAAAACCAGCTGCAGCACAGGGCTAGTCTCACTCAGCCTTTATTGAAAAATACCCCTCTGCCGTGTACAGAAGTCCCGTCAACGTTCTTTGACGACCTCCGTGGCAGAGCCTAAAAACCTCTGTAGAAGTCTTATTTGAGGTATTGAAGGGTCGAGCGTTTCTGGAAGTTCCGTTACTTCTTGTATGACGCAGCTTCCCGGAGTTCGTCCGGGTTTTTGGTGTGGTGGGCAGGTGTTTTGATCAAACTGACGATGTAGCCCCGTGTGAAATTCTGGGAACAAAAGCTGACAGCTGAGGCTGGAGTTCTCTCTGCTGCGTGCTTAAGGGTGGCCAGAAAAGACATGGTGCTGTATTTTTGGTTGGGGAAGGCAGCGTCTTATTTTTACACCTCACGTTTCCTCTTTATGGTACAGGTCGTTAATTTCTACATGGGTCTGCTGATGGAAAGAGGCAAGAAGGAAGGATATCCAGCGGTCCACGCTTTCAGTACTTTCTTTTATGCCAAACTAAGATCTGGTGGCTACGATGCAGTAAGAAGATGGACCAGAAGTGTTGATGTCTTCAAGCAGGATATCATCTTCGTGCCTGTAAACATGAAAGCGCACTGGACACTAGCCGTGAGTCCCACGGGCTTTTTCTTTAGAATTGGACGGGGAGCAAAAACTGGCAAGAGAAGTCATTTAGATGTTGGGGGGTGTGCGGCAGAAGGTTGTGCTTTGTCTAATGGTCACCTTTTAATAACAGGTCATAGATCTCAGGAGGAAGACCATCATGTACTTGGACTCTCTGGGCCAGAAAGGGGACAAGATTTGTCAGACTTTGCTGTAAGTAACCGCTCCGTCACTGCTTTTATGGTGTGAATGAGGAGAGGGATTTTAGATTGAGTCCCTGTAAGGCGACTGCAAGTTTTCACATGGCTTGTAGATAACCAACCCGGAATCTTGGCGTTGCTTGCTGCGACTTGTCTGGCATCGGCTGCTTATCTGGTGTCACAGCGTCCCCTCCGCCCAGGGTCTGGGGTGCCTGGATTCTGCCACCTTCCCGTGGCAGGCACAGCCAAATCCACCATAGCCCCGTGGCACACATCTACCGGCTTTGTTAGTTGGATCCCAGTATGTGGGATGAAGGCACCCGGTGGAATTATGGCATTACAGTTCCTTGCTTGGTTTGTCTCTTTGTGCTCTGATAACATGTGATTTGGGGCTTTTTGACCTCTCTGAAGCAATGGAATCATTGGCCTTGTTCTTGACCATTAGCTCACAGCCTCTCCCTGTGTTTGTAAGTTTCAGATTGGGATTTTTCCTCAAAATCAGCCTTAAATCAGCTGCTGTGAGGATCCTCTGACATTTTACTGTCCTGCTGTTTGTCTTCCTGTGATCCTTCAGCCACTTTATTTTGTTGTTGGCCTAAATTACAGAGATGAAAAGGGATTTTTTGTTCCCTTTTGTTTTAACCAGCCAATACCTGCAAAAAGAAAGCCGGGAAAAAAGAAACCTGGAGCTGAATGTTTTGGAGTGGACTCTTCACAGCATGGAGCCACGTGTACGTGAGCACCACTTGGGTTTGAAATGGGAACTGTCAGTGCTTCTTTGGGGCCCAGATCCTGGCACGTGACAAAGAAAGGGCTGAGCTGATGTTTCTCGAGGAGTTGATAGTAAAAAGCAGTCCCTAAAGACTGGATTTAAGAAAGGTCACTTAAGAAAAAGGCGGTGCGAACCTCGAGAGGCCTCGCAGGGAGGAGGGCTGCTGCCCCTTCTGGGCCTGCCAAGAATTTGGATTGTAGTGTCCGAGTCCGGGAGGCAGAGGGGAGGGATGGTGTGCAGTGAACTGGGTCTGTTCCTCATGGGCGGGAGTGCGTATTCGGGATTAGGCAAGTAGGGTCAGGAGTGTGCGGTGAGCGCAGTGTCGGTGTGGGTAATGTGCGCTACTTCCAAGTTGCTTTTCTTTTGAGATAGAGGGAAATCCTCCATCTTCTTTGCATTCCTTAGGAGATCCCTCAGCAGCTGAACGGAAGCGACTGCGGCGTCTTTATGTGCAAATACGCAGATTACATCGCCAGAGAGAAACCATTCAACTTTAGCCAGGTGAGTGAAGGTCATAAACCCCTCCAGCCCCTTTCGCGCAGGGACAGGAGCCGGGGAGGTTACGCAGCAGCTCTTAATTGTGTCCGGGGCAGGGGCTGAGGTTTCGTGCCCCGTTTCGGTGCGTAGTTGCTGGGATCAGAACTTCCAAGTGGCCTGGGCAGGGCAGAGCTGTGGTTCTCCATCCCCGCCTTTGGGAGCTGCTGCCGGTGAGATTCCTCTTGGGCAAGATACTGCTGCCAGCGGGTTTGGCATATCTGGGCTCGATATCTTTTGGAGAAATGGCTTCTACCCTTTGACCAGTCAAGACAGCGCTTATTTTTATTGATTTCATTTTACACCGGTCTTTTATTAGCGTGCTTGTAAGCTGTCGCGCAGTCAAGTCAATCTGGTTTTGTCGGGTTGTCGTGTCACCCTCTTAGGAGCCGCGTGGGGTGTTGTACCCAAACGGTTGACAGTTCTTAAAGGGAACTTCATATTAAGGACTCCGCTGGGCGTTTATGCCTGTTTGCCGCCTCTTTCTACCGTGATGTCATTATTTAATGGATTTCTCTTCTCTTTTCAGACTCACATGCCATACTTCCAGAAGAAGATGGTGTGGGAGATAATCCACCAACAGCTGCTGTGACACATGGACTATTAGAGTTCTTATTTTAATTATGTTTCTTAGACCTTAGTTACATTTCTTAGACCTTTAGTTACTTTTCTTAGACCTTTAGTTAGTTTTCTTAGACCTTTAGTTACATTTCTTAGATGAATTTTCCTCTTTAGGTTATGAAGTAGAAGTTAAGATGGTTTGTTCCCCCCACCTCCCTTATTTTGGAGACAGTAACTCTGGGGTTTTGGTACACAAGTTTTCCTCTTCAAGTTATGAAGTAGTGGTTAAGACAGTTTATTTCCCCACCACCACCACCCACCCCACCCCCCCCTTATTTTGGAGACAGTAACTCTCTTTGAAATTAGCTAACGCACCTTAAGCGAGAGCCAGAAAGATGGGTGTGACATCGTTAAGGGCAGAGTGAAGAAGGAACATCGTCAACTTCCATGGCTGAGCCGCACGCTCGCGCCTCGCAGCGCACGCGACCACATTACAGACAAATGGGAAACATCTGTGGTGGTGGTTACAGTCGTGTTTGCCCAACTTACCTTCCCAAGGACAACGTGCTGAACTACCGTCTCCTCAAAGAGAGTTTTCCTCTGTTTCTGGAATATCTACTGTCTACTTGATTCCTAAAACTGGATTTGTCACGACCACGGAAAGAAAGCGTTTACCATCTCTTGATTTCTCACCAAAGCCCCTGTCCTTTGGGCTGGTTTGGGGTTGTTTGTTTTTTGCTGTCTCCAGGGAGTTATCTAATGTGAAAAGAGAAGTATTTATTTCTTTATATAATATAAATATTTATTTTAATAAAAAGAGCCTTAATGGAAGGAAACTCTCCCTGTGTCCTGGTTTGAGGTAAAAGAGAACCAATTTTGTTCAGTAACTTGGCTTCTTAGCTGGGCCTCTTCTACCAACTGAAATTAACTGCCTATTGTGCCGTCAGCGTTCACTCTCTCAGAGCGATAAGAGCAATGGTTACAGCTGATGCCCAGGCATGGGATGCAGAGAGGCTCTTGCTTATACTCATTGCTATAACCCCCACGGCCAACCAGCTTTGTTATTTGCCCCGTTGGAGGGTCGGAAGCGGAAAAGCATAGTGGGGTCCCACCTGCGGGGAGGAGCGACAGGACAGGTGACCCAAAACTGACCAACAGGGTATTCCATCCCATCTGCCTCATGCTCAGTAGAAAGGGGACCAAAGGATCAAAGGGTTCTTCTACCTGGGGAATGTTTACTTCGCCCTTTGATAATTATGCTGATGTGACCCCATCAGAGCTGGGGCATGGCAACCTTCTGGGCTCTGAGGATAAGGACTGGTACCTTGTTAAGATCGTGATTTTGTTGTTGATGCTCCTGAATGTGGTGCAGGGGTGGTTTCTTGTGAAACATCTGTGCAGGGGCTGCTGGAGGGGACCGTGCGCTGCCGCCACTCAGACCCGCGCAGCCGCTCGGCGATCTGCAGCGGCGCGAACCGCGGCCCCGCCCGGCCCGGCCGCAGCTGTCCCCCCCGGAGCAACGGCGCCACCGGCAGCCGCCTCCCCCACGGCACCGGCGCCACCGGCAGCCGCCCCCCCCCGGAGCAACGGCGCCACCGGCAGCCGTCTTCCGCACCGCCACGGCACAGGCGCCTCCGCCGCCGCCTGCACCGGCACCGGCACCCGCACCACCGGCAGCCGCCCCCCCCACCGCAACAACACCGGCCCCTCCGCCGCCCGTCCCGGCACAAGCCGCGCCCCCCCCTGCAGCGGCACAAGCCACGCCGCCGCCTCTCCCGGCACAACCTACTGCAGCCACTACAACCAGTACCAAAACTACTCCAACTCCATCAAAATCGGTACAAGCCGCCCCGGGAACCAGGAGCAGGAAGAGGAGGTCAACTCCTTCCCCTGCCCCTTACCACAAAGACCACCTCAAGTCACAGAGCTTGGGGGAGAGTTCTGAACAAGATCCAGGGGAGGGTCCTTCAAGACCACAGAAGGGAAAGAGACCTTTGAAAACAGACAAAGGCCAGAGTCCTTCTAGAGCAGATGCTGGAGAGGCCCCTTCTGGGGCAGCCTCCCCACAGGAGGACTCAGATGTAGAGGGAGTTGTTCAATCCTTCTCCGTGAAAGATCTGAGAAGTATCAGGAAGGACTTTAGTCGTCATGAAGGCGAAACACTTGTCTCCTGGTTGCTCCGATGCTGGGATAGCGGGGCAGATACCCTAGACTGAGATGGCAGAGAAGCTAGGCGATTGGGAAACCTGGCCAAGGATGGAGGGATTGATAAAGAAATTGGGAGAAAGACAAGCACTCTCAGTCTCTGGAGGCGACTGGTGTCAGCCATAAAGCGCAGGTATCCCTTCAAGGACGATATCGAATGCCGTCCAAGTAAATGGACCAACATGGGAAAAGGTATGAAGTACCTGAGAGAACTGCCTGTGCGAGAGGTGATTTATAGTGATGGGCAAGCGACAGTAGACCCTGATGAAATGCCATGCAAACGATCTCTGCTCAAAAAGTTTGTACAAAGTGCACCATCAACATATTCCCACACATTGTCAACAATGGTCTGGGGAGGATCCGATACTGACACACCAACTGTAAATGAAGGGGTTAAGAAGGTACGACAGTATGAAGACAGTCTCTCTGGTCCCTTCTCTGTGGCAGCCATAGAAAAGCTGACTGTGACCACCGAGAAAATGACTGAGAAACTGACTGAGAAAATAGAGCAAATGACCCAGAGATTAGTTGAGCAAACCGATAAACTGTTTGATAAACTAACCAAGGTGGAGGAAAAACTCCATGCTTTCCCTGTACAGACTCATGTTGCAGCTGCTAAGAGGAAACGCCCTCCTACTCAAGAGAAAAACCACCCTCCGACTCAAGACAAATCAAAGCTGATGCGAGATATCCTGTGGGTTTGCCTCTGTGAATATGGAGAAGACATGAAGAAGTGGGATGGAGAACCTACCTCAGCCCTACAGGCACGGGTGCTTGAGCTGCAAAATGAAGCAGATAGGAGAAAGGATTCTTACAGGAAGAAGGCTGCTCCAACCTACGGTAGGCGATCCTACGGACCAGGTAGGAACCGATCTGCTAATCGTAGGTACTACGGTCAACAGTAGAGGTGCCCTGCCTCCAGCCAGGAGGAGGAGAGGGACAACCGAATTTATTGGACTGTGTGGATTCGACGGCCTGGCACATGAGAGCCACAAAAGTATAAAGCCCTGGTGGACACTGGTGCACAGTGGTGGTGGGGTTTTTTTGCTGTCTCCAGGGAGTTATCTAATGTGAAAAGAGAAGTATTTATTTCTTTATATAATTTAAATATTTATTTTAATAAAAAGAGCCTTAATGGAACAAAACTCTACCTGGTAATAAGAGAGGGTGATTTATTCTTTTTTTTATTTAACTGAAAAAAAGTTGGATGTAGCGATGTGGTTTTTTGCTCCCTCACAATCCCCCAGGAAGAGGATTGGAGCCAGGAGGAGCATCGGAGCACAGAAGCCGCGAAGCGATGGTCACACAGTGCTGCAGGGGCAATCGAGGTGTCGTTCAGTGGTGAGATGAGCAAGCAGCATCCCGAAAATCCGCCCCTGGAGAGGGGTCAGTGGTGTACGGACACTCTCTGTGTTCTGTAAGCCCCCTTTGGGGAGCCCCTGCTGCCCCCTTGGCAGTGCCCGGGTGGCTGTGACTGCTGAAAGCTGGTTTGGTGCGTTGAGGTGTTAGGTGGGGTGGCAGCAGCCCCTGCCCGCCCCGGGAGGGGGGACACCACCTCTCCGGTGGCACTGGATGGGTGGGAGGGAGGGAGGGAGCACAGCTCTGGAAGCCATGGAGAAAGGCGTGGGGGTGTCCCTCATCGTGGCAGCCCCCAGCAGCCCTACCCCGCCACCCGGCCACCCCAAGGGACACCCAAGCCCCATCTTGGTCTTCTCCCCGTTGGGTGACGCCCTTCCACCCACCCCGGAGGTGCGCTCCTCTCCTGCGGGGGGGACGCCCAGCGCTCGCCTGGCTAGAGAAGCACCGGGGGGGGGGGGGGGGGGGGGGATGGGGGTGGGTGACTGGGGGCATCTGAGCTTCCCAGTTACAGGGGCGTAATTAGTGCACCATTAATAACCATTAGTAACCACTTTGGCTCTGCTAACCAACTGCGGCGAGGCCCCCACCCCGCTTTAGCACAGGCTTCCTGATGCCAACACCTCCCCGAGCCACTGGGTAAAGCTGCGCCTGGCAAAAAACCACCACCACCCCAAAAAAACCCCACAGCCCAGCCCCCACTCCCCACCCACCCCTTCTCCCCCCATCACAGCCATGGGGCAAACTCCCACCACCACCACCCCCCAATCTCAGCTCGGCCATGACCCCCCCGAGACACTGGAAAGAGAGCAACGGAGAGCGAGCTCAGGCTCGTGTGAGCTGGAGAGATTTCTCTTTTTCTTGTGATGATGTTGTCGTTGGGTGGGGTTTGGTTGTCTTTTTTTCACGGAACACTTTGCAGTAGAGGACAAAAATATGGTGTCACAGCCCCTGGGGCCACACTGGCACCGCCACCTCACCCCCCCCCCCCTTCGCTCCCGTCCCTCGTCCCTCCTCTTCCCAGCGGCTTTCACCACTTTCCTTGCTTGGTTTTGTTTTGTGTTTGTTTTTTTTTTTTTTTCCTTACAACCTTTTTTTATATTTGAGTTGGGGTTCTTTTTCCCCTTTTTTTCCGCCTTTCTTCCCCCCCTTTTTTCTCTTTCTCTTTTTTTTTTCTTTTCTCCTTTTTTCTTTTGCTTTTTTTTCTTTTCCCCCTTTTTCTTTCCACCACTTTTTTCCCCTTTTTTTTTCTCCTTTTTAACATTTCTCAAGCTTTCTCCAAAGGAACAGCCCCTGGCTCTCAGCTAGCCAAAGGAGACTACGGAAGAGCATTGGCACCCGTGGGAGTGGTTTCCTTCTCCTGCTTCACACTCGGTTGAGATCGTTTTTTCCAACTCGTCTTTTTATTTTTTTAACAAATTAAACACAAAAAAAAGCTCCAAGTATCAGTTTTACAAGGCACACAAAATCTCTAGAAGGGAAACACAAACGCAAGGTGCTGAGGTATGAAAACCTGAGGTGTTTTTTTCTGTGTGGATGTGTGTGTGTCATCTGGGGTTGGGGGTTGTGTGTGCTTTATTTTTGAAATTTTAAAAAAATAATAATTTTGCTAGGTTTTTTGTTGTTTTTTTTTTGTTTTTTTTTTTTTTTTTCCCCAGCCCTGGGCTGACAACCTCTTGGAAATCCGGTGTTTCCCCCGTCGTGGTTTGGCCTCAGCCGGCAACAAAGAACCACGCGGCCGCTCGCTCCACTCCCGCAGCCGGGGGCAAAATCGGAAGAAAAAGGCAAAAAACTCGCGGGTTGAGATAAAGGCAGTTTAAGAGAAGAGCAACGGGAAGGGCAAACAATCCCAATAACAGCGGTAAAGGAATAGACGGACGCGATGACAGCGCCTCCGCGCACCGACCGGCCCCGCACCGCCGCAGCCCGCTCCCAGCCGCCACTTCCCGCCCCCTCCCCCGGCGAGCTCCCCCCAGCCCCGGGCATGGCTCACAGGGGATGGGATACCTGTGTCCCTGCCGGCTCCTCGGGGAAATTAACCCCATCCCTGCCGGAACCAGGACACCCCCCGCCCCTCTTTCCCCCCTTCTCTCCTGCAACCCGCATCTTTCAGCCGCGTCGGGGCGGTGATGGAGAGCGAAGGGACAGAGGGACAGCCGGGACAGGGGGACGCAGCAGATGCCAACCCCAGTTTGGGACTCAGGGAAGCAAAGAGGAAAGGGCGCGTGAAAGAGAAATGCCTCTTTGAGGAGACGGGATCCCTTCTCTTGGCTCATACAGGCACTGCTCTTCTCAAAGCCCTTAAGAAATCGCTTTTTAACGCTCCTTTAATTATTATGGGGGGTTTCACCCCCTGCTGGCAATCCTACATCCCTGCTCTACCGGGCATTAGAGAACCACTGGACTAGTTCCTGTCCTTGAACCTCGAGAAAAGCCGGCTTTGGCTAAAAACCAAACATCCTCCTCCGCCCCCACCCCCTCTGAAAAAAAAAAAAAAAAATTAAAATCCTTACAAAACTGAAAAATCCTCCGGCTCCTCTGGCTGTGCCTGAGGTGAAAAACAGGTGGCTTTTAGTAAATTAAAAATAATTAAAAAAATTACTAAAAACTCTCTCTCTGCCTGTGTTAGTCCAACTAAAGGGATAGCGTCGGGAGGCGACGGAGGAGGAAGGGGGAGGCTGTGGGATGGAGAGAGCCCTCCCCGTACCCCTCAGCTGCGCATCCTCGCAGCGCCACGGGGAATGGGGGGCTGTGTGTTTGGGGGGGTCTTTGGTTTGCTCCCCTGACCTGCTGGGGGTGGGGGAGGAGGGTTTGGGAGGGGGGGGGGGGGGGATATCCGGCAGTGGGGTTACATTCATCGGGCGGTGCTGGGCGGCACGGCGGGAGCCTCCCTTGCTGTGCTGCGAGGCCGGGGCTCCCAGAGCGTGTTTCTGCTCCTGCTGCTTCACCTGCTGGAGCATTTCCCTCATCTTGCGCTGTGCAGTCCTGGGGAGGAGAGGGGAAAAGCAAGAGGTGGGGGTCAGGGCACCGCTTCTCCCCCCACCACCCACTCCCGAGCCCCCACCGAGCATCTTACTGCTCCCAACTTGTCACTCTGGACAAGCCATAATTAATTCTGGGGGCGGTTATGGGTGTTGTTTTTTGTTTTGGTTTGGTTTTTTTTTTTTTTTTTTTTTTTTTTTTTTTTAACTTGTGCTTCCTCCATTGCTCCTCGAGAGCACCTGAATTTTTCTGGGGGGCTGCGATCCTGCTCGAGTGGACAGGAGACAAGGTTATGGAAAAATGCACCCAGGTGGGATGCGGGTGGCTTTGCCTGCACAGAGGAGTCCATTCACACCCTGGGTGCTGCTCTGCACGGCATTCAAAACACCCATTTTTAGCTCAATCGAGCCAATCTTCAATTTCAGCACTCGCACAGCCGGGGGGAGCTACCGAAACACCTTCAGTGCATCTTGGGGACACAGGGACCTCCCAAAAGAAGAGTGGCAGGGTGCTCGGGTGCTGCTGGGCTCAGCAAGCCCTGTGCCTTTCCTCGGTGGATGAAAGCGGCCGGGGAGGATCAGGTAAAGCCGCGGCCAAACTGTACCTGACTGGCAAAGAAATGCCCAATGACTTTAACGATGACCTCCTCGTTCTTGTCCGGGGTTTGGTCTCGTGGCACAAGGACTTCCGCGCTGGTTAAGTTTTACAGTTTGTTCACCTGGAGCGAACCACAAGAGGCTTCTGTTGTGGAAGAGCCAAAATCCTCCACTGCCACAGTCACGACGGCACCAGGCACCCTGTGTGTCTCCCCCTTCCTTGGGACCAACGAGAACCACCACCAGAACATGGGGGCTGAGGGTCAAGACATCGCTGAGACCACTGAGCACCCAGGATTTGTCCCCCTGGGGTGGGCAGGGGTGATGGGTGATGCCCAACTTTGCATCCCCGGGGCACCACCCCCCACCATTTTGCCACCTTTGCCTGTCACGTGGCCGGCGGCGAAGGAAGGCACCTTGATGTGGACTTCAAGCTTCACTTCTTCTTTCAGGTTAAAGAAGTTATCCTCTTTCAGCTTCCCAAATATTCACCCCTGGGCCTGGGGAGGAGACGGACAGGAAGGAAAACCATCAGGCAGCGCCCGCTGTGCCCCTCCATCCCCAAAGGTGATGATGTCCCCACGTCCAGCAGCATCAAAACCACGGTACCCAGCAAAGAGCTCCCCTGGCGCTGAGGGAGGCCAAGCCAGGCTGGCAGCACAGTGGTGACCACAGGGATGCTCTCGACTTGTCCCTTACTGTCTCCCCCACCCACAGCCCCCACCCAGCGCACCTTGAACTGAGCCTTGGGCGGCCCCGTGATGATGACCATCCGCTCACTGGCCTTGGGACCTTCTGACGGGGCGATCTGGGGAGGGATGGGGGAGAGGGAGCATGAGCGCGGCCCCCACTTCAGCAAGACCTTCCCTCGGTGGGATGTGCCCCCCCAGCGCAGGGCAACCCCCCCATGCAGGAGCATCCCCTCCCACCCGAGCCGGGTTGATAACCAGGGTGCTGCAGGCCTGGCCTTCTACTAATGACAGGCCGGAGAGGTGGGCACATGCCAACCTCATGAAGTTCAACCAGGCCCAGTGCAAGGTCCTGCACCTGGGTCGGGGCAATCCAAGCACAAATCCAGGCTGGGCGGAGAATGGATGGAGAGCAGCCCTGAGGAGAAGGACCTGGGGGTGCTGACTGATGAGAAGCTCAACATGAGATGGCAATGCGTGATCACAGCCCAGAAAACCACACATATCCCAGCCTGCATCAGAAGTGTGGCCAGCAGGGCGAAGGATGGGGTTCTGTCACTCTGCTTTGCTCTGGTGATACACCACCTGGAGTACTGCATCCAGCTCTGGAGCCCCCAACATAGGAAAGACATGGACCTGCTGGAGTGGGGCCAGAGGAGGCCACGGAGATGCTGTGAGGGCTGGAGCCCCTCTGCTGGGAGGACAGGCTGAGAGTTGGGGTTGTTCAGCCTGGAGCAGGCGCTGGCCAGGGGGGCTCCGTACAGACCTGAGAGGTACGCCCAGGAGCTCCATGGTGGGAGAGAAAATGAGAGTCAGTGATGGCCCCAGCATGCCAGACCTTTCCCAGCCACCCCCAGCCCGACGCAGAGCAGCGTGCCACCACTGTGAGCCCGGCAGGGACACGGGGACAACCCTTCAAGCCCTGAAACCCTGGGGTGATGTGCAGCCCCATCCCAGCGCGATGGGGCTGGGAGACGGATGGGGGGTCCCAGTTACTCCCAGTCCCTCCCCACTGCCACGTTTCCACCCATGTCTTGCCTTTGTAGGGGAAAACCAGGACACAACTCTCTCCCGCTCTGCGTTCCAGCAAGTGCAACCAGATGCTACCTGCAAACCACCATTTCTCATGTGGAGAAGGAGCAGACCCAGCTCCCCTGCCCAGGCTGGACGCCACTCTCGCTCCCAGCCCTCTAGTTAAACCCGCTGTGCCGAGGTTGTGCTCCCTCTCACATTGAGCCCGTGCTCCCTGTGTCCACCCTCTGCTTCTGGCCACGGGCTGCTCCATGGCTCCTATACCAACATGTCCTCTCCTGCCCAGCCAGTCCTCAAGGCCAGCGTGGACACTGCACCTCCTCACTTCCCTCCCTTCACCAGGAGCCTCATTCCTTCTCCTCCATCCTTGCCAGGTCTCTACAGCTCCACAGTTGAAGCTACTGCCACCGGCCCCAGGTCCTGCTGAGGATGCAGTCAGAAATGACCACTCCACGGTGTGAAACGTAAAGTACTTGGGTGGAAGGAGCAGAGGCCTCACCAGGGTGGCTTCAAAAAGGTCCCACAAAGCTTTGGGGTGAAGGAGGTCCCACCAAACGCTGCCCTTTGGGACACCTGCCCAGCTCTTCTCCAGCACACCAACAAACGCTCAACCAGATGCTTCCCCAAGGCCACGCTTGCTCGGGCCGTCGCTGCAGGCAGAGCATCCTCCCGCACAGCCAGACCAACCGACCCTTCTCAGTGCCCTCCGGGGCCACCGCGCACATCACACTCACGCCCCTCCGCACCACCAGCCTGGCACTCACCCTTCTCCTCCGACGGCTCTGCTGCTGGCGTTGCCAGGGGAAGAAAACAGCACAAGTAAATGAACCTGCACGAAACTAGAAGTTAAAGAGGACCGGCCAGTAAGGATAAAACAATATCTCGTATCTTATGAGGGGAGGAAAGGTCTAAAACCAGTAATTGATTCTTTGTTGAAGGATGGATTGTTGGAACCCTGGATGTCACCTTACAATAGTCCAATTCTACCGGTCAAGAAGGCTGAGGGGAGATAGAGATTAGTCGCAGACCTACGAGAAGTCAATAAACGAGTACAGACTCGGCAGCCTGTGGTTTCGAACCCATATACCCTCCTGAGTAAAATATCGCAGAATTGTAAATGGTTTAGTGTAATAGACCTTAAAGATGCCTTTTGGGCCTGTCCATTAGGGGAGGAGAGTAGAAACTTATTTGCCTTTGAATGGGAAGATCTGGACACTGGGAGGAAGCAGCAACTCCGCTGGACCTCCCTGCCTCAAGGGTTCACAGAATCCCCAAATCTATTTGGACAGACGCTAGAGAAAATTTTAGGGGAGTTCCAGGCAGAACCCGCAGTACGAATCTTGCAATATGTAAATGATCTGTTGGTATTGGGAGAGAGGGAGCAAAAAGTCAGAAAGAGACATCGATATGTTTGCTGAATGTTTTTTTTTGGAGAACAAGAGTTAAGAGTCTCAACAACACAACTGCAGTTTGTACAAAAAGAAGTAAAGTATTTAAGGCATCTAATTAACAAAAGAAAAAGAAAAATCAATCCAGAACGAATTACAGCATTAAGTGTCCCAAGAACGAAATGTGAAATAAAGAATATTTTAAGGTTACTAGAGTACTGTAAATTATGGGTTAAAGGATACACTCAATCAATAAAATTTCTGTATGACAAACTTGTAAAAGACAGTCCAATACAGCGGACAGAAGACAAACAAGAGCAATTTAAAGAATTGAAGCAGAAGTTAATAGAAGCCCCGGGTTTAGCCCTCCCCTCCCTAGAAAAAAAAAAACAAAGAATTTCACCTTCTTCTAAACACGGAAGAAGGGATAGCGCATGGAGTTGTAATGCAGGAACGGGGCGGGGAAAGGAAACCGGTGGCATACTTATCCAAAATGAATGGACCCGGTATGTTGGGGGTGGCCCACATGCATACAGGCAGTAGTGGCCACAGCAATATTAGTAGAAAAAAGCCAAAAATTAACCTCTAGAAGAACCCTAATCATGCATACCCCCCCCACACTGTAAGAACTATATTATCTCAAAAGTCTGGCCGGTGGTTAACAGATTCCAGAACTTTGAAGTACGAAACCATTTTAATAGAAAAGAATGATTTGACCCTCGTAGTAGACGGAAACCTGAATCCTTCACAATTCCTGTAGGGACAGGCAAGTGGGGAGCCGCACCATGATTGATTAGATTTTATAAATTACCAAACCAGGGTAAGAGAAGACCTAATAAACACACCAATGCCCTATGTAAAAAAAAAAAAAAAAAAACAAAAACAAAAAACCAAACCCAAAAAACTATCCAACAACTTTTTATAGACGGTTCCTCCTGATGTATAGATGGAAAGAGAGTAAGTAGTTACGTCATTGAAGCAACAAAAGGTGGGAGGGGAGGGGAGGGGGAGGGGAGGGGAGGGCCATTTTGAATGGGAGGAGAGGGAAAGGGGGGGGCGAGAGATAAGGGGGGGCGAGAGAGGAAGAGAGGATGGTGGGGGGTGCGGGAGCGACTGTGTGAGGGGGGAGTGAGGGGAATGGGTGTTTGTGAGGGGGGAATGGGTTTTCGTGAGAGGGAGAGGCGAAGGAGAGGAGGTTTGCAGGGCTGTGAGGTGCCTGTGAGAGAGGAGGCCCCGGAGGGAGGTGAGTGGAAAGGGCTGTGTGTGGAAAGAAAAGCTTTAAGGACAGGCTGGGCTGGGGAAAGGTGGTGGGCCCCGAGGGAGGGCTTGGGGAGCGGGGCTAGAAGCGTGGGTTTGGGGCAAAACTCTGGGAAAGAAACTGCAGGACAGGGCCAATCTGAGGATACAGTTTTAGCGAAGCTTCAAGCAAAGGGTGACCAAAGGTGCCTCTTGTCCTTTTGTGGGCGGGTTTTGTCTAAGTTATTCATGCGAGTGGACTTTTGCCACACGGGATGGGAACGTTCGCTTCCCGGGATAGCTGATGCCCCTGGATAACCACTGCCCGCGAAGCACTGCGAAACCCCGTGTTCAAAAATGAGAACAAAGGCCGGGTTTTGCCTCTCGGAAGGATCTCTAAGCACCGTCTCCACGTTATTTTCAGTACCTTTCTGGTTGTTTTCTTTGCCCCCATCCCCGCGATGTCCGTCGAGGGGGCTGGCGGAGCTCTGCAGGCGGACGTCCGTCTCATTTTGGAGAAGGCTGGGCTGGTTTCGGGCGGTCCCGGCTGATTTTGGGGAGGGCAGGGATGGTTTCGAACTCGCAGTGCCCGGTGCGGGGCTGCGGTGGGGCCCGGCCCCCTCGTTCTCCTCGGCGCGGCGCGGCCCCGCCCCTCTCGCCCGCTTTCGCCGCGGCGACGCTGGGGGGCGTGGCCCGGGTTTGCCCTTCGGCGCATGCGCGGTTGGGCGGACGCGAAGGAGAACGTTTCCGGTGTGCGTCGGCGGTCGGTACCGGGAGAGACGGGGGGGACCGGGGCCGAGGAGAGCAGGAGCGGGAGAGGGAGAGGGAGAGTGGGTGGGTGGGTGGGTGGGCGGGTGGGCGGGCGGGCGGGGCGGCGGCGGCAGGAGCGGTGGTGCGGAGGAGTCCAGGGCCAGTTCGGGGGATTGTGGGGTGGCGGGACCGGGCTGGGGGGCTCGGGGGGCGGCCTGGGCCTGTTTGGGGGGGACAGAGCCGAGTGGGGGGTCCCCGGAGGGAACAGGGCCGATTCAGGCTCCCCCGTCCCCCGCTGCCGCCCCCTCACCCCCCGCTCGCTCCCCGCAGGTGGCGGCAGCCCCGGCCGCAGCGCAGGGTGCCCGGGGCCGGCCTGGCCGGGCGCTTGGCTCCGCTCTGGGCTCCGCTCTCAGCCTCCCCCGGCAGGTCAGCCCGGCCGTGCCCCCTTCGCCCGCCTCCAGCCCACGGCCGAGCCCCCCCAGGTACCCCCGAGATGGGTCGGGGGGTGTCAGCGCTGGGCCCCCTGAAGCGGGGGTGGGTGGTGGGCACGGGCATTGCTGGGAGCCCGTGGGCAGCCCTGGGACCCCCTTAAAGCCCACGGAGAGCCCCGGGGCCCCCTTGTCTCCCCCAGAGCCGACGGGGAGCCGTAGCTGTGGAGTCAGCTTAAGGAGTCTGCCCTAAGGGCTGCTGCTTTTTGGAGCGTTGGGGGAGGGGGAGGGTTGGCGGTGTGGGGAGTGGAGGTGTGTGGGAGGAGTCCCGTGTCTTGAGGGAGCTTTGGAGGTGTTGGGCAGATTTGGGGGAGTGGGGGAGGGATCCCCTCACTTGGAGCTCCCTGGTTCTTTTCTTCTAAACTGTGGGAGGCAGCGGGCGAAGGGGGAAGGCAATAGAGTGGGTTGCTGTACTTCAGTCCTTGTTTGAGAGTCAGCGACTCTGCTCCCTTGCTGCTCAGCAGACTATTGGCTCCGTGGGGCTGTTTCTCCAGGCAGGCTACGACTACAGAAACGGCCCCACTTCCTCGGAAGAGTTGTCAGCGGTGATGTCTCCTGGGAACATACTGCCTGACGTTGGATAGACCTGGCACCACGCAGCAGCTCAGAGCTCCACAGCGTATGCTTCCACGCTCAGTTCCGTCCCCTGCGTGGGAACCCGCTCTTTCTCCGTCCCTGCTGGCAGCTCCTGTGGAGGCTCCTGGCCGAGGACCAGCCCCAGTTTCCCCACTGCCCCACCAGCAGCCATGGGAGAGCGGGGGTGTCCTGAGTGTGTGAGCACCACTGGCTCTGTTGCTGCACTGGGCCAGGCCTCCAGGAAGTGGTAGAGGGAGCTCTGGGAAGAGGAGCTGCTCCTCAACAGGCTGCTGCAGTCCTCCGAGTTGGCCAGCAAGCACAGGCTGCAGGGTACAGCCACGCAAACCTGGGGTGTCTGCCGTGGGAAATGTTAAAGAAATAAAATGTTGGTCTCTATCCCTGGTGCTGTGGTTCATCCTGCCATCCCGCGGCTGGGGCTGTGCCCCCCTCAGTGCCCGACCCAGTGGGACAGGCTGGCACTGCGGGCACCCACCAACCTGGGGGGGTGGTGGTGTCGGGGGAGCTGGGTGGGCTGGAGAAAGGGAGGAAGCACCTCTTGAAACCAGCTCGGCCCTCTCCAGCCCCAAAAGCCTCCCCAGAGGCACCAGAGGGGACCCCCAGATCCTTGAAGGGCTGCCCCAGATACCCTCTGGCCTGCAAGACTTCCCCCCCCCCCCCCCCCCCCCCAGGACCCCATAAGGGCCGCCCAGGACCCCTTACGGACACCCCAGTGGCGTCCCAAATCTGGGTTCTTTACTTGCTGGGCAAGCCAGTAACACACTGTGTGGGAGCAGCCAGCCAAGCCGGTTTCAGAGCACCAGAGGTGAGAGGCAGGGAGCTGCCATCCCACTCAGCTCCATCCCCGCCGTGCCTTGGCTGTGCAGAGAGAACTTGGGGGGAGCTGCAAAACAGCTCAGCCCGGGCTTATCTCAGGATGGCACAGAAAAACCAAGACCAAATGGCCCTTAACAAACAAAATGCCCCGAGTCCCATCCCACCACTCTGCCCGTGACATTGAGTGCTGGACATCACAAATTGGCAACAGAGACTTCGCTATGGCACCACCAGAGGGAAATATCCCAGACAGTGTAATCCACTCGGGCATAATCCTGCACCCTCACCGAGTCAGGAAATATAAACCGCGGGGTCTGGGGAGACAAATGGGGAATCCTCCAAGGATACAGCTGGCCCCTCGGAGATCCGTCCCCCCCATCCAGGACGCTGTACAGGGTAACTTCCCCGGGATGGAGCGACCTCACCTGAGAGAGAGAGGGTAAGTGACTAAGAAACATCCGTACGGTATAGGGCATGCGATTGAGTTTGTGACTGGTGCACTCTTCTAAGGCATTAATATCTAGCGCCCTTGTGGTTTGCGTTGCTACTTGTCGGGGGCATTTGTAGCTCGCAATAGTGGATCCCGCTAATTTCTTTTAAACTGCGATAGTGTAATCGCCATCGCACACACAGAACTTGCAATAGTGACGTATTGGACCTGTGAGTGAAGTCCAAATAAATTATTAATTTGAACCTCTCAGTGAAGCCCTTTTTCCCGTTTTGTCACACACACAGAGCAGAGGTATTTCTAAGTTTATGCTATTAATGCGCAGAAATGGGCTGCTTGTCCCAAAACAGGAGCGCTCACACCTTAGTTCCAAAAATCTCCACTTTTATTCATTGATTATTACATATTCGAACAATTAATACATATTCCCTGTCATTCCCTCTAATGACTGGTCAAGATTTCTTTGCTTCCCACGTAAAGGAGTGCGCAGACTCTGTCTTTTTTTTCCTTCTTTTGAGTAGGTGGTACCGTTTGGGGAGGTGGTCAATGAGTGGGTGGTCACCATCTCCCCCTGCCGGAACTCCCTTTTACCTGCTTTTCCTCTCATCTTGGCACTTCCGAGTGGTTTTCGGGGTTTGCTGACCAGGCCTACAGTTCATGGCTCTCTCGACAGGAACCCCCTGCTTCTCAACAGTGCTCCATCGCCTGCTGGGTAGTTCCTTAACTGAACCATAGATAAATCGTGTCCAGTAACTATTTCTCTATGTGAAGATGAGGTCAAGAAATAGCGTTGGGGCAGTAGAGAGGACTTGAGCAGCAGCAGGTTTCCTTTGTTGCTTCAATGACATTTAATTTTCCTAGTTGATGTCCGTTTTACTACAACAATTCCCCCCTTTGAGACTTATCCAAGTCTTTCTGTACTTGGATGAGCCTCATTTTCTATCCCGTATCACTAATACATAAGATTGAGATAATTGCTTGATAACGAGACTCTTAAGACATTCGAACAAAACTCACTATGATGACAAAAACCTTTGCAGCCATCCGGTCAGGGCAAACTCCAATGTCATTCCCTGAACTAACCTGACTGCCATTGTCACTGCCAAACGCCGTATTATTTGTGCAAACACCAATGGGCGCTACAGTGCAGCACGAAAGGCCAACGCCGACTCTGGCAGATAACCCAGAGGCCTCGCGGCCATACAACGCCTTCACCTGCCCCAATCCTGCTGCCGGCTCTGCCACGGTGGTGCCACAGTGCTCTCTGGTGGGAAAACGCGGCGTGGGCCCGGGTTCTCCTTCGCTTCGCACCACCAGCTGTGCGGAACAGGTTTTGACGGCTTCAGTTATTTACAGCACAAACCCAGCAAGAGCAGCCCCAGGACTGGAACGTTCAACAACCCAATGTAATAAATTAAGGAGAAAAACACATAAACCAACCCTTACTCCTATCAAAAGAACAACAAACCTTACTCCTATCAGAAGAACACTAAAGCCTAAAACTAAGAGCTAAAAGATGCCTAACTAAGACCTAAAACCTACACGTCACTATCACCTGGGGGGGAAACACTATTAAATATGATAACTCTGCCACTCTCATCTTGTGGGTCCTTCGTGAGTGGGGGCGACCTCGTGGTGGTGGACCCTCCGCAGAGCTCAGGTGCTGCCGGAGGCGAGAGATGGTGGGTGGGGTTTTCTCAGTGGAGGAAAGGGACCTGGTTGCTGGGCTGCACCGGCAGTTGCCCAGTTGCCAACTAGAGGCGGTCACCCTCTGGGCTTCTGCCGGCTTCGCCGCCCTTTAAAGACGCCTCTGAGGCCTTCCAATCCTCCTACGGGCGATGGTATTTCACATGTGCATTCCTCCCGTTGACTGTCACAAACACCCTGGACAGGAGAAAAGAAAGGGGGATTTTTTTTTTTTTTTTTCAAAAAAATTTGTTAGACGACACTTCATTATTTCTAATTTTGTGAGTTTCTGGTCTGTTTTGCTGCGTGGTGCCACAGAGTCTCTGCCAGCACCCCGGGTGGGACCTCGGTGGTTAAATATGGCAGATCATTAGGGATTAAAATAGTAGAATTAATGGCGCGACGGCTTAAAATCGGGTCGCACTGAAACTCGAGTGGCTCTGCGTGGCACGAGCGATGTCGCTTGGCACGAGCGACTGCAGCGCGGGAGCCCTCGGGCCGCAAACCGCAAGAAGGAACTTCAGTGGAAACTTTTTCTCAGCCAAAAAAACCGAGAAACGCTGGGATTCTCGCCCGAGGAGATGAACCGCCCCAGGCCTGTAATGGGAGGAAAGGGCCTTCAAAGGGAGAGAGAGACCCTTGTGGCTGCAGTCAGCGGGAGACGGAGGAGCCCCGAGTGCGGAGGAGATGGGAAGAGGATGGAAATGCCGAGTCTCCATCGGTTTGAGCCCAAAGCAGCGGGTTTTGAGAAGAAAAAACGAGCGGCTCACCTTCCACACTGCCCGCAGGGAAACCCAGCCACATCGCCTGCGCCTCCAGCCCCGCACGGAGCGTCCCCGGAATGGCGGGAGGGACTGCCTGTGCCATGGGGCGTCTTTTCGCTGCTCTTCTGCTTCTTGGTGAGCTTTTCATTGGGCCCGAGCCGGCGCCTCTTCTTCGGGCTGCAACCAGCCTGTAAAGCAGACAGCCTGTGCTCATTTCTCCTTCTCCTCAGCAAGGGGGACAGCTAAAGCGAAAAACTGGCTGGAAACATCCCCAAACGGCCCAGGCAGTGAGGGGTCTATTTGTGTGCCGGGTGGAACACATTCTATCAGCCCCAGCCTGCCCCGGTGAGCTCCTCCGAACGCTAAAACAGCCCAAAAAATGCTGAAACTCGACGGGGAGGATGGGGTGCAAAGACAGATGGTGAAAGAAAAACCGTATTATTTCTACCGTCCTCAGCGGAACAGCACTTTCCTCCACAAAAGTCTGTAAAATGGGTTTAAAACATAGAATTACTGAGCACTGAAGGGACATGGTTACCCGGTGTCTACCACCAAAAAAAACCCTAAATAATATGTGTTTCTGTGAGCCAAAGTCCCATTTCCTGGCAAGGAAGGTTTTGGCAACACCCGCGCAGAGGTGGGTCACCAACAGTTCCTTTGACGGAGCACTGGGACGTTACGGAACATCCCCAAAAATCATCATCAGCAAGTTTAATGCGAAGTGGATTGTTTCCCAGAGCCTGGGAGAAGGCGATCATGGAGGAGCGGCATCTCGCACCCACCCCCAGCGGTTTTCCTACCTTCTCTTCAGCCTCCTCCACCTCATCCGTGCCTCGCTGCAGCCTTTTGGCTGTCCATCCTGGTCGGGTGGCGCCAAACCTGACGTGTTTTTTCCAGGTGTAGTAATATTCCACACACTGGGCCACAGTCTTCGTCTGAATCTGTCGGGAGAAAACCAGAAGCGATCGATGAGGGAAATACCGCAGGAAAACGCTGAAGGCACAGACCCAGGACAGATCTATCCAGCACTGTTTGTCCTCCCCTGTGTCTGCGGTTCCCACAGCGCAACGCACAGGTGAGATCAGGCCGAAAACGAGCCCCCTTCTTCTGAAAGGGCCGTAAAGAAGCCTTGGGAGGGCAGAACTGTACATTACACGCCGATGGTCAGCGGAACGTGTCAGTATTCTTCTAGTATTTCCTGTATTTTGTACTGGAGAGATTAAATATTCGGTTGATATTTGGGCAAATTCGGTAGACATTAGAGCCAATTATGTCTTGTACCGGTATCTTTTTAGCATGAAGCGGCATCCCAAGGACAGGATTCCAACGCACCATTCAAAAGACGACTTTTCTGGGTTAAAACTCCCCTCAACGCTACCAACACGTGACCCGCCTCGGTCTAACGGCTTTACCTTCTTCTGGATCAGGTGGAAATTCTTCTTATGCACATAAAAAGCCTCTTTAAACAACTGCTCCTCGAGGGGCGTCCAAGTGTCTGAGCCTGGGAAGAAACAGCCACGTGCAAACGATTAGACCCCTTGCAACCTCACGGAAACGCGCACGATGTATTCGTCACGCGTCCACATGTCTCCTCCTTCGGAAAGCAATTAGCCAACACCGCAGGCAGTTTGTTAGCACGAGCAGTTATGGCTGCCAGCAGAGCAAGCCCTGCACGCAGTAAAGCCAGGGCGCGAGGGAAAGGAGGAGCGTTGGGCGGCGTGGGGTGTCACCGCAAGGGACAGCAGCAGGCTAGAACACAGGGACGAGGCATTCCCCGTGCCAAAAGGCCCCCAGAACAGATTAAAAAGACTACTTCCCTGCCCCAAAGAACATGAACCGCTGCTCGCACGTTTCTAAAAATCACTTCTTTCAATCAGAACAAAGGGAACGGCAGTACCCGCTCGCATTCCCGGAGAAGCAACAAGCTCTGCTTCCACTTTACCTGCGTAATGATAATCAGCCAGGGGATGGGATTCAGGTCGCTGGGGTGCCCCAGACTGCAACATCTCCAGACCCTCCTGCAGGAGTTCAGAGAACAAGACTTAGATTCCCCCTCAGCAGGGGCCAAAAGATCAACTCTTCAGCCCACTGTGGGAAGATGGTACTCAGTCGACGCTCAGCAACAGCGTGTCGGGGTCACCTCCGCCCACGGCAGTTGATGAGAATATTTCCTAGTCCAGTAGGAATTCGAAAAGAGCTGCTTCTTACCAGAGCTTCATGCAGGCGGTGCAAGGCGTGCTCCAGGTTGGCTCTTCCCCCCGGCATGACATTGGAGCAGGCGAAGTTGAGCAGATTTGTCACTAGAAATGCAACAAAAACCAACAGAAAGTCAGTTTTCATCAAGGAGAAAAAGTGTGATACAAGGCAGAGGGCAAACAGAGCAGACAGACTGGAGACCCAGAAAAGGCACCGAAAAAAAGGCAGGTTATCCGGTGTCACCCTCTCTCCCTTCAGAGCAGCTTTGGGACCGGTAGCTCCAGAGACAGATCTCCCCTCTCCCGAGGTCGCTGCAGCTGACGTGGGACAGCTACAAACGCCCCTGACCGTCTCTCCCAGAGGACGCGACTCAGAGCACCACCGGTTGTTATCTGTTCACTGTCCCACCAGATCTGAGCCACCCTCGGGTGCTACCAGCCACGAATGCTGTCAAGGAAAAGAGGGAGAGGGTCCCAACGGACAAACAGCTGCTGTGAAAACGTGCAGTTTTCGACCCTTAGTATCTCGGGGGGGACCTGGGAAGAAAAGCGTGAAGAGAAACCTCTGTCCTGTGTTTCCGGGTTCGTTGCGATGTCTCCCCAGGGCTTCCACACTAGCGACGCTCCCTCCTCCTCCTCCTCCAACCGGGATCTGTCCTGGAGGTCTGGGATCTCGGCCTGAAATTCACTGCCGACGTTGACGTGTCTGAAATTGTTAAGGCAGAGGAGGTGAGGAAGGAGAGCTGGGAACAGCACGCTAGCACGCACCCGCTTCGAAGGAGGGGACGTGTCAGGTACGGCAGTTATTTCCCAGCACAGCGTCACCAACTGCCCTCTAACAACTCCCACAGCCCCTTCTCGCCACCAACAGCATTACCGTTCCACCACGTGAGCCCTTTTGCGCCCCATCGGGCAAGAAAATTGCCGCTTCCTTCCTCAAACCCTGAGCAAACTGGCGAGGTTCACTCTGAGACCGACAGCCAGCAGCAGAAGAGCTGCGACGGTGGGCCAAGACCACCGTTGGAATGTTGTGTAGAACGCGGGAGGCCGGCAACCGGCATCATGAGGTCAGCCTGAGTGGCAAGCCCAGCCTGGGCTAGCACTGGCCATTTCTGGCAAGCACGGGGGTATACTCCAGCCAAAATAACCCCTCTGTTACCCTCTGCAGCACTGCGGGGCAGTGGGAGAACTGGCCAAGCCATGGGGAGCAGGTCAACAGCAACAGCAAGGACTGGCAGAGCCCCGGTGCCGAACCAACCATGCACCCGCTCCTCAGCCCCGTTTCCCCAGGGTTTGCGGTTATTCTGACCGCTGGGCCGGAACTCACGGCCCAACGCTGATTTTAGGGTTATCCTTCTTCAGCTAAACCCAAAGTCCCCATCCATTCTGCCCAAAAGATGTATAGAAAAAACAGCACAAGTTAAAATCATTGAGATCATCCTTTAGCCTTCCTCACCGCCCTCATCATCACACACCGCTCCCCATTCTCCCAGAATTTCCCTCCTTTCGGGGAAACTGCTCACTGGACACGGAAGCTGTGGAGATGGACCCTCTGGATCTCCTGGCACAGCTGCCCCTCACCCTGCTCAGAGTTGGCCCCACAGGGATCAAACCGTTCAGGGCTTTTTCCAAGCCAAAGCCAGGAGCGGAGCAAAACCCCCGTGGGTTGTTTCCATCCCCTCTGCCACAACAGCAATCCCAAAGGAGAAAGGCACCTCCTTTTTCACTTTTCCAGACTTTCATTAAAAGGAGGAACCTCTGAACAACGTAATTTAATTACCGTCAACGTTGGATCCGCGCTCACATTCCTGCGTAGAGCTCACTGCCTGTCTAGCTGGGAAATCTCTGCCGCTCATTTAGTGGCAAAAGGTGGAAACTGGAGAAAAATCTCCAGCGCGACATCAATCCCCGGCATTATCACGATACGGCCTAAAATCAGAAATGCGGTTAAGATCCCTTCTCCTGTGAGCGGCTATGTGAATTGTACCCGTTGACAGATGCATACAAATATTCATTTCAAAGTTACAGACATCACGTTTTAACCGCTACACCAAAAAAGAATGACCTGCATTAAAAACTCCAGGAGCGTTTTCTTTCCATAACACGCTGGAATTTCTGAAAAATCCATTTCCTGCATGGAAAAACACGTCGTTTGTGGATAACAAATGGCAAACTCAGCGTTTGGGGAAGGGGAGCTCCCAAGTGCTGCGGATCCATCTCTCCATCTGGAAGACAGCAAAGGCAGTCAAAGCTCCCCAGCACAGCATCCTTACTGCCTCCCCTTTCCTACAGCCCAGGAGATCCTCGGAGCCTTCCCACAGGGAAAGGGAGGAGCGGACTGATCACCAAGGCTGGCTGGACCAGGTCACCATTGTCACCACATTCGTTTGTTGCCAAAGAACGATGAAATTCGTCCGCCTAACGATATAGCAGGTCCCTTCCCTGCCATGGTTCCAGCGCTGGAGGAAAGGTGCCTCTCCCGAGGCCGCATTGGGACGGCACTGCTGCACAGAAGGATAGAGATTTTTAAATCTCTTTTTCCTTCCAGGGAAAAACTTGCTTTCTCACTCAGTAAAGGACAAGCTCCCCAGGCTGGGCAGGAAGGCGGCACAGCCACGATTTACTTACAGAGAAAGGACCAGAGGGGTGTGCGGTCCCTGTGCCCAAGGAAAGCAGCCATTGCCAAAGTAGAGGGAAGGACGTGTCTCATCTTCAGCACAGAGAACCGATTCACAGACTCACTCTAAAAAAAAAAAAAGAATTAACCACAAAATTAGCTAATGGCTTCCCAAACATGAATTCAGGGCCTGCCTCCATGATTATAAAGTAATAATGGTCTTAACAGGCAGGCAGCTCACCAGGAATGAGATGGAGGGTGACCCCCATATTCCCCTGGAAACCCTTCGATGAGGCAAATCCCTGAACGCCCTCCCAGATTGTCGGTTCTTTACCTCCACGAGGAACTTGTGGCCTTTTATTGTCATAGTGTGTGACCAGAACAAGCCCCGCCATTCCTTATTCCAGCCTTAACAGCCTTCAGCGTTTCACTCCGGTCACCTCCCTGTCCCACTTCCGTCCCTGCACAATTTTTAAGATGGCAACTCAGAAATTAGGTCTTGTGGTTCCCATTGAAACACCCATTAATTCATACAACCAAAAGCTAGGCAAATGAAAAGGCGATGTTAAACCTCAGCCCCCAGGGAAAAGAAATGTGCCCGACGAGGTGCTAAAAGGCGCTCTGGCAAAACACCCCCCTCTCCAAACTGCAGTTTGCTCCAGGAAACTGACAAGTTTTCTTCCTCTGCGGCCTTAGTGAGGCTGTAGATTTTCCCACCTGCAGGGAAAGAAACAATCCTCAAAAGCAGATGTCATTCTGCCTGCAAGGAAAGCTTTAAAATAGGCATTCTGCCTTTAACAAAAGAAAAATAAACGGAACATCTGAGCTGGTTTCTCCATGAAAATAACACTTTGCACTTGCACAGCAAAGCAACGCTCATTAACCAATCTCATAAAGCTTCGCAGGCATTAAGAAACACTCCACGTAACACACGTGTGTGCACCCTGTAAGCACACGTGCAAAGAGGAATCCCCGTTTACGCACCCCGGCTATATCAAACCGCACTATTTCCCTCACAAGCTGTGATGCAAATGGGCCACGCTCCCATTCCTCGGCTCCAGTGCTCCGGCGATGCCGGGATCATGCCAACCCTCAGCTGCTACGGGCATCAGCTGCACTAACACCCAGAGCAGTTTTTAAGCAGCACGCACCAGGTTTAACCTCCGCGCCTGAGAAAGTCCCTGTCCTGAGGGCTGCCGGTCCCCTCGGCCCAACGCAGGAGGCAGCAGCAAACCCCTCCAGACAGGGCAAGAGGTGCTTCTAAGAGTGACATCCAGCTAATAACCAAAAAGCACTTAAACCAACCCCAAACTTTGGAGACATTTAGTCTCGGGCCGGCAGCAGCATGTTGCTCAGTAAGGCACACTTCCACGACTCCCCTCAATTAACCATCACCTCCAGAGCCCCATCTCTGAAGGTGAGAAGTTCCTTTAGGTTGACTCTTGACGTCCCTTTCCCTCCCACAGGCAACGAGACCCCAAGTATTTCCACTTGAGAGTGCAGTTCCCCTTCCACGGGCACCCAGCTCGCTCTGCAGTTTTGGATTATCACCGACCTCTGTGCCAGCTCCACCAAGAAGCCAGGTGAGAGGCTCCGAATCACGTTACTAAAGATCCCAAGGCTTGACCTTGTTCCATTTATTTCTAAACCTTTGGCCCTGGATCAATGAGTTCATTGTTTTCAGGGAGTTCCAGATGTAAGCGCTGAGTACTGTTATTGGTGAATCCAGAACTGTCAACAGTGATAAAAAACAGAGCGCAGGAAGACAGTAAGGCCTCCGAGTCCCAAACTCAAATAACAGATGGCTAAAAGGGAAGGAGGAGCACGTAGACACACTCGAATCCTGCTGAAAATAGTCAGCCATGGCCAACAGGAGCCGAGGAGGCAGTGGCCATGGCCACCTGGCTCGGGGGAGCCGTGCAGCTCAGCACGTATTTCGAGAGCTTTTCAGAACAAGTAATAAAAGCTTGACAGCAGCAGGGAGTGCGGGAGTCGCGGCAGCAGTTGCATCGATAAGCAATCTGCGCAACAGTTCCTAAAACAGGGGCTGCCCACAATCAGAAGTTGACTCTTTGGTACAAACTCCCTCCACACCAGTCATCACACAGGGGAAAAAAAACAACCAAGCTATTGTAGGGCTCAGTATTACCCATTTCTCTGCAGCTGGACAGAAATACACACTTCTGCGGCTTTTCCCACACTGGAAAATTCAAAGCACCCAAACAGGGCGCGCTTTTAGAGACATCAGCAATTAAGTTCTCCGTCCCCTCCAGAAAAGCCTTTTCCTAAAGGCGTTCTCCTCCCAAGGGCAGACCCACAAAAAGAAGCCCTCTCTGCTTAATCCATTTCACAGAGAATTTGAAATGCAAACAAGAATTAAACAGGATGTCTTTTCCCCGCTTCAGGGAAAGCCACTAATATAGACCTTGGCAACATATTTAGCAAATCTATCACTGTAATGCCTTTGCATTGCCCATTTCCACCTGGAGAGCAGGCTGAAAGGACTCTCATAAAAAAACCCAAACCAACCACAAAACATATTCCTGTCTAGGGGGTAATTTTATGAAACGATTTGAACACCTTAACGATTTGAACATCTTTTTACAGGTACAAGGCAACAAGAAACATTCTCGAGGTGAAAAAAAACAAACCACCTATTCACCTCTTTACCCCAAAGATCTTTTCACCACACGGATTCCACCACCAATACACAGCTGCTAAATATCCCCGGCTGCTGCCGATCCGTAAGAAACCCTTCAAAATACAAGAGAACGCTGAGCCCAGCGCGTTGACGGTGCTGCCAGGGCTGTGAGTCGGAGCCCCTGAGGACGGAGTCGCAGCCCCTGAGGTTGAAATCAGCCCCACACTTAGGCACAACCCGGGGTTTTAAGCCTCACTACAAACCAGCCCCCCGCTTTTCAAGAAAAACAGGGAGATTCACCTCAAAATAAACCACGTTCTCGACGCCGAAGGGGCGCTGGTCCATGGTCGCCGCCGCCCTTAGGGCCAGTTCCATGGGGCTTCGCTTGACCTGGAGCAGAACTCGCGGGCGTGAGGACAACGAGCCCCCTACACAAAATCTGAAAAAAAGGAAAAGTTCAATAAGATTTGCTGTTACTCACCCACCAAAGCCTAACCACTACAACTGGCCCTTTCACAACCATTCCTGATCACAGAAGAAAACTGAAATATCCCAATTCCCGCTTCAAACACAAGGCGTGGAGCTGCCCACACCCCACATGTGGGCTGGGAAGACAGGGGGCTCTTCTCAAAACCCACAGGAAGAGAAAGGGCAGGAGTGTTTTCCCAGCCCTGGAAGAGCTGTGGGGAGAAGGTGGGAGGGAGGAAAAGGCTGCCCAGGAGTGGGGTAGGGGGAAGGAGAAGGCTCCATCCATGGGGGAAACGCCGTTCCTGGCCACACAGGCGGCTGTGGGACCACCCTGGGGATGGATTTGGGGGCTCTCCCTGAGGGAAACACTGCTCCCAGCCATGCAGGAGGCTGTGGGACCACCCTGGGGATAGGTTTGGGGATGAGGGGGGATCTATCCCTGAGGGAATCACTGCTCCCAGCCATGCAGGAGGCTGTAGGGCAATGACAGAGATGGATTTGGGGGCTCTCCCTGAGGGAAACCCCATTCCCGGACACACAGGAGGCTGTGGAGCCGCCCAGGGGACAGATTTGGGGGCTCTCCCTGAGGAGAGCCTGTGGGGAGGAGGGAGGCGGGGGCCGCCCCAGGGCCGGGGCCACTCCTGGAAGGGGAGGGGGGGATCTCCAGCCGCCCACGCGGGGCTGCCCGAAGCCTGAGGAGATGAAAAGAAGAGGAGAAAAGAGGAAAATTCCCTCACCGCCATCGCCTCTCACAGCCCCGGCCCTCCCCGCCGCGCCTCATGGCGGCTGTGTGCGGTGTCACCTGAGCGGGGGGCGGGGGCTGAGGCAGGAAAAGGCGAGAGGGGGAGGGAAGGGCCATTTTGAATGGGAGGAGAGGGGAAGGGGGGGCGAAAGATGGGGGGAGGGGGAGGAGAGAGGAAGAGAGGATGGTGGGGGGGGTGGGAGCGAGTGTGTGAGGGGAAGAGGTGTTGCGTGAGGGGGGAGTGAGGGGAATGGCTTTTCGGGAGAGGGAGGTTTGCAGGGCTGTGAGGTGCCTGTGAGAGAGGAGGCCCCGGAGGGAGGTGAGTGGAAAGGGCTGTGTGTGGAAAGAAAAGCTTTAAGGACAGGCTGGGCTGGGGAAAGGTGGTGGGCCCCGAGGGAGGGATTGGGGAGCGGGGCTAGAAGCGTGGGTTTGGGGCAAAACTCTGGGAAAGAAACTGCAGGACAGGGCCAATCTGAGGATACAGTTTTAGCGAAGCTTCAAGCAAAAGGTGACCAAAGGTGCCTCTTGCCCTTTTGTGGGCGGGTTCTGTCTAAGTTATTCATGCGAGTGGACTTTTGCCACACGGGATGGGAACGTTCGCTTCCCGGGATAGCTGATGCCCCTGGATAAGCACTGCCCGCGAAGCACTGCGAAACCCCGTGTTCAAAAATGAGAACAAAGGCCGGGTTTTGCCTCTCGGAAGGATCTCTAAGCACCGTCTCCACGTTATTTTCAGTACCTTTCTGGTTGTTTTCTTTCCCCCCATCCCCGTGATGTCCGTCGGGGGGGCTGGCGGAGCTCTGCAGGCGGACGTCCGTCTCATTTTGGAGAAGGCTGGGCTGGTTTCGGGCGGTCCCGGCTGATTTTGGGGAGGGCAGGGATGGTTTCGAACTCGCAGTGCCCGGTGCGGGGCTGCGGTGGGGCCCGACCCCCTCGTTCTCCTCGGCGCGGCCCCGCCCCTCTCGCCCGCTTTCGCCGCGGCGACGCTGGGGGGCGTGGCCCGGGTTTGCCCTTCGGCGCGTGCGCGGTTGGGCGGACGCGAAGGAGAACGTTTCCGGTGTGCGTCGCCGGTCGGGAGCTGCGGCGGTCGGTACCGGGAGAGACGGGGGGGACCGGGGCCGAGGAGAGCAGGAGCGGGAGAGGGAGAGTGGGCGGGCGGGCGGGGTGGCGGCGGCGGCGGCGGCGGCGGCGCGGAGGTGTGCCGGGCCAGTTCGGGGGGTTTGTGGGGTGGCGGGACCGGGCTGGGGGGCTCGGGGGGCGGTCTGGGCCTGTTTGGGGGGGACAGAGCCGAGTGGGGGGTCCCCGGAGGGAACAGGGCCGATTCAGCCCCCCCCCCCCCGTCCCCCGCTGCCGCCCCCTCACCCCCCGCTCGCTCCCCGCAGATGGCGGCAGCCCCGGCCGCAGCGCAGGGTGCCCGGGGCCGGCCTGGCCGGGCGCTTGGCTCCGCTCTGGGCTCCGCTCTCAGCTCCCCCGCCCCCGGCAGGTCAGCCCGGCCGTGCCCCCTTCGCCCGCCTCCAGCCCACGGCCGAGTCCCCCCAGGTACCCCCGAGATGGGGTGGAGGGTGTCAGCGCTGGGCCCCCTGAAGCGGGGGTGGGTGGTGGGCACGGGCATTGCTGGGAGCCCGTGGGCAGCCCTGGGACCCCCTTAAAGCCCACGGAGAGCCCCGGGGCCCCCTTGTCTCCCCCGGAGCCGACGGGGAGCCGTAGCTGTGGAGTCAGCTTAAGGAGTCTGCCCTAAGGACTGCTGCTTTTTGGAGCGTTGGGGGAGGGGGAGGGTTGTCGGTGTGGGGAGTGGAGGTGTGTGGGAGGAGTCCCGTGTCGTGAGGGAGCTTTGGGGATGTTGGGCAGATTTGGGGGAGTGGGGGAGGGGTCCCCTCCTTTGGAGCTCCCTGGTTCTTTTCTTCCAAACTGTGGGAGGCAGCGGGCGAAGGGGGAAGGCAATAGAGTGAGTTGCTGTACTTCAATTCTTGGTTGAGAGTCAGCGACTCTGCTCCCTTGCTGCTCAGCAGACTATTGGCTCCGTGGGGCTGTTTCTCCAGGCAGGCTACGACTACAGAAACGGCCCCACTTCCTCGGAAGAGTTGTTAGCAGTGACGTCTCCTGGGAACGTACTGCCTGACGGATAGACCTGGCACCACGCAGCAGCTCAGAGCTCCACAGCGTATGCTTCCACACTCAGTCCCGTCCCCTGCCTGGGAACCCACTCTTTCTCCGTCCCTGCTGGCAGCTCCTGTGGAGGCTCCTGGCCCAGGACCGGCCCCGGTTTCCCCACTGCTCCACTAGCAGCCATGGGAGAGCGGGGGTGTCCTGAGTGTGTGAGCACCACTGGTTCTGTTGCTGCACTGGGCCAGGCCTCCAGGATGTCGTAGAGGGAGCTCTGAGAAGAGAAGCTGCTCCTCAACAGGCTGCTGCAGTCCTCCGAGTTGGCCAGCAAGCACAGGCTGCAGGGTGCAGCCGCGCAACCCTGGGGTGCCCGCCGTGGGAAATGTTAAAGAAATAAAACGTTGGTCTCTATCCCTGGTGCTGTGGTTCATCCTCCCATCCCGCGGCTGGGGCTGTGCCCCCCTCAGTGCCTGACCCAGTGGGACAGGCTGGCACTGCTGGCACCCACCAACCTGGGGGGGTGGTGGTGTCGGGGGAGCTGGGTGGGCTGGAGAAAGGGAGGAAGCACCTCTTGCAACCAGCTGGGCCCTCTCCAGCCACAAAAGCCTCCCCAGAGGCACCAGAGGGGACCCCCAGATCCTTGAAGGGCTGCCCCAGACTCCCTCTGGCCTGCAAGACTCCCCCCCCCCGGATCCCTTAAGGGCTGTCCAGGACCCCTTACGGACACCCCAGTGGTGTCCCAAATCTGGGTTCTTTACCTGCTGGGCAAGCCAGTAACACACTGTGTGGGAGCAGCCAGCCAAGCCGGTTTCAGAGCACCAGAGGTGAGAGGCAGGGAGCTGCCATCCCACTCAGCTCCATCCCCGCCGTGCCTTGGCTGTGCAGAGAGAACTTGGGGGAGCTGCAAAACAGCTCAGCCCGGGCTTATCTCAAGATGGCACAGAACAACCAAAACCAAATGGCCCTTAACAAACAAAATGCCCCGAGTCCCATCCCACCACTCTTCCCGTGACGTTGAGCACCGGACGTCACAAATTGGCAACAGAGACTTCGCTATGGCACCACCAGAGGGAAATATCCCAGACAGTGTAATCCACTCGGGCATAATCCTGCACCCTCACCGAGTCAGGAAATATAAACCGCGGGGTCTGGGGAGACAAATGGGGAATCCTCCAAGGATACAGCTGGCCCCTAGGAGATCCGTCCCCCCCATCCAGGACGCTGTACAGGGTAACTTCCCCGGGATGGAGCGACCTCACCTGAGAGAGAGAGGGTAAGTGACTAAGAAACATCCGTAGGGTATAGGGCATGCGATTGAGTTTGTGACTGGTGCACTCTTCTAAGGCATTAATATCTAGCGCCCTTGTGGTTTGTGTTGCTACTTGTCGGGGGCATTTGTAGCTCGGAATAGTGGATCCCGCTGATTTCTTTTAAAGTGCGATAGTGTAATCGCCATCGCACACACAGAACTTGCAATAGTGACGTATTGGACCTGTGAGTGAAGTCCAAATAAATTGTTAATTTGAACCTCTCAGTGAAGCCCTTTTTCCCGTTTTGTCACACACACAGAGCAGAGGTATTTCTAAGTTTATGCCATTAATGCGCAGAAATGGGCTGCTTGTCCCAAAACAGCAGCGCTCACACCTTAGTTCCAAAAATCTCCCCTTTCATTCATTGATTATTACATATTCGAACAATTAATACATATTCCCTGTCATTCCCTCTAATGACTGGTCGAGATTTCTTTGCTTCCCACGTAAAGGAGTGCGCAGACTCTGTCTTTTTTTTCCTTCTTTTGAGTAGGTGGTACCGTTTGGGGAGGTGGTCAATGAGTGGGTGGTCACCATCTCCCCCTGCCGGAACTCCCTTTTACCTGCTTTTCCTCTCATCTTGGCACTTCCGAGTGGCTTTCGGGGTTTGCTGACCAGGCCTACAGTTCATGGCTCTCTCGACAGGAACCCCCTGCTTCTCAACAGTGCTCCATCGCCTGCTGGGTAGTTCCTTAACTGAACCATAGATAAATCGTGTCCAGTAACTATTTCTCTATGTGAAGATGAGGTCAAGAAATGGCGTTGGGGCAGTAGAGAGGACTTGAGCAGCAGCAGGTTTCCTTTGTTGCTTCAATGACATTTAATTTTCCTAGTTGATGTCCGTTTTACTACAACAATTCCCCCCTTTGAGACTTATCCAAGTCTTTCTGTACTTGGATGAGCCTCATTTTCTATCCCGTATCACTAATACATAAGATTGAGATAATTGCTTGATAGCGAGACTCTTAAGACATTCGAACAAAACTCACTATGATGACAAAAACCTTTGCAGCCATCCGGTCAGGGCAAACTCCAATGTCATTCCCTGAACTAACCTGACTGCCATTGTCACTGCCGAAAGCCGCGTTATTTGTGCAATCAAACACCGATGGGCGCTACAGCGCAGCACGAAAGGCCAACACCGACTCTGGCAGATAACCCAGAGGCCTCACGACCATCCAATGCCTTTACCGGCCCCAATCCTGCTGCCGGCTCTGTCACGGCGGTGCCGTGGCGCTCTCCGGTGGGAAAACCGACCAAGGAACAGCACAACACGGCACGGGCCCGGGTTCTCCTTCACTTTGCACCATCAACCGTGTGGAACGGGTTTGGACGGCTTCAGTTATTTACAGCACAAACCCAGCAAGAGCAGCCCCAGGACTGGAACGTTCAACAACCCAATGTAATAAATTAAGGAGAACAACACATAACCCCCCCCACTTACTCCTATAACAAGATAAACATCCTGACTCGTACCAGAACAACAAACCTCACTCCTATCAGAAGAACACTAAAGCCTAAAACTAAGACCTAAAGGATGGCTAGCTAAGACCTAAAACCTACACGGGACTATTACCTAAGGGGGAAACACTACACTATTAAATATGATAACTCTTTCTCTGCCGTTCTCAACTTGTGGGTCTTTCGTGAGTGGGGGCGACCTCGTGGTGGTGGACCCTCCGCAGAGCTCAGGTGCTGCCGGAGGCGAGAGATGGTGGGTGGGTTTTCCCAGAGCAGGAAAGGGACCTGGTTGCCGGGCTGAACCGGCAGTTGCCCAGTTGCCAACTAGAGGCGGTCACCCTCTGGGCTTCTGCCGGCTTCGCCGCCCTTTAAAGACTCCTCTGGGGCCTTCCGATCCTCCTGCAGGCGATGGTATTTCACGTGCGCATTCCTCCCGTTGACTGTCCCAAACACCCTGGAAGGGAGAAAACAAACAGGGATTTTGAATTCTTTTTTTTTTTTAAAAAAAAAAAAAAATCATTAGATGACATTTCATTATTTCTACTTTTGTGAGCTTCTGGTCTGTTTTGCTGCATGGTGCCATACAGCTTGTGCCAGTACCCCCGGGTGGGTGGGACCTCGGTGGTTAAACACGGCAGATCATTAGGGATTGAAATAAGAGAAGTAACGGCGAGACGGCTTAAAATCGGGTCAGACTGAAACTCAAGTGGCTCTGCGTGGCACAAGCGACCGTAGCGCGGGAGCCCTCGGGCCGCAAACCGCAAGAAGGAACTTCAGTGGAACCTTTTTCTCAGCCAAAAAAAACCGAGAAACGCTGGGATTCTCGCCCGAGGAGATGAACCGCCCCAGGCCTGTAATGGGAGGAAAGGGCCTTCAAAGGGAGAGAGAGACCCTTGTGGCTGCAGTCAGCGGGAGACGGAGGAGCTCCGAGTGCGGAGGAGATGGGAGGAGGATGGAAATGCCGAGTCTCCATCGGTTTGAGCCCAGATCAGCAGGTTTCGAGAAGAAAAAACGAGCGGCTCACCTTCCACACCACACTGCCCGCAGGGAAACCCAGCCACATCGCCTGCGCCTCCAGCCCCGCACGGAGCGTCCCCGGGATGGCGGGAGGGACTGCCTGTGCCACGGGGCGTCTTTTCGCTGCTCTTCTGCTTCTTGGTGAGCTTTTCATTGGGCCCGACCTGGCGCCTCTTCTTCGGGCTGCAACCAGCCTGTAAAGCAGACAGCCTGTGCTCATTTCTCCTTCTCCTCAGCAAGGGGGACAGCTAAAGCGAAAAACTGGCTGGAAACATCCCCAGACGGCCCAGACACTGAGGGGTTTATTTGTGTGCTGGGTGGAACGCGTTCTATCTGCCCCAGCCTGCCCCAGTGAGCTCCTCCGAACACTAAAACAGCCCAAAAAATGCTGAAACTCGACGGGGAGTCTGCTGCTCAGCAGACTATTAGCTCCGTGGGGCTGTTTCTCCAGGCAGGCTACGACTACAGAAACGGCCCCACTTCCTCAGAAGAGTTCTTAGCAGTGATGTCTCCTGTGAACGTACTGCCTGACGTTGGATAGACCTGGCACCACGGAGCAGCTCAGAGCCCCGCAGCGTATGCTGCTGCTCTCAGTTGGCTCCATCAAATCCTCCGACCTGAGAATGCCAGAGGTACAGAGTTGAAACGGGCAGTTCCTCACCCGCTGAGTCAGATGAACCTTTTTGCACCCAAGTCGGCTGGGGACTGCTCCTGCCTCCCTGCCTTCAGGCGGAGCATGGCTGTGAGCAGGGGAGCTCAACACACAGTGCTTGCTGATTGCAGCCTGCTCCCTCGGGGGAGCACCCGCAGCCGTGGGATGGGAGGAGGAAGGACAGCACGAGGGCTAGAGACAAACATTTTATTTCTTTAACGTTTCACATACGCAGCACCCCAGAGGGGTTCCTGGCCCCACTCCCCACAGCCGCTCAGTATTCGGGGCACTGTTGGTCTTCTGGGCCTGGCGCTGTCACCACTTGCAGGGCTGGCAGAAGCAGACACGGCTAGTGGCATCTCCACCAGCCCTTCAGGTAGTCCCACAGCCAGGCGCAGCCCTGCCGTAGGCACCTTCCTGCCCTGCACAGCCCTGGGTCTGCCTGGCCACACTCCCTGCCCGTGGTCTTGCAGGACTCCTCCGTCTTTGCCTTCAAGTCCTGGAAAGTGCGGGTGATCTCCTGCACCCGCTCCACCTTGTCCATGTCCATGGCTGGGGGCCTTCCGTGGGACAGTTGCTCGTCCGTGGGCCTCTGTGTCCTGTCCATCCCCTACCTGGGAACCCACTCTTTCTCGGTCCCTGCTGGCAGCTCCTGGCTGAGGACCAGCCCTGGTTTCCCCACTGCCCCACCAGCAGCCGTGGGAGAGCGGCGGTGTCCTGAGTGTGTGAGCACCACTGGCTCTGTTGCTGCACTGGGCCAGGGCTCCAGGAAGTGGTAGAGGGAGCTCTGAGAAGAGAAGCTGCTCCTCAACAGGCTGCTGCAGTCCTCCGAGTTGGCCAGCGAGCACAGGCTGCAGGGGCTCTTGCGGTGGCCCCCGGGGGGTGCCTGGACCAGAAGGAGCTGTCCCCACTGATAGGACCTATAGGCGGCAGAGGAGGGCAGGGGGACCTGGGGGCTTGGGGGGGGGGGCAGGGGGTAGAGAGAGGCATCACTGCTCAGATGGTATATGGTTGGCAGGGAGCCCAGTGGGTCCTGTGGGGCCCGGTGCTCCCTCCTCGGTTGCCCTGCAGAGGAGGAAAGAGAAGAGACCCGCTGCACACCGTCTCCTCCGCTGGAGCCCGCGGGCAGCACCCCCTCCTCAGCAGGCGGGCAGGGCTGCCCAGCGCAGGCAGGGCAGGGCATGGGCTGAGGGTCTGGGGCAGGATCTGGGGGTCTCCCCCACACTCCCTGCTTCTCCTGTGTCTGCTTGAGCTCCCATCCTTCATCCGCTAGCCGAGAAGCTGCTGAGGGAGGGGACGGAGTGAGCGGCCGGCAGCCCCCGGCACAGCCCCGGCTCAGGGCTGCCGTGGGGTGTGGGCTGTTTGCATGGTGCTCGGTGCCGGGGCCACTCACCGCTCTGCTCCTCTGGGCGGGCTCTCGCGTCCGTCGTCCCTTGCTTTGGCTTCTTCCAGTCCCTCTGCAGGACCCCGGGAGCTGGGTGAGACGGGAGCAGCTCCCAGCCCCGCGCCGCAGCCCCCCACACAACCCCACGCTGCGGCACAGTGCGGTGCAGCAGTCGCCTACCTGGAGCCGCTTGGTCCGTAGCACAGAAGAGACCGCGCTGAGCTCCATCAAAAGCATCACGCGCGGAGCCAGGTGAGCTGTGGGGGGGACGTTGAGTCCCTCCTGGCACCAGCTGCGGTGCAGCCGCGCAACCCTGGGGTGCCCCCCATGGGAAATGTTAAAGAAATAAAATGTTGGTCTCTATCCCTGGTGCTGTGGTTCCTCCTCCCATCCCGCGGCTGGGGCTGTGCCCCCCTCAGTGCCCGACCCAGTGGGACAGGCTGGCACTGCTGGCACCCACCAACCTGGGGGGGTGGTGGTGTCGGGGGAGCTGGGTGGGCTGGAGAAAGGGAGGAAGCACCTCTTGAAACCAGCTCAGCCCTCTCCAGCCACAAAAGCCTCCCCAGAGGCACCAGAGGGGACCCCCAGATCCTTGAAGGGCTGCCCCAGACACCCTCTGGCCTGTAAGATTCCCCCCCCCCCGGACCCCATAAGGGCCGCCCAGGACCCCTTACGGACACCCCAGTGGCGTCCCAAATCTGGGTTCTTTACCTGCTGGGCAAGCCAGTAACACACTGTGTGGGAGCAGCCAGCCAAGCCGGTTTCAGAGCACCAGAGGTGAGAGGCAGGGAGCTGCCATCCCACTCAGCTCCATCCCCGCCGTGCCTTGGCTGTGCAGAGAGAACTTGGGGGGAGCTGCAAAACAGCTCAGCCCGGGCTTATCTCAAGATGGCACAGAACAACCAAAACCAAATGGCCCTTAACAAACAAAATGCCCCGAGTCCCATCCCACCACTCTTCCCGTGACGTTGAGCGCTGGACATCACAAACTGGCAACAGAGACTTCTCTATGGCACCACCAGAGGGAAATATCCCAGACAGTGTAATCCACTTGGGCATAATCCTGCACCCTCACCGAGTCAGGAAATATAAACCACGGGGTCTGGGGAGACAAATGGGGAATCCTCCAAGGATACAGCTGGCCCCTCGGAGATCTGTCCCCCCCATCCAGGACGCTGGAGGGGAGCATTTACAGCCGAGCACGGCGTTTCCTTTAACCTCTAGAAAAGCCGGCATTTGCTAAAAAACAAATGTTCCCCTCCTGCCCCGGCCCCCTCTGAAAAGAAATAAATAAAGAAAGAATTAAAATCCTTGCAAAACTTAAAAATCGCCGTTAGTTTCGTTAGCGTTACACTAATTCTAAAAACTGACGAGCCGCTGCGCTGTGCGCCGCAGCCCAACCTCCCCCCCTCAATGCTGGGCGAGCTCCTCTGGCCATGCCTGGGATGAAAAACCGGTGGCTTTTAGGAAATAAAAAATTTTAAAAAAAAGAAGAAGAATAAAACCTCTCTTTCTCTCTCTCTCTGCCTGTGTTAGTCCAACGAAAGGGATAGCGTCGGGAGGCGAGGGAGGAGGAAGGGGGAGGCTGTGGGATGGAGAGAGCCCTCCCCGTACCCCTCGGCTGTGCATCCTCGCAGTGCCACGGTGAATGGGGGTGGGGGGGTCTGTGTGGGGGTCTTTGGTTTGCACAGGGTGGCCGTGGTGGGGGCTCAGCCCCATCCTTACAGTGCTGGGGAGCACGGGGCTACCAGGCACAGGGTCCCTCCCCCAGTGAGGTGCTTTGGTGCGTTGAGGTGTTAGATGGGGTGGCACAGCCCCTGCCCGCCCCGGGAGGGGGGACACCACCTCTCCGGTGGCACTGGATGGGTGGGAGGGAGGGAGGGAGGGAGCAGAGCTGTGGGAGCCATGGAGAAAGGCGTGGGGGTGTCCCTCATCGTGGCAGCCCTACCCGGCCACCCCAAGGGACACCCAAGCCCCATCTTGGTCCTCTCCCCGTTGGGTGACGCCCTTCCACCCACCCGGGAGGTGCGCTCCTCTCCTGCGGGGGGGACGCCCAGCGCTCGCCTGGCTAGAGAAGCACCGGGGGGGGGGGGGGGTGGTTAGGGGGCATCTGAGCTTCCCAGTTACACGGGCGTAATTAGTGCACCATTAATAACCATTAGTAACCACTTTGGCTCTGCTAACCAACTGCGGCGAGGCCCCCACCCCGCTTTAGCACAGGCTTCCTGATGCCAACGCCTCCCCGAGCCACTGGGTAAAGCGACACCTGGCAAAAAAACACCACCACCCCAAAAAAACCCCACAGCACATCCCCCACTCCCCACCCAGCCCTTCTCCCCCCATCACAGCCATGGGGCAAACTCCCACCACCACTCCCCCCAATCTCAGCTCGGCCGTGACCCCCCCGAGACACTGGAAAGAGAGCAACGGAGAGCGAGCTCAGGCTCGTGTGAGCTGGAGAGATTTCTCTTTGGGTTTTGATGTTGTCGGTGGGTGGGATTTGGTTGGTTGTTTTTCACAGAACACTTTGCAGTAGAGGACAAAAACGTGGTGTCGCAGCCCCCGGGGCCGGCGCTGGCACCGCCACCTCCCCCCACGGCCCTCCCCCTCCCCCGGCTCCTGTCCCTCCTCCTGCCCGGCGGCTGTTCCCACTTTCCTTCCTTGTTTTTTTTTTTTTTTTTTTTTTTCCTTTTCTACCTTTGTTTTTTAATATGTGGGGGTTTTTTTCCGTTTTCCCTTTTTCTTTTTTCTCCCTTTTGTTTTTTGCTTCCCCCTCCTTTTTCCTCTTGTTCCCCTTTTTGCTTTTTCCCCCTTTTTTCTGTTTCCCCTTCCCCCCCCCCCCCCGTTTTTTTCTCTCCCCCCGCCTTTTCCCCTGTTTTTCTTTTTCATTTTTCCCCCTTTTTTTCTATTTCCCCTTTTTTCTTTTCCCACTTTTTTTTTTCTCCCCCCCCCCCTCCCATTTTTTTTTTCTCTTTTTAAACAAGCTCTCTCCCGAAGGAGCGGCCCCTGGCTCTCCGCTGGCAGAAGGAGCCTACGGAAGAGCTCTGGCACTGACACGGGCAGGAACACCCACTCACACATCGCAGCACAGCAGTTAGTTTGGCAACACCCCCACCCCCTGTCACAAGTGAGACCTGCACAGACAAAAGGCTCCTGAGTGAGGGCACTGGGGCAGCCCCACCTTAGAAGCAGCAGAGGAGCAGAGCCGTCCGGAGCCATCAAGAGCACAGGAAGGGCTATTCAGGGCCTCATTGTCTGCGCCGAGTGACCGTCTGCTGAGAACCGCTCTGGCGGCTCAGAGCTCAGCCCCAGCAGCAGTCTGGAGCCAACGGGGAAAAGTACACTGGGAGGAAGACTGGCAGCCTTCCTCCACAACGCCCCGGAGAGAATGACCACAGTGCTGCCTATTCCCATCGTTTTGTCCAACCCGTTTCTTTTTTTATTAGAAAATTAATTAAAAAAACCCTCCAACTCTCAGGTTTCCAAGGCATACAGACTCTCTAAAAGGGAGACACAAGCGTGAGGTGCTGAGGTACCCAAACCTGCCCACGTTAGTCCAACGAAAGGGAGAGCGTCGGGAGGCGAGGGAGGAGGAAGGGGGAGGCTGTGGGATGGAGAGAGCGCTCCCCGTACCCCTCGGCTGTGCATCCTCGCAGCGCCGCAGGGAATGGGGGGCTGTGTGTTTGGGGGGGTCTTTGGTTTGCTCCCCTGACCTGCTGGGGGGGGGGGGGGGATGTCTGGCGGCGGGGTTACAGTCATCGGGCGGTGCTGGGCGGCACGGCGGGAGCCTCCCTTGCTGTGCTGCGAGGCCGGGGCTCCCGGAGCGTGTTTCTGCTCCTGCTGCTTCACCTGCTGGAGCATTTCCCTCATCTGGCGCTGTGCAGTTATGGAAGATGCACCCAGGTGGGATGCGGGTGGCTATGCCTGCACAGAGGAGTCCATTCACACCCTGGGTGCTGCTCTGCACAGCATCCAAAACACCCATTTTTAGCTCAAACAAGCCAATCTTCAATTTCAGCACTTGCACAGCATCCAAAACACCCATTTTTAGCTCAAACAAGCCAATCTTCAATTTCAGCACTTGCACAGCCGGGGGGAAGCTACCGAAACACCTTCAGTGCCTCTTGGGGGCACAGGGACCACCCAAAAGAAGAGTGGCAGGGTGCTCGGGTGGTGCTGGGCTCAGCAAGCCCCATGCCTTTCGTCGGTGGATGAAAGCAGCCGGGGAATATCGGGTAACGCCACGGCCAAACCATACCTGACTGGCAAAGAAATGCCCAATGATTTTAACGATGACCTCCTCGTTCTCGTCTGGGGTTTGGTCTCGTGGCACAGTGACTGCCGCGCTGGTTAAGTTTTGCAGTTCGTTTACCTGGAGCGAACCACAAGAGGGTGATGCCCTTCCACCCACCCCGGAGGTGCGCTCCTCTCCTGCGGGGGGGGGAGGCCCAGCGCTCGCCTGGCTAGAGAAGCACCGGGGGGGGGAGGGTGGTTAGGGGGCATCTGAGCTTCCGCGTTACACGGGCGTAATTAGTGTGCCATTAATAACCATGAATAACCACTTTGGCTTTGCTAACCAACTGCCCCCACCCCGCTTTAGCACAGGCTTCGTGATGCACACGCCTCCCTGTGTGGGAGCAGCCAGCCAAGCCGGTTTCGGAGCACAACAGGTGAGAGGCAGGGAGCTGCCATCCCACTCAGCTCCATCCCCGCCGTGCCTTGGCTGTGCAGAGAGAACTTGGGGGGAGCTGCAAAACAGCTCAGCCCGGGCTTATCTCAAGATGGCACAGAACAACCAAAACCAAATGGCCCTTAACAAACAAAATGCCCCGAGTCCCATCCCACCACTCTTCCCGTGACGTTGAGCGCTGGACATCACAAACTGGCAACAGAGACTTCGCTATGGCACCACCAGAGGGAAATATCCCAGACAGTGTAATCCACTCGGGCATAATCCTGCACCCTCACCGAGTCAGGAAATATAAACCGCGGGGTCTGGGGAGACAAATGGGGAATCCTCCAAGGATACAGCTGGCCCCTAGGAGATCCGTCCCCCCCATCCAGGACGCTGTACAGGGTAACTTCCCCGGGATGGAGTGACCTCACCTGAGAGAGAGAGGGTAAGTGACTAAGAAACATCCGAACGGTATAGGGCATGCGATTGAGTTTGTGACTGGTGCACTCTTTTAAGGCATTAATATCTAGCGCCCTTGTGGTTTGTGTTGCTACTTGTCGGGGGCATTTGTAGCTCGCAATAGTGGATCCCGCTAATTGCTTCTAAACCGCAATAGTGTAATCGCCATCGCTCACACAGAACTTGCAATAGTGACGTATTGGACCCGTGAGCGAAGTCCAAAGAAATTGTTAATTTGAACCTCTCAGTGAAGCCCTTTTTCCCGTTTTCTCACAGTCCCTGAGCCACTGCGTAAAGCAACACCTGGCAAAAAACCCTCCACAACCCCAAAAAAACCCCACACCACATCCCCCACTCCCCACCCACCCCTTCTCCCCCCATCACAGCCATGGGGCAAACTCCCACCACCACCCCCCAATCCCAGCTTGGCCGTGACCCCCCTGAAACACTGAAAGAGAGCAACGGAGAGCAAGCTCAGGCTCGTGTGAGCTGGAGAGATTTCTCTTTGGTTTTTGATGTTGTTGTCGTTGGGTGGGTTTTGGTTGGGTTTTTTTACAGAACACTTTGCAGTGTGGTGTCGCAGCCCCCGGGGCCGGCGCTGGCACCGCCACCTCACCCCCGGCTCTTGTCCCTCCTCTTCCCGATGGCTTTCACCCCGTTCCTTGCTTGGTTTGGTTGTTTGTTTTTTTCCTTTCTACCTTTCTTTTTTTATATTTGGGGTTTTTGTTTCCTTTTCCTTTTTTTTTCTCTTCCTCCCCCCTTTTTTCATTTTCCCTTTTTTTCCGTTTCCCCCTTTTTTCTTCCCCCCCTTTTATCTCTTTTTCTCTTTGTTCTTCTTTCCCCTCTTTTTTTTTCTCCCCCCATTTTTTTCTTTTGTTTTTTTTTTCTTTTTCTCTTTTTAAACATCTCTCAAGCTTTCTCCGAAGGAACGGCCCCTGGCTCTCAGCCAGCAGAAGGAGACTATGGAAGAGCTCTGGCACCCGTGGGATTGCTTTCCTTCTCCCGCCTCGAACTCAGTAGAGAGCGTGTTTTCCAACTCTTTTTTTTTTTTTTTTATTAAGAAAATAAACAAAAATAATGCTCCAGCTATCAGTTTTACAAGGCACACAAAATCTCTAAAAGGGAAACAGAAGCGCAATGTGCTGAGGTACGAAAACCTGAGGTAGTTTTTGTGTGTGGATGTGTGTGTGTCATCTGGGGTTGTTTTTTTTTTTTTCCCCCAGCCCTGGGCTGACAACCTGTTGGAAATCTGGCTCTTCCCCCCTTCTCTCTTTGCAACCGGGATCTTTCCCCAAAGCATTTATATCCAAGCACGGCCATTCCTTTAACCTCTAGAAAAGCCGGCTTGTGCTAAAAAACAAACACCCCCTCTGCCCCTGCCCCCACCCCCTCTGAAATGAAATAAATAAATAAATAAATAAATTCCTTACAAAACTTAAAAATCTCCGTTAGTTTCGTTAGCGTTACATTAATTCTAAAAACTGATGAGCCGCTGTGCTGCGCGACGCAGCCCAACCTCCCCCCCTCAACGCTGGGCGAGCTCCTCTGGCCATGCCTGGGATGAAAAACGGGTGGCTTTTAGGAAATAAAAAATTTTAAAAAAAAGAATAATAAAAACTCTCTTTCTCTGTCTCTCTACCTATGTTAGTCCAACTAAAGGGGTAGCGTTGGGAGGCGAGGGAGGGGGAGGCTGTGGGATGGAGAGAGCCCTCCCCGTACCCCTCGGCTGTGCATCCTCACAGCGCCGCGGGGAATCGGGTGGGGTGTGTTTGGGGGGTCTTTGGTTTGCACAGGGTGGCCGTGGTGGGGGCTCAGCCCCATCCTTACAGTGCTGGGGCGCACGGGGCTACCAGGCGCAGAGTCCCTCCCCCAGTGAGGTGCTTTGGTGCGTTGATGTGTTAGATGGGGTGGCACAGCCCCTGCCCGCCCCGGGAGGGGGGACACCACCTCTCCGGTGGCACTGGATGGGTGGGAGGGAGGGAGGGAGCACAGCTCTGGAAGCCATGGAGAAAGGCGTGGGGGTGTCCCTCATCGTGGCAGCCCCCAACAGCCCTAACCCGCCACCCCAAGGGACACCCAAGCCCCATCTTGGTCCTCTCCCCGTTGGGTGATGCCCTTCCACCCACCCCAGAGGTGCGCTCCTCTCCTGCGGGGGGGACGCCCAGCGCTCGCCTGGCTAGAGAAGCACCGGGGGGGTTGGTTAGGGGGCATCTGAGTTTCCCCATTACACGGGCCTAATTACTGTGCTGTTAATAACCATTAATAACGACTTTGGCTCTGCTAACCAACTGCGGCGAGGCCCCCACCCCGCTTTAGCACAGGCTTCCTGATGCCAACGCCTCCCCGAGCCACTGGGTAAAGCTGCGCCTGGCAAAAAAACACCACCCCCCAAAAAACCCCCACACCACATCCCCCACTCCCCACCCACCCCTTCTCCCCCCATCACAGCCATGGGGCAAACTCCCAACCCCCCCCCCCCCCCAATCTCAGCTCAGCCGTGACCCCCCCCGAGACACTGGAAAGAGAGCAACGGAGAGCGAGCTCAGGCTCGTGTGAGCTGGAGAGATTTCTCTTTGGGTTTTGATGTTGTCGGTGAGGGGGATTTGGTTGGTTGTTTTTCACAGAACACTTTGCAGTAGAGGACAAAAACGTGGTGTCGCAGCCCCCGGGGCCGGCGCTGGCACCCCCATCTCCCCCCACGGCCCCCCCCCTCCCGCGGCTCCTGTCCCTCCTCCTGCCCGGCGGCTGTTCCCACTTTCCTTCCTTGGTTTGTTTGTTTTTTTTCTTTTCTACCTTTGTTTTTTAATATGTGGGGTTTTTTCCGTTTTCCCTTTTTCTTTTTTCTCCCTTTTGTTTTTTTGCTTCCCCCTCCTTTTTCCTCTTTTTCCCCTTTTTGCTTTTTCCCCCTTTTTTCTGTTTCCCCTTCCCCCCCTCGTTTTTTTTCTCTCCCCCCCCTTTTTCCCCTGTTTTTCTTTTTCATTTTTCCCCCTTTTTTTCTTTTTCCCCTTTTTTCTTTTCCCACTTCCCCCCTCCCCCCTTTTTTTTTTCCCCTCTTTTTAAACAAGCTCTCTCCCGAAGGAGCGGCCCCTGGCTCTCCGCTGGCAGAAGGAGCCTACGGAAGAGCTCTGGCACTGACACGGGCAGGAACACCCACTCCCACATCGCAACACAGCAGTTAGTTTGGCAACACCCCCACCCCCTGTCACAAGTGAGACCTGCACAGACAAAAGGCTCCTGAGTGAGGGCACTGGGGCGGCCCCACCTTAGAAGCAGCAGAGGAGCAGAGCCGTCCGGAGCCATCAAGAGCACAGGAAGGGCTATTCAGGGCCTCATTGTCTGCGCCGAGTGACCGTCTGCTGAGAACCGCTCTGGCGGCTCAGAGCTCAGCCCCAGCAGCAGTCTGGAGCCAACGGGGAAAAGTACACTGGGAGGAAGACTGGCAGCCTTCCTCCACAACGCCCCGGAGAGAATGACCACAGTGGTGCCTATCCCCATCGCTTTTCCAACACGGTTCTTTTTTTATTAGAAAATTAATAAAAAAACCCTCCAACTCTCAGGTTTCCAAGGCATACAGACTCTCTAAAAGGGAGACACAAGCGTGAGGTGCTGAGGTACCCAAACCTGCCCACGTTAGTCCAACTAAAGGGAGAGCGTCGGGAGGCGAGGGAGGAGGAAGGGGGAGGCTGTGGGATGGAGAGAGCCCTCCCCGTACCCCTCGGCTGTGCATCCTCGCAGCGCCGCGGGGAATGGGGGGCTGTGTGTTTGGGGGGGTCTTTGGTTTGCTCCCCTGACCTGCTGGGGGTGGGGGAGGAGGATTTGGGAGGGGGGGATGTCCGGCGGCGGGGTTACATTCATCGGGCGGTGCTGGGCGGCACGGCGGGAGCCTCCCTTGCTGTGCTGCGAGGCCGGGGCTCCCGGAGCGTGTTTCTGCTCCTGCTGCTTCACCTGCTGGAGCATTTCCCTCATCTGGCGCTGTGCAGTTATGGAAGATGCACCCAGGTGGGATGCGGGTGGCTTTGCCTGCACAGAGGAGTCCATTCACACCCTGGGCGCTGCTCTGCACGGCCTCCAGAACACACATTTTTAGCTCAATCGAGCCAATCTTCAATTTCAGCACTTGCACAGCCAGGGGGAAGCTACCGAAACACCTTCAGTGCCTCTTGGGGGCACAGAGACCACCCAAAAGAAGAGCAGCAGGTCGCTCGGGTGCTGCTGGGCTCAGCAAGCCCCACGCCTTTCCTCGGTGGATGAAAGCGGCCGGGGAATATCGGGTAACACCACGGCCAAACCGTACCTGACTGGCAAAGAAATGCCCAATGATTTTAACGATGACCTCCTCGTTCTCGTCTGGGGTTTGGTCTCGTGGCACAATGACTGCCGCGCTGGTTAAGTTTTGCAGTTCGTTTACCTGGAGCGAACCACAAGAGGGTGATGCCCTTCCACCCACCCCGGAGGTGCGCTCCTCTCCTGCGGGGGGGACGCCCAGCGCTCGCCTGGCTAGAGAAGCACCGGGGGGGTGGGGTGGTTAGGGGGCATCTGAGCTTCCGCATTACACGGGCGTAATTAGTGTGCCATTAACCACCATTAATAACCACTTTGGCTTTGCTAACCAACTGCCCCCACCCCGCTTTAGTGCGGGCTTCGTGATGCACACGCCTCCCTGTGTGGGAGCAGCCAGCCAAGCCGGTTTCGGAGCACAACAGGTGAGAGGCAGGGAGCTGCCATCCCACTCAGCTCCATCCCCGCCGTGCCTTGGCTGTGCAGAGAGAACTTGGGGGGAGCTGCAAAACAGCTCAGCCCGGGCTTATCTCAAGATGGCACAGAACAACCAAAACCAAATGGCCCTTAACAAACAAAATGCCCCGAGTCCCATCCCACCACTCTTCCCGTGACGTTGAGCGCTGGACATCACAAACTGGCAACAGAGACTTCGCTATGGCACCACCAGAGGGAAATATCCCAGACAGTGTAATCCACTCGGGCATAATCCTGCACCCTCACCGAGTCAGGAAATATAAACCGCAGGGTCTGGGGAGACAAATGGGGAATCCTCCAAGGATACAGCTGGCCCCTCGGAGATCCGTCCCCCCCATCCAGGACGCTGTACAGGGTAACTTCCCCGGGATGGAGCGACCTCACCAGAGAGAGAGAGGGTAAGTGACTAAGAAACATCCGTACGGTATAGGGCATGCGATTGAGTTTGTGACTGGTGCGCTCTTCTAAGGCATTAATATCTAGCGCCCTTGTGGTTTGCGTTGCTACTTGTCGGGGGCATTTGTAGCTCGCAATAGTGGATCCCGCTAGTTGCTTCTAAACCGCAATAGTGTAATCGCCATCGCACACACAGAACTTGCAATAGTGACGTATTGGACCTGTGAGAGAAGTCCAAAGAAATTGTTAATTTGAACCTCTCAGTGAAGCCCTTTTTCCCGTTTTGTCACACACACAGAGCAGAGGTATTTCTAAGTTTATGCCATTAATGCGCAGAAATGGGCTGCTTGTCCCAAAACAGGAGTGCTCACACCTTAGTTCCAAAAATCTCCACTTTCATTCATTGATTATTACATATTCGAACAATTAATACATATTCCCTGTCATTCCCTCTAATGACTGGTCGAGATTTCTTTGCTTCCCACGTAAAGGAGTGCGCAGACTCTGTCTTTTTTTTCCTTCTTTTGAGTAGGTGGTACCGTTTGGGGAGGTGGTCAATGAGTGGGTGGTCACCATCTCCCCCTGCCGGAACTCCCTTTTACCTGCTTTTCCTCTCATCTTGGCACTTCCGAGTGGCTTTCGGGGTTTGCTGACCAGGCCTACAGTTCATGGCTCTCTCGACAGGAACCCCCTGCTTCTCAACAGTGCTCCATCGCCTGCTGGGTAGTTCCTTAACTGAACCATAGATAAATCGGGTCCAGTAACTATTTCTCTATGTGAAGATGAGGTCAAGAAATGGCGTTGGGGCAGTAGAGAGGACTTGAGCAGCAGCAGGTTTCCTTTGTTGCTTCCATGACATTTAATTTTCCTAGTTGATGTCCGTTTTACTACAACAATTCCCCCCTTTGAGACTTATCCAAGTCTTTCTGTACTTGGATGAGCCTCATTTTCTATCCCGTATCACTAATACATAAGATTGAGATAATTGCTTGATAACGAGACTCTTAAGACATTCGAACAAAACTCACTATGATGACAAAAACCTTTGCAGCCATCCGGTCAGGGAAAACTCAAATGTCGTTCCCTGAACTAACCCGACTGCCATTTTCACTGCCGAAAGCCGCGTTATTTGTGCAATCAAACACCGATGGGCGCTACAGTGCAGCACGAAAGGCCAACGCCGACTCTGACGGATAACCGAGAGGCCTCGCGGCCATCCAACGCCTTCACCCACCCCAATCCTGCTGCTGGCTCTGCCACGGTGGTGCAACGGTGCTCTCCAGTGGGAAAACCAACCAGGGAACAGCACCACGCGGCGCGGACCCAGGTTCTCCTTCACTTTGCACCACCAACCGTGTGGAACGGGTTTTGACGGCTTCAGTTATTTACAGCACAAACCCAGCAAGAGCAGCCCCAGGACTGGAACGTTCAACAACCCAATGTAATAAATTAAGGAGAACAACACATAACCCCCCCCCCACTTACTCCTATAACAAGATAAACATCCTGACTCGTACCAGAACAACAAACCTCACTCCTATCAGAAGAACACTAAAGCCTAAAACTAAGACCTAAAGGATGGCTAGCTAAGACCTAAAACCTACACGGGACTATTACCTAAGGGGGAAACACTACACTATTAAATATGATAACTCTTTCTCTGCCGTTCTCAACTTGTGGGTCTTTCGTGAGTGGGGGCGACCTCGTGGTGGTGGACCCTCCGCAGAGCTCAGGTGCTGCCGGAGGCGAGAGATGGTGGGTGGGTTTTCCCAGAGCAGGAAAGGGACCTGGTTGCTGGGCTGAACCGGCAGTTGCCCAGTTGCCAACTAGAGGCGGTCACCCTCTGGGCTTCTGCCGGCTTCGCCGCCCTTTAAAGACTCCTCTGGGGCCTTCCGATCCTCCTGCAGGCGATGGTATTTCACGTGCGCATTCCTCCCGTTGACTGTCCCAAACACCCTGGAAGGGAGAAAACAAACAGGGATTTTTAATTCCTTTTTTTTTTTTTTTAAAAAAAAAATAATCATTAGATGACATTTCATTATTTCTACTTTTGTGAGCTTCTGGTCTGTTTTGCTGCGTGGTGCCATACAGCTTGTGCCAGTACCCCCGGGTGGGTGGGACCTCGGTGGTTAAACACGGCAGATCATTAGGGATTAAAATAAGAGAAGTAACGGCGAGACGGCTTAAAATCGGGTCAGACTGAAACTCAAGTGGCTCTGCGTGGCACAAGCGACCGTAGCGCGGGAGCCCTCGGGCCGCAAACCGCAAGAAGGAACTTCAGTGGAACCTTTTTCTCAGCCAAAAAAAACCGAGAAACGCTGGGATTCTCGCCCGAGGAGATGAACCGCCCCAGGCCTGTAATGGGAGGAAAGGGCCTTCAAAGGGAGAGAGAGACCCTTGTGGCTGCAGTCAGCGGGAGACGGAGGAGCTCCGAGTGCGGAGGAGATGGGAGGAGGATGGAAATGCCGAGTCTCCATCGGTTTGAGCCCAGATCAGCAGGTTTCGAGAAGAAAAAACGAGCGGCTCACCTTCCACACCACACTGCCCGCAGGGAAACCCAGCCACATCGCCTGCGCCTCCAGCCCCGCACGGAGCGTCCCCGGGATGGCGGGAGGGACTGCCTGTGCCACGGGGTGTCTTTTCGCTGCTCTTCTGCTTCTTGGTGGACCCGAGCCGGCGCCTCTTCTTCGGGCTGCAACCAGCCTGTAAAGAAGACAACCTGTGCTCATTTCTCCTTCTCCTCAGCAAGGGGGACAGCTAAAGTGAAAAACTGGCTGGAAACATCCCCAGACGGCCCAGACACTGAGGGGTTTATTTGTGTGCTGGGTGGAACGCGTTCTATCTGCCCCAGCCTGCCCCAGTGAGCTCCTCCGAACACTAAAACAGCCCAAAAAATGCTGAAACTCGACGGGGAGGATGGGGTGCAAAGACAGATGGTGAAAGAAAAACCGTATTATTTCTACCGTCCTCAGCGGAACAGCACTTTCCTCCACAAAAGTCTGTAAAATGGGTTTAAAACGTAGAATTACTGAGCACTGAAGGGACATGGTTACCCGGTGTCTACCACCAAAAAAAACCCTAAATAATATGTGTTTCTGTGAGCCAAAGTCCCATTTCCTGTCAAGGAAGGTTTTGGCAACACCCGCGCAGAGGTGGGTCACCAACAGTTCCTTTGACGGAGCACTGGGACGTTACGAAACATCCCCAAAAATCAGCAGCAGCAAGTTTAACGCAAAGGGGATCGTTTCCCAGAGCCCGGGACAATGCGTCCATGGAGGAGCAGCATCTCGCACCCACCCCAGCAGTTTTCCTACCTTCTCTTCAGCCTCCTCCACCTCATCCGTGCCTCGCTGCAGCCTTTTGGCTGTCCATCCTGGTCGGGTGGCGCCAAACCTGACGTGTTTTTTCCAGGTGTAGTAATATTCCACGCACTGGGCCACGGTCTTCGTCTGAATCTGTCGGGAGAAAACCAGAAGCGATCGATGAGGGAAATACCGCAGGAAAACGCTGAAGGCACAGACCCAGGACGGATCTATCCAGCGCTGTTTGTCCTCCCCTGTGTCTGCGGTTCCCACAGCACAACGCACGGGTGAGATCAGGCCGAAAACGAGCCCCCTTCTTCTGAAAGGGCCGTAAAGAAGCCTTGGGAGGGCAGAACTGTACGTTTCGTGCCGATGGTCAGCGGAACGTGTCAGTTTTCTTCTAGTATTTCCTGTATTTTGTACTGGAGAGATTAAATATTCGCTTGATATTCGGGCAAATTCGGTAGACATTAGAGCCAATTATGTCTTGTACTGGTATCTTTTTAGCATGAAGCAGCATCCCAAGGACAGGATTCCAACGCACCATTCAAAAGACGACTTTTCTGGGTTAAAACTCCCCTCCACGCTACCAACACGTGACCCGCCTCGGTCTAACGGCTTTACCTTCTTCTGGATCAGGTGGAAATTCTTCTTATGCACATAAAAAGCCTCTTTAAACAACTGCTCCTCCAGGGGCGTCCAAGTGTCTGAGCCTGGGAAGAAACAGCCACGTGCAAACGATTAGACCCCTTGCAACCTCACGGAAACGCGCACGATGTATTTGTCACGCGTCCACATGTCTCCTCCTTCGCAAAGCAATTAGCCAACACCGCAGGCAGTTTTTAGCACGAGCAGTTATGGCTGCCAGCAGAGCAAGCCCTGCACGCAGTAAAGCCGGGGCGCGAGGGAAAGGAGGAGCGTTGGGCGGCGTGGGGTGTCACCGCAAGGGACAGCAGCAGGCTAGAACACAGGGACGAGGCATTCCCCGTGCCAAAAGGCCCCCAGAACAGATTAAAAAGACTACTTCCCTGCCCCAAAGAACACGAGCCACTGCTCGCACGTTTCTAAAAATCACTTCTTTCAATCAGAACAAAGGGAACGGCAGTACCCGCTCGCATTCCCGGAGAAGGAACAAGCTCTGCTTCCACTTTACCTGCGTAATGATAATCAGCCAGGGGATGGGATTCAGGTCGCTGGGGTGCCCCAGACTGCAACATCTCCAGACCCTCCTGCGGGAGTTCAGAGAACAAGACTTAGATTCCCCCTCAGCAGGGGCCAAAAGATCAACTCTTCAGCCCACTGTGGGAAGATGGTACTCAGTCGACGCTCAGCAACAGCGTGTCGGGGTCACCTCCACCCACGGCAGTTGATGAGAATATTTCCTAGTCCAGTAGGAATTCGAAAAGAGCTGCTTCTTACCAGAGCTTCATGCAGGCGGTGCAAGGCGTGCTCCAGGTTGGCTCTTCCCCCCGGCATGACATTGGAGCAGGCGAAGTTGAGCAGATTTGTCACTAGAAATGCAACAAAAACCAACAGAAAGTCAGTTTTCGTCAAGAAAGGAGAAAAAGTGCGATACAAGGCAGAGGGCAAACAGAGCAGACAGACTGGAGACCCAGAAAAGGCACCGAAAAAAAGGCAGGTTATCCGGTATCACGCTCTCTCCCTTCAGAGCAGCTTTGGGACCGGTAGCTCCAGAGACAGATCTCCCCTCTCCCGAGGTCGCTGCAGCTGACGTGGGACAGCTACAAACGCCCCTGACCGTCTCTCCCAGAGGACGCGACTCAGAGCACCACCGGTTGTTATCTGTTCACTGTCCCACCAGATCTGAGCCACCCTCGGGTGCTACCAGCCACGAATGCTGTCAAGGAAAAGAGGGAGAGGGTCCCAACGGACAAACAGCTGCTGTGAAAACGTGCAGTTTTCGACCCTTAGTATCTCGGGGGGGACCTGGGAAGAAAAGCGTTAAGAGAAACCTCTGTCCTGTGTTTCCGGGTTCGTTGCGATGTCTCCCCAGGGCTTCCACACTAGCGATGCTCCCTCCTCCTCCTCCTCCAACCGGGATCTGTCCTGGAGGTCTGGGATCTCGGCCTGAAATTCACTGCCGACGTTGACGTGTCTGAAATTGTTAAGGCAGAGGAGGTGAGGAAGGAGAGCTGGGAACAGCACGCTAGCATGCACCCGCTTCGAAGGAGGGGACGTGTCAGGTACGGCAGTTATTTCCCAGCACAGCGTCACCAACTGCCCTCTAACAACTCCCACAGCCCCTTCTCGCCACCAACAGCATTACCGTTCCACCACGTGAGCCCTTTTGCGCCCCATCGGGCAAGAAAATTGCCACTTCCTTCCTCAAACGCTGAGCAAACTGGCGAGGTTCACTCTGAGACCGACAGCCAGCAGCAGAAGAGCTGCGACGGTGGGCCAAGACCACCGTTGGAATGTTGTGTAGAACGCGGGAGGCCGGCAACCGGCATCATGAGGTCAGCCTGAGTGGCAAGCCCAGCCTGGGCTAGCACTGGCCATTTCTGGCAAGCACGGGGGTATACTCCAGCCAAAATAACCCCTCTGTTACCCTCTGCAGCGCTGCGGGGCAGTGGGAGAACTGGCCAAGCCACGGGGAGCAGGTCAACAGCAACAGCAAGGACTGGCAGAGCCCCGGTGCCGAACCAACCGTGCACCCGCTCCTCAGCCCCCTTTCCCCAGGGTTTGCGGTTATTCTGACCGCTGGGCCGGAGCTCACGGCCCAACGCTGATTTAGGGTTATCCTTCTTCGGCTAAACCCAAAGTCCCCATCCATTCTGCCCAAAAGATGTATAGAAAAAACAGCACAAGTTAAAATCATCGAGATCATCCTTTAGCCTTCCTCGCCGCCCTCATCATCACACACCGCTCCCCATTCTCCCAGAATTTCCCTCCTTTCGGGGAAACTGCTCACTGGACACGGAAGCTGTAGAGATGGACCCTCTGGATCTCCTGGCACAGCTGCCCCTCACCCTGCTCAGAGTTGGCCCCACAGGGATCAAACCGTTCAGGGCTTTTTCCAAGCCAAAGCCAGGAGCGGAGCAAAACCCCCGTGGGTTGTTTCCATCCCCTCTGCCACAACAGCAATCCCAAAGGAGAAAGGCACCTCCTTTTTCACTTTTCCAGGCTTTCATTAAAAGGAGGAACCTCTGAACAACGTAGTTTAATTCCCGTCAACGTTGGATCCGCGCTCACATTCCTGCGTAGAGCTCACTGCCTGTCTAGCTGGGAAATCTCTGCCGCTCATTTAGTGGCAAAAGGTGGGAACTGGAGAAAAATCTCCAGCGCGACATCAATCCCCGGCATTATCACGATACAGCCTAAAATCAGAAATGCGGTTAAGATCCCTTCTCCTTTGAGCGGCTACGTGAATTGTACCCATTGACAGATGCATACAAATATTCGTTTCAAAGTTACAGACGTCACATTTTAACCGCGACACCAAAAAAGAATGACCTGCATTAAAAACTCCAGGAGCGTTTTCTTTCCATAACATGCTGGAATTTCTGAAAAGTCCATTTCCTGCACGGAAAAACACGTCGTTTGTGGATAACAAATGGCAAACTCAGCGTTTGGGGAAGGTGAGCTCCCAAGTGCTGCGGATCCATCTCTCCATCTGGAAGACAGCAAAGGCAGTCAAAGCTCCCCAGCACAGCATCCTTACTGCCTCCCCTTTCCTACAGCCCAGGAGATCCTCGGAGCCTTCCCACAGGGAAAGGGAGGAGCGGACTGATCACCAAGGCTGGCTGGACCAGGTCACCATTGTCACCACATTCGTTTCTTGCCAAAGAACGATGCAATTCGTCCACCTAACGATATAGCAGGTCCCTTCCCTGCCATGGTTCCAGCGCTGCAGGAAAGGTGCCTCTCCCGAGGCCGCATTGGGACGGCACTGCTGCACAGAAGGATAGAGATTTTTAAATCTCTTTATTTCTTCCAGGGAAAAACTTGCTTTCTCACTCAGTAAAGGACAAGCTCCCCAGGCCGGGCAGGAAGGCGGCACAGCCACAATTTACTTACCGAGAAACGTGCAGAGGGCTGTGTGGTCCCTGTGCCCAAGGAAAGCGGCCATTGCCAAAGCAGAGGGAAGGACGTGTCTCACCTTCAGCACAGAGAACCGATTCACAGACTCACTCTGAAAAAAAAAAAAGCATTAACCACAAAATTAGCTAATGGCTTCCCAAACCTGAATTCAGGGCCTCCCTCCGTGATTATAAAGTAATAATGGTCTTAACAGGCAGGCAGCTCACCAGGAATGAGATGGAGAGTGACCCCCATATTCCCCTGGAAACCCTTCGATGAGGCAAATCCCTGAACGCCCTCCCAGATTGACGGTTCTTTACCTCCACGAGGAACTCGTGGCCTTTTATTGTCATAGTGTGTGACCAGAACAAGCCCCGCCATTCCTTATTCCAGCCTTAACAGCCTTCAGCGTTTCACTCCGGTCACCTCCCTGTCCCACTTCCGTCCCTGCACAATTTTTAAGATGGCGACTGAGAAATTAGGTCTTGTGGTTCCCATTGAAACACCCATTAATTCATACAACCAAAAGCTAGGCAAATGAAAAGGCCATGTTAAACCTCAGCCCCCAGGGAAAAGAAATGTGCCCGACGAGGTGCTAAAAGGCGCTCTGGCAAACCACCCCCCTCTCCAAACTGCAGTTTGCTCCAGGAAACTGACAAGTTTTCTTCCTCTGCGGCCTTAGCGAGGCTGTAGATTTTCCCACCCTGCAGGGAAAGAAACAATCCTCAAAAGCAGATGTTATTCTGCCTGCAAGGAAAGCTTTAAAATATTTTTCTTTTTTTAAAGGCAGAATGCCTAAACGGAACATCCGAGCTGGTTTCTCCATGAAAATAACACTTTGCACTTGCACAGCAAAGCAACGCTCATTAACCAATCTCGTAAATCTTCGCAGGCATTAAGAAACACTCCACGTAACACACATGCGTGCACCCTGTAAGCACACGTGCACAGAAGAATCCCGGTTTACGCACCCCGGCTATATCAAACCGCACTATTTCCCTCACAAGCTGTGATGGAAATGGGCCACGCTCCCATTCCTTGGCTCCAGAGCTCCGGCGATGCCGGGATCATGCCGACCCTCAGCCGCTGCGGGCATCAGCTCTGCTAACACCCCGCTGACGGGTCAGTGACAGGAATCTGGGAGCAGGAAGGGGATTGTACCACACAGGCTCCCCAAAATCCCCCGCAGTTAAGAGGAATGCAAATCTCAGGCTCCCCTAAGCCAACACATTTCTCACCGTGACCGCCGCACTAACACCCAGAGCAGTTTTTAAGCAGCACGCACCAGGTTTAACCTCCGCGCCTGAGAAAGTCCCTGTCCTGAGGGCTGCCGGTCCCCTCGGCCCAATGCAGGAGGCAGCAGCAAACCCCTCCAGACAGGGCAAGAGGTGCTTCTAAGAGTGACATCCAGCTAATAACCAAAAAGCACTTAAACCAATCCCAAACTTTGGAGACATTTAGTCTCGGGCCAGCAGCAGCATGTTGCTCAGTAAGGCACACTTCCACGACTCCCCTCAATTAACCATCACCTCCAGAGCGCGACCTCTGAAGGTGAGAAGTTCCTTTAGGTTGACTCTTGACGTCCCTTTCCCTCCCACAGGCAATGAGACCCCAAGTATTTCCACTTGAGAGTGCGGTTCCCCTTCCACGGGCACCCAGCTCGCTCTGCAGTTTTGGATTATCACCGACCTCTGTGCCAGCTCCACCAAGAAGCCAGGTGAGAGGCTCCGAATCACGTTACTAAAGATCCCAAGGCTTGACCTTGTTCCATTTATTTCTAAACCTTTGGCCCTGGATCAATGAGTTCATTGTTTTCAGGGAGTTCCAGATGTAAGCGCTGAGCACTGTTATTGGTGAATCCAGAACTGTCAACAGTGATAAAAAAACAGAGCGCAGGAAGACAGTAAGGCCTCCGAGTCCCAAACTCAAATAACAGATGGCTAAAAAGGAAGGAGGAGCACACAGACATACTCGAATCCTGCTGAAAATAGTCAGCCATGGCCAACAGGAGCCGAGGAGGCAGTGGCCGTGGACACCTGGCTCGGGGGAGCCGCGCAGCTCTGCACGTATTTCGAGAGCTTTTCAGAACAAGTAATAAAAGCTTGACAGCAGCAGGGAGTGCGGGAGTCGCGGCAGCAGTTGCATCGATAAGCAATCTGCGCAACAGTTCCTAAAACAGGGGCTGCCCACAATCAGAAGTTGACTCTTTGGTACAAACTCCCTCCACACCAGTCATCACACAGGGGAAAAAAAACAACCAAGCTATTGTAGGGCTCAGTATTACCCATTTCTCTGCAGCTGGACAGAAATACACACTTCTGCGGCTTTTCCCACACTGGAAAATTCAAAGCACCCAAACAGGGCGCGCTTTTAGAGACATCAGCAATTAAGTTCTCCATCCCCTCCAGAAAAGCCTTTTCCTAAAGGCGTTCTCCTCCCAAGGGCAGACCCACAAAAAGAAGCCCTCTCTGCTTAATCCATTTCACAGAGAATTTGAAATGCAAACAAGAATTAAACAGGATGTCTTTTCCCCGCTTCAGGGAAAGCCACTAATATAGACCTTGGCAACATATTTAGCAAATCTATCATTGTAATGCCTTTGCATTGCCCATTTCCACCTGGAGAGCAGGCTGAAAGGACTCATAAAAAAACCTCAAACCAACCACAAAACATATTCCTGTCTAGGGGGTAATTTTATGAAACGATTTGAACACCTTAACGATTTGAACATCTTTTTACAGGTACAAGGCAACAAGAAACATTCTCGAGGTGAAAAAAAAACAAACCACCTATTCACCTCTTTACCCCAAAGATCTTTTCACCACACGGATTCCACCACCAATACACAGCTGCTAAATATCCCCGGCTGCTGCCGATCCGTAAGAAACCCTTCAAAATACAAGAGAACGCTGAGCCCAGCGCGTTGACGGTGCTGCCAGGGCTGTGAGTCGGAGCCCCTGAGGACGGAGTCGCAGCCCCTGAGGTTGAAATCAGCCCCACACTTAGGCACAACCCGGGGTTTTAAGCCTCACTACAAACCAGCCCCCCGCTTTTCAAGAAAAACAGGGAGATTCACCTCAAAATAAACCACGTTCTCGACGCCAAAGGGGCGCTGGTCCATGGCCGCCGCCGCCCTTAGGGCCAGTTCCATGGGGCTTCGCTTGACCTGGAGCAGAACTCGCGGGCGTGAGGACAACGAGCCCCCTACACAAAATCTGAAAAAAAGGAAAAGTTCAATAAGATTTGCTGTTACTCACCCACCAAAGCCTAACCACTACAACTGGCCCTTTCACAACCATTCCTGATCGCAGAAGAAAACTGAAATATCCCAATTCCCGCTTCAAACACAAGGCGTGGAGCTGCCCACACCCCACGTGTGGGCTGGGAAGACAGGGGGCTCTTCTCAAAACCCGCAGGAAGAGAAAGGGCAGGAGTGTTTTCCCAGCCCTGGAAGAGCTGTGGGGAGAAGGTGGGAGGGAGGAAAAGGCTGCCCAGGAGTGGGGTAGGGGGAAGGAGAGGGCTCCATCCATGGGGGAAACGCCGTTCCTGGCCACACAGGCGGCTGTGGGACCACCCTGGGGATGGATTTGGGGGCTCTCCCTGAGGGAAACACTGCTCCCAGCCATGCAGGAGGCTGTGGGACCACCCTGGGGATAGGTTTGGGGATGAGGGGGGATCAATCCCTGAGGGAATCACTGCTCCCAGCCATGCAGGAGGCTGTAGGGCAATGACAGAGATGGATTTGGGGGCTCTCCCTGAGGGAAACCCCATTCCCGGACACACAGGAGGCTGTGGAGCCGCCCAGGGGACAGATTTGGGGGCTCTCCCTGAGGAGAGCCTGTGGGGAGGAGGGAGGCGGGGGCCGCCCCAGGGCCGGGGCCACTCCTGGAAGGGGAGGGGGGGAATCTCCAGCCGCCCACGCGGGGCTGCCCGAAGCCTGAGGAGATGAAAAGAAGAGGAAAAAAGAGGAAAATTCCCTCCCCGCCATCGCCTCTCACAGCCCCGGCCCTCCCCGCCGCGCCTCATGGCGGCTGTGTGCGGTGTCACCTGAGCGGGGGGCGGGGGCTGAGGCAGGAAAAGGCGAGAGGGGAAGGGAAGGGCGGCGGCATTTTGAATGGGAGGAGAGGGGAAGGGGGGGCGAGAGATGGGGGGAGGGGGAGGAGAGAGGAAGAGAGGATGGTGGGGGGGGTGGGAGCGAGTGTGTGAGGGGAAGAGGTGTTGCGTGAGGGGGGAGTGAGGGGGGAATGGCTTTTCGGGAGAGGGAGGTTTGCAGGGCTGCGAGGTGCCTGTGAGAGAGGAGGCCCCGGAGGGAGGTGAGTGGAAAGGGCTGTGTGTGGAAAGAAAAGCTTTAAGGACAGGCTGGGCTGGGGAAAGGTGGCGGGCCCCGAGGGAGGGCTTGGGGAGCGGGGCTAGAAGCGTGGGTTTGGGGCAAAACTCTGGGAAAGAAACTGCAGGAAAGGGCCAATCTGAGTATACAGTTTTAGCGAAGCTTCAAGCAAAAGGTGACCAAAGGTGCCTCTTGCCCTTTTGTGGGCGGGTTCTGTCTAAGTTATTCATGCGAGTGGACTTTTGCCACACGGGATGGGAACGTTCGCTTCCCGGGATAGCTGATGCCCCTGGATAAGCACTGCCCGCGAAGCACTGCGAAACCCCGTGTTCAAAAATGAGAACAAAGGCCGGGTTTTGCCTCTCGGAAGGATCTCTAAGCACCGTCTCCACGTTATTTTCAGTACCTTTCTGGTTGTTTTCTTTGCCCCCATCCCCGTGATGTCCGTCGGGGGGGCTGGCGGAGCTCTGCAGGCGGACGTCCGTCTCATTTTGGAGAAGGCTGGGCTGGTTTCGGGCGGTCCCGGCTGATTTTGGGGAGGGCAGGGATGGTTTCGAACTCGCAGTGCCCGGTGCGGGGCTGCGGTGGGGCCCGGCCCCCTCGTTCTCCTCGGCGCGGCCCCGCCCCTCTCGCCCGCTTTCGCCGCGGCGACGCTGGGGGGCGTGGCCCGGGTTTGCCCTTCGGCGCATGCGCGGTTGGGCGGACGCGAAGGAGAACGTTTCCGGTGTGCGTCGGCGGTCGGTACCGGGAGAGACGGGGGGGACCGGGGCCGAGGAGAGCAGGAGCGGGAGAAGGAGAGTGGGCGGGCGGGCGGGGCGGCGGCGGTGGCAGGAGCGGTGGTGCGGAGGTGTCCAGGGCCAGTTCGGGGGATTGTGGGGTGTCGGGACCGGGCTGGGGGGCTCGGGGGGCGGCCTGGGCCTTTTTGGGGGGGAGCAGAGCCGAGTGGGGGGTCCCCGGGGGGAACAGGGCCGATTTAGCTCCCCCCCCCCCCCGTCCTCCGCTGCCGCCCCCTCACCCCCCGCTCGCTCCCCGCAGATGGCGGCAGCCCCGGCCGCAGCGCAGGGTGCCCGGGGCCGGCCTGGCCGGGCGCTTGGCTCCGCTCTGGGCTCCGCTCTCAGCCTCCCCCGGCAGGTCAGCCCGGCCGTGCCCCCTTCGCCCGCCTCCAGCCCACGGCCGAGCCCCCCCAGGTACCCCCGAGATGGGTCGGGGGGTGTCAGCGCTGGGCCCCCTGAAGCGGGGGTGGGTGGTGGGCACGGGCATTGCTGGGAGCCCGTGGGCAGCCCTGGGACCCCCTTAAAGCCCACGGAGAGCCCCGGGGCCCCCTTGTCTCCCCCGGAGCCGACGGGGAGCCGTAGCTGTGGAGTCAGCTTAAGGAATCTGCCCTAAGGACTGCTGCTTTTTGGAGCGTTGGGGGAGGGGGAGGGTTGCGGTGTGGGGAGTGGAGGTGTGTGGGAGGAGTCCCGTGTCTTGAGGGAGCTTTGGAGGTGTTGGGCAGATTTGGAGGAGTGGGGGAGGGGTCCCCTCCTTTGGAGCTCCCTGGTTCTTTTCTTCTAGACTGTGGGAGGCAGCGGGCGAAGGGGGAAGGCAATAGAGTGAGTTGCTGTATTTCAGTCCTTGGTTGAGAGTCAGCGACTCTGCTCCCTTGCTGCTCAGCAGACTCTTAGCTCCGTGGGGCTGTTTCTCCAGGCAGGCTACGACAACAGAAACGGCCCCACTTCCTCGGAAGAGTTGTTAGCAGTGAAGTCTCCTGGGAACGTACTGCCTGACGTTGGATAGACCTGGCACCACGGAGCAGCTCAGAGCCCCGCAGCGTATGCTGCCGCTCTCAGTTGGCTCCATCAAATCCTCCGACCTGAGAATGCCAGAGGTACAGAGCTGAAACGGGCCCTTCCTCACCCACTGAGTCAGATGAACCTTTTTGCGCCCAAGTTGGCTGGAGACTGCTTCTGCCTCGCCGCCTTCAGGCGGAGCATGGCTGTGAGCAGGGGAGCTCAACACAGAGTGCTTGCTGATTGCAGCCTGCTCCCTCGGGGGAGCACCTGCAGCCGTGGGACGGGAGGAGGAAGGACAGCACGAGGGCTAGAGACAAACATTTTATTTCTTTAACGTTTCACATAGGGGGTACCCCATAGGGGTTCCTGGCCCCACACCCCACAGCTGCTCAGTATTCGGGGCACTGTTGGTCTTCTGGGCCTGGTGCTGTCACCGCTTGCAGGGCTGGCAGAAGCAGACACGGCTAGTGGCATCTCCACCAGCCCTTCAAGTAGCCCCACAGCCAGGCGCAGCCCTGCCGCGGGCACCTTCCTGTCCTGCACAGCCCTGGGTCTGCCTGGCCACACTCCCTGCCCGTGGTCTTGCAGGACTCCTCCGTCTTTGCCTTCAAGGCCTGGAAAGTGCGGGTGATCTCCAGCACCCGCTCCACCTGGTCCATGTCCATGGCTGGGGGCCTTCCGGGGGACAGGTGCTTGTCCGTGGGCCTCTGTGTCCTGTCCATCCCCTACCTGGGAACCCACTCTTTCTCGGTCCCTGCTGGCAGCTCCTGGCTGAGGACCAGCCCGTTTCCCCACTGCCCCACCAGCAGCCATGGGAGAGCGGGGTTGTCCTGAGTGTGTGAGCACCACTGGCTCTGTTGCTGCACTGGGCCAGGGCTCCAGGAAGTGGTAGAGGGAGCTGTGGGAAGAGGAGCTGCTCCTCAACAGGCTGCTGCAGTCCTCCGAGTTGGCCAGCGAGCACAGGCTGCAGGGGCTCTTGCGGTGGCCCTTGGGGGGCCCAGGAGCCCGGGGGGTGCCTGGACCAGAAGGAGCTGTCCCCACTGATAGGACCTATAGGCGGCAGAGGAGGGCAGGGGGACCTGGGGGCTTGGTGGGGGGGGGCAGGGGGTAGAGAGAAGCATCACTGCTCAGATGGTATATGGTTGGCAGGGAGCCCAGTGGGTCCTGCGGGGCCCGGTGCTGCCTCCTCGGTTGCCCTGCAGAGGAGGAGAGAGAAGAGACCCGCTGCACCCCGTCTCCTCCGCTGGAGCCCGTGGGCAGCATCCCCTCCTCAGCAGGCGGGCAGGGCTGCCCAGCGCAGGCAGGGCAGGGCACGGGCTGAGGGTCTGGGGCAGGATCTGGGGGTCTCCCCCACACTCCCTGCTTCTCCTGTGTCGACTTGAGCTCCCATCCTTCATCCGCTAGCCGAGAAGCTGCTGAGGGAGGGGACGGAGTGAGCGGCCGGCAGCCCCTGGCACAGCCCCGGCTCAGGGCTGCCGTGGGGTGTGGGCTGTTTGCACGGTGCTCGGTGCCAGGGCCACTCACCTCTCTGCTCCTGCGCGTGGGCTCTTGCATCCGTTATCCCTTGATTCGGCTTCTTCCAGTCCCTCTGCAGGACCCCGGGAGCTGGGTGAGACAGGAGCAGCTCCCAGCCCCGTGCCGCAGCCCCCCACACCACCCCACGCTGCGGCACAGTGCGGTGCAGCAGTCGCCTACCTGGAGCCGCTTGGTCCGTAGCACAGAAGAGACCGCGCTGAGCCCCATCAAAAGCATCACGAGCGGAGCCAGGTGAGCTGCGGGGGGGACGTTGAGTCCCTCCTGGCACCAGCTGCGGTGCAGCCGCGCAACCCTGGGGTGCCCCCCATGGGAAATGTTAAAGAAATAAAATGTTGGTCTCTATCCCTGGTGCTGTGGTTCCTCCTGCCATCCCGCGGCTGGGGCTGTGCCCCCCTCAGTGCCCGACCCAGTGGGACAGGCTGGCACTGCTGGCACCCGCCAACCTGGGGGGGTGGTGGTGTCGGGGGAGCTGGGTGGGCTGGAGAAAGGGAGGAAGCACCTCTTGAAACCAGCTGGGCCCTCCCCAGCCACAAAACCCTCCCCAGAGGCACCAGAGGGGACCCCCAGATCCTTGAAGGGCTGCCCCAGACTCCCTCTGGCCTGCAAGACTCCCCCCCCCCCCCCCCCCCCCCCCCAGGACCCCATAAGGGCAGCCCAGGACCCCTTATGGACACCCCAGTGGCGTCCCAAATCTGGGTTCTTTACCTGCTGGGCAAGCCAGTAACACACTGTGTGGGAGCAGCCAGCCAAGCCGGTTTCAGAGCACCAGAGGTGAGAGGCAGGGAGCTGCCATCCCACTCAGCTCCATCCCCGCCGTGCCTTGGCTGTGCAGAGAGAACTTGGGGGAGCTGCAAAACAGCTCAGCCCGGGCTTATCTCAAGATGGCACAGAACAACCAAAACCAAATGGCCCTTAACAATCAAAATGCCCCGAGTCCCATCCCACCACTCTTCCCGTGACATTGAGCACCGGACGTCACAAATTGGCAACAGAGACTTCGCTATGGCACCACCAGAGGGAAATATCCCAGACAGTGTAATCCACTCGGGCATAATCCTGCACCCTCACCGAGTCAGGAAATATAAACCGCAGGGTCTGGGGAGACAAATGGGGAATCCTCCAAGGATACAGCTGGCCCCTCGGAGATCTGTCCCCCCCATCCAGGACGCTGGAGGGGAGCATTTACATCTGAGCACGGCCTTTCCTTTAACCTCTAGAAAAGCCGGCATTTGCTAAAAAACAAATGTTCCCCTCCCGCCCCGGCCCCCTCTGAAATGAAATAAATAAATAAATAAATAAAATCCTTACAAAACTTAAAAATCACCCTTAGTTTCGTTAGTGTTATATTAATTCTAAAAACTGATGAGCCGCTGCGCTGTGCGCCGCAGCCCAACCTCCCCTCCTCAACGCTGGGCGAGCTCCTCTGGCCATGCCTGGGATGAAAACCCGGTGGCTTTTTGGAAATAAAAAATAAAAAATTAAAAAAAAAAGAATAATAAAACCTCTCTTTCTCTCTCTCTCTGCCTGTGTTAGTCCAACGAAAGGGATAGCGTCGGGAGGTGAGGGAGGAGGAAGGGGGAGGCTGTGGGATGGAGAGAGCCCTCCCCGTACCCCTCGGCTGTGCATCCTCGCAGCGCTGCGGGGAATGGGGGGAGTGGGGTGTGTTTGGGGGGTCTTTGGTTTGCACAGGGTGGCCGTGGTAGGGGCTCAGCCCCATCCTTACAGTGCTGGGGCGCACGGGGCTACCAGGCACATTGTCCCTCCCCCAGTGAGGTGCTTTGGTGCATTGAGGTGTTAGATGGGGTGGCACAGCCCCTGCCCGCCCCGGGAGGGGGGACACCGCCTCTCTGGTGGCACTGGATGGGTGGGAGGGATCAGAGCTGTGGGAGCCATGGAGAAAGGCGTGGGGGTGTCCCTCGTCATGGCAGCCCCCAACAGCCCTAACCCGCCACCCCAAGGGACACCCAAGCCCCATCTTGGTCCTCTCCCCGTTGGGTGACGCCCTTCCACCCACCCCGGAGGTGCGCTCCTCTCCTGCGGGGGGGACGCCCAGCGCTCGCCTGGCTAGAGAAGCACCGGGGGGGGGTTGGTTAGGGGGCATCTGAGCTTCCCCATTACACGGGCCTAATTACTGTGCTGTTAATAACCATTAATAACCACTTTGGCTCTGCTAACCAACTGCGGCGAGGCCCCCACCCCGCTTTAGCACAGGCTTCCTGATGCCAACGCCTCCCACAGCCACTGGGTAAAGCGATGCCTGGCAAAAAACCACCACCCCCCAAAAAAACCCCCACACCACATCCCCCACTCCCCACCCACCCCTTCTCCCCCCATCACAGCCATGGGGCAAACTCCCACCATCACCACCCCCCAATCTCAGCTCGGCCGTGACCCCCCCCGAGACACTGGAAAGAGAGCAACGGAGAGCGAGCTCAGGCTCTTGTGAGCTGGAGAGATTTCTCTTTGGGTTTTGATGTTGTCGTTGGGTGGGATTTGGTTGTTTTTTTCACAGAACACTTTGCAGTAGAGGACAAAAAATTGGTGTCGCAGCCCCCGGGGCCGGCGCTGGCACCACCACCTCCCCCCACGCCCCGACCCCCCGGGTCCTGTCCCTCCTCCTGCCCGGCGGCTGTTCCCACTTTCCTTCCTTGGTTTGTTTGGTTTTTCCTTTCTACCATTCTTTTTTAATATGTGGGGGTTTTCTTCTTTCTCCCTTTTGTTTTTTGCTTCCCCCTCCTTTATTCTCTTTTTCCCCTTTTTTTCTTTTTCCCTTTTTTTTTGCTTTTTCCCCCTTTTTTCTGTTTCCCCTTTTCCCCATATTTTTTTCTCCTTTTTTTTCACTTCTTTTCCCCCTTTTCTCTTTTCCCCTTTTTCCTTTTCCCCCTTTTTTTTCTTTTCCCCCCTTTTTCTGTTTCCCGTTCCCCCCGTTTTACTTTTTCTCTTTTTTTACTGTTTTCCTCTTTTTCCCCTTTGTTTTTTCCCTTTTTTTTTGCCTTTTCCCCCTTTTTTCTCTGTTTCCCCCTTTTCCCCCGTTTTCACTTTTCTCTTTTTTTACTTTTCTCCCCTTTTTTCTTTTCCCCCCCTTTTTTTTTCCACTTTTTTTTTTCCCTTTCCCCCCCTCCCTTTTTTTTTTTTTTTTTATTTCTTCTCTTTTTAAACAAGCTCTCTCCCGAAGGAGCGGCCCCTGGCTCTCCGCTGGCAGAAGGAGCCTACGGAAGAGCTCTGGCACTGACACGGGCAGGAACACCCACTCACACATCGCAGCACAGCAGTTAGTTTGGCAACACCCCCACCCCCTGTCACAAGTGAGACCTGCACAGACAAAAGGCTCCTGAGTGAGGGCACTGGGGCAGCCCCACCTTAGAAGCAGCAGAGGAGCAGAGCCGTCCGGAGCCATCAAGAGCACAGGAAGGGCTATTCAGGGCCTCATTGTCTGCGCCGAGTGACCGTCTGCTGAGAACCGCTCTGGCGGCTCAGAGCTCAGCCCCAGCAGCAGTCTGGAGCCAACGGGGAAAAGTACACTGGGAGGAAGACTGGCAGCCTTCCTCCACAACGCCCCGGAGAGAATGACCACAGTGCTGCCTATTCCCATCGTTTTGTCCAACTCGTTTCTTTTTTTATTAGAAAATTAATAAAAAAACCCTCCAACTCTCAGGTTTCCAAGGCACACAAAATCTCTAAAAGGGAGACACAAGCGTGAGGTGCTGAGGTACCCAAACCTGCCCACGTTAGTCCAACGAAAGGGAGAGCGTCGGGAGGCGAGGGAGGAGGAAGGGGGAGGCTGTGGGATGGAGAGAGCCCTCCCCGTACCCCTCGGCTGTGCATCCTCGCAGCGCCGCGGGGAATGGGGGGCTGTGTGTTTGGGGGGCTCTTTGGTTTGCTCCCCTGACCTGCTGGGGGTGGGGGAGGAGGATTTGGGAGGGGGGGATGTCCGGCGGCGGGGTTACATTCATCGGGCGGTGCTGGGCGGCACGGCGGGAGCCTCCCTTGCTGTGCTGCGAGGCCGGGGCTCCCGGAGCGTGTTTCTGCTCCTGCTGCTTCACCTGCTGGAGCATTTCCCTCATCTGGCGCTGTGCAGTTATGGAAGATGCACCCAGGTGGGATGCGGGTGGCTTTGCCTGCACAGAGGAGTCCATTCACACCCTGGGCGCTGCTCTGCACGGCCTCCAGAACACACATTTTTAGCTCAATCGAGCCAATCTTCAATTTCAGCACTTGCACAGCCGGGGGGAAGCTACCGAAACACCTTCAGTGCCTCTTGGGGGCACAGAGACCACCCAAAAGAAGAGCAGCAGGTCGCTCGGGTGGTGCTGGGCTCAGCAAGCCCCACACCTTTCCTCGGTGGATGAAAGCGGCCAGGGAATATCGGGTAACACCACGGCCAAACCGTACCTGACTGGCAAAGAAATGCCCAATGATTTTAACGATGACCTCCTCGTTCTCGTCTGGGGTTTGGTCTCGTGGCACAGTGACTGCCGCGCTGGTTAAGTTTTGCAGTTCGTTTACCTGGAGCGAAACACAAGAGGGTGATGCCCTTCCACCCACCCCGGAGGTGCGCTCCTCTCCTGCGGGGGGGACGCCCAGCGCTCGCCTGGCTAGAGAAGCACCGGGGGGGTGGGGTGGTTAGGGGGCATCTGAGCTTCCGCATTACACGGGCGTAATTAGTGTGCCATTAACCACCATTAATAACCACTTTGGCTTTGCTAACCAACTGCCCCCACCCCGCTTTAGCACAGGCTTCGTGATGCACACGCCTCCCTGTGTGGGAGCAGCCAGCCAAGCCGGTTTCGGAGCACCAGAGGTGAGAGGCAGGGAGCTGCCATCCCACTCAGCTCCATCCCCGCCGTGCCTTGGCTGTGCAGAGAGAACTTGGGGGGAGCTGCAAAACAGCTCAGCCCGGGCTTATCTCCAGATGGCACAGAACAACCAAAACCAAATGGCCCTTAACAAACAAAATGCCCCGAGTCCCATCCCACCACTCTTCCCGTGACGTTGAGCGCCGGACATCACAAATTGGCAACAGAGACTTCGCTATGGCACCACCAGAGGGAAATATCCCAGACAGTGTAATCCACTCGGGCATAATCCTGCACCCTCACCGAGTCAGGAAATATAAACCGCAGGGTCTGGGGAGACAGATGGGGAATCCTCCAAGGATACAGCTGGCCCCTCGGAGATCTGTCCCCCCCATCCAGGACGCTGTGCAGGGTAACTTCCCCGGGATGGAGCGACCTCACCTGAGAGAGAGAGGGTAAGTGACTAAGAAACATCCGTACGGTATAGGGCATGCGATTGAGTTTGTGACTGGTGCGCTCTTCTAAGGCATTAATATCTAGCGCCCTTGTGGTTTGTGTTGCTACTTGTCGGGGGCATTTGTAGCTCGCAATAGTGGATCCCGCTAGTTGCTTCTAAACCGCAATAGTGTAATCGCCATCGCACACACAGAACTTGCAATAGTGACGTATTGGACCTGTGAGAGAAGTCCAAATAAATTGTTAATTTGAACCTCTCAGTGAAGCCCTTTTTCCTGTTTTGTCACACACACAGAGCAGAGGTATTTCTAAGTTTATGCCATTAATGCGCAGAAATGGGCTGCTTGTCCCAAAACAGGAGCGCTCACACCTTAGTTCCAAAAATCTCCACTTTTATTCATTGATTATTACATATTCGAACAATTAATACATATTCCCTGTCATTCCCTCTAATGACTGGTCGAGATTTCTTTGCTTCCCATGTAAAGGAGTGCGCAGACTCTGTCTTTTTTTTCCTTCTTTTGAGTAGGTGGTACCGTTTGGGGAGGTGGTCAATGAGTGGGTGGTCACCATCTCCCCCTGCCGGAACTCCCTTTTACCTGCTTTTCCTCTCATCTTGGCACTTCCGAGTGGCTTTCGGGGTTTGCTGACCAGGCCTACAGTTCATGGCTCTCTCGACAGGAACCCCCTGCTTCTCAACAGTGCTCCATCGCCTGCTGGGTAGTTCCTTAACTGAACCATAGATAAATCGGGTCCAGTAACTATTTCTCTATGTGAAGATGAGGTCAAGAAATGGCGTTGGGGCAGTAGAGAGGACTTGAGCAGCAGCAGGTTTCCTTTGTTGCTTCCATGACATTTAATTTTCCTAGTTGATGTCCGTTTTACTACAACAATTCCCCCCTTTGAGACTTATCCAAGTCTTTCTGTACTTGGACGAGCCTCATTTTCTATCCCGTATCACTAATACATAAGATTGAGATAATTGCTTGATAACGAGACTCTTAAGACATTCGAACAAAACTCACTATGATGACAAAAACCTTTGCAGCCATCCGGTCAGGGAAAACTCCAATGTCATTCCCTGGACTAATCCAACTGCCATTTTCACTGCCGAAAGCCGCGTTATTTGTGCAATCAAACACCGATGGGCGCTACAGCGCAGCACGAAAGGCCAACACCGACTCTGGCAGATAACCCAGAGGCCTCACGACCATCCAATGCCTTTACCGGCCCCAATCCTGCTGCCGGCTCTGTCACGGCGGTGCCGTGGCGCTCTCCGGTGGGAAAACCGACCAAGGAACAGCACAACACGGCACGGGCCCGGGTTCTCCTTCACTTTGCACCATCAACCGTGTGGAACGGGTTTGGACGGCTTCAGTTATTTACAGCACAAACCCAGCAAGAGCAGCCCCAGGACTGGAACGTTCAACAACCCAATGTAATAAATTAAGGAGAACAACACATAACCCCCCCCACTTACTCCTATAACAAGATAAACATCCTGACTCGTACCAGAACAACAAACCTCACTCCTATCAGAAGAACACTAAAGCCTAAAACTAAGACCTAAAGGATGGCTAGCTAAGACCTAAAACCTACACGGGACTATTACCTAAGGGGGAAACACTATTAAATATAACTCTTTCTCTGCCATTCTCATCTTGTGGGTCTTTCGTGAGTGGGGGCGACCTCGTGGTGGTGGACCCTCCGCAGAGCTCAGGTGCTGCCGGAGGCGAGAGATGGTGGGTGGGTTTTCCCAGAGCAGGAAAGGGACCTGGTTGCCGGGCTGAACCGGCAGTTGCCCAGTTGCCAACTAGAGGCGGTCACCCTCTGGGCTTCTGCCGGCTTCGCCGCCCTTTAAAGACTCCTCTGGGGCCTTCCGATCCTCCTGCAGGCGATGGTATTTCACGTGCGCATTCCTCCCGTTGACTGTCCCAAACACCCTGGAAGGGAGAAAACAAACAGGGATTTTTAATTCCTTTTTTTTTTTAAAAAAAAAAAAAAAAAAATCATTAGATGACATTTCATTATTTCTACTTTTGTGAGCTTCTGGTCTGTTTTGCTGCGTGGTGCCATACAGCTTGTGCCAGTACCCCCGGGTGGGTGGGACCTCGGTGGTTAAACACGGCAGATCATTAGGGATTAAAATAAGAGAAGTAACGGCGAGACGGCTTAAAATCGGGTCAGACTGAAACTCAAGTGGCTCTGCGTGGCACAAGCGACCGTAGCGCGGGAGCCCTCGGGCCGCAAACCGCAAGAAGGAACTTCAGTGGAACCTTTTTCTCAGCCAAAAAAAACCGAGAAACGCTGGGATTCTCGCCCGAGGAGATGAACCGCCCCAGGCCTGTAATGGGAGGAAAGGGCCTTCAAAGGGAGAGAGAGACCCTTGTGGCTGCAGTCAGCGGGAGACGGAGGAGCTCCGAGTGCGGAGGAGATGGGAGGAGGATGGAAATGCCGAGTCTCCATCGGTTTGAGCCCAGATCAGCAGGTTTCGAGAAGAAAAAACGAGCGGCTCACCTTCCACACCACACTGCCCGCAGGGAAACCCAGCCACATCGCCTGCGCCTCCAGCCCCGCACGGAGCGTCCCCGGGATGGCGGGAGGGACTGCCTGTGCCACGGGGTGTCTTTTCGCTGCTCTTCTGCTTCTTGGTGGACCCGAGCCGGCGCCTCTTCTTCGGGCTGCAACCAGCCTGTAAAGAAGACAACCTGTGCTCATTTCTCCTTCTCCTCAGCAAGGGGGACAGCTAAAGTGAAAAACTGGCTGGAAACATCCCCAGACGGCCCAGACACTGAGGGGTTTATTTGTGTGCTGGGTGGAACGCGTTCTATCTGCCCCAGCCTGCCCCAGTGAGCTCCTCCGAACACTAAAACAGCCCAAAAAATGCTGAAACTCGACGGGGAGGATGGGGTGCAAAGACAGATGGTGAAAGAAAAACCGTATTATTTCTACCGTCCTCAGCGGAACAGCACTTTCCTCCACAAAAGTCTGTAAAATGGGTTTAAAACGTAGAATTACTGAGCACTGAAGGGACATGGTTACCCGGTGTCTACCACCAAAAAAAACCCTAAATAATATGTGTTTCTGTGAGCCAAAGTCCCATTTCCTGTCAAGGAAGGTTTTGGCAACACCCGCGCAGAGGTGGGTCACCAACAGTTCCTTTGACGGAGCACTGGGACGTTACGAAACATCCCCAAAAATCAGCAGCAGCAAGTTTAACGCAAAGGGGATCGTTTCCCAGAGCCCGGGACAATGCGTCCATGGAGGAGCAGCATCTCGCACCCACCCCAGCAGTTTTCCTACCTTCTCTTCAGCCTCCTCCACCTCATCCGTGCCTCGCTGCAGCCTTTTGGCTGTCCATCCTGGTCGGGTGGCGCCAAACCTGACGTGTTTTTTCCAGGTGTAGTAATATTCCACGCACTGGGCCACGGTCTTCGTCTGAATCTGTCGGGAGAAAACCAGAAGCGATCGATGAGGGAAATACCGCAGGAAAACGCTGAAGGCACAGACCCAGGACGGATCTATCCAGCGCTGTTTGTCCTCCCCTGTGTCTGCGGTTCCCACAGCACAACGCACGGGTGAGATCAGGCCGAAAACGAGCCCCCTTCTTCTGAAAGGGCCGTAAAGAAGCCTTGGGAGGGCAGAACTGTACGTTTCGTGCCGATGGTCAGCGGAACGTGTCAGTTTTCTTCTAGTATTTCCTGTATTTTGTACTGGAGAGATTAAATATTCGCTTGATATTCGGGCAAATTCGGTAGACATTAGAGCCAATTATGTCTTGTACTGGTATCTTTTTAGCATGAAGCAGCATCCCAAGGACAGGATTCCAACGCACCATTCAAAAGACGACTTTTCTGGGTTAAAACTCCCCTCCACGCTACCAACACGTGACCCGCCTCGGTCTAACGGCTTTACCTTCTTCTGGATCAGGTGGAAATTCTTCTTATGCACATAAAAAGCCTCTTTAAACAACTGCTCCTCCAGGGGCGTCCAAGTGTCTGAGCCTGGGAAGAAACAGCCACGTGCAAACGATTAGACCCCTTGCAACCTCACGGAAACGCGCACGATGTATTTGTCACGCGTCCACATGTCTCCTCCTTCGCAAAGCAATTAGCCAACACCGCAGGCAGTTTTTAGCACGAGCAGTTATGGCTGCCAGCAGAGCAAGCCCTGCACGCAGTAAAGCCGGGGCGCGAGGGAAAGGAGGAGCGTTGGGCGGCGTGGGGTGTCACCGCAAGGGACAGCAGCAGGCTAGAACACAGGGACGAGGCATTCCCCGTGCCAAAAGGCCCCCAGAACAGATTAAAAAGACTACTTCCCTGCCCCAAAGAACACGAGCCACTGCTCGCACGTTTCTAAAAATCACTTCTTTCAATCAGAACAAAGGGAACGGCAGTACCCGCTCGCATTCCCGGAGAAGGAACAAGCTCTGCTTCCACTTTACCTGCGTAATGATAATCAGCCAGGGGATGGGATTCAGGTCGCTGGGGTGCCCCAGACTGCAACATCTCCAGACCCTCCTGCGGGAGTTCAGAGAACAAGACTTAGATTCCCCCTCAGCAGGGGCCAAAAGATCAACTCTTCAGCCCACTGTGGGAAGATGGTACTCAGTCGACGCTCAGCAACAGCGTGTCGGGGTCACCTCCACCCACGGCAGTTGATGAGAATATTTCCTAGTCCAGTAGGAATTCGAAAAGAGCTGCTTCTTACCAGAGCTTCATGCAGGCGGTGCAAGGCGTGCTCCAGGTTGGCTCTTCCCCCCGGCATGACATTGGAGCAGGCGAAGTTGAGCAGATTTGTCACTAGAAATGCAACAAAAACCAACAGAAAGTCAGTTTTCGTCAAGAAAGGAGAAAAAGTGCGATACAAGGCAGAGGGCAAACAGAGCAGACAGACTGGAGACCCAGAAAAGGCACCGAAAAAAAGGCAGGTTATCCGGTATCGCTCTCTCTCCCTTCAGAGCAGCTTTGGGACCGGTAGCTCCAGAGACAGATCTCCCCTCTCCCGAGGTCGCTGCAGCTGACGTGGGACAGCTACAAACGCCCCTGACCGTCTCTCCCAGAGGACGCGACTCAGAGCACCACCGGTTGTTATCTGTTCACTGTCCCACCAGATCTGAGCCACCCTCGGGTGCTACCAGCCACGAATGCTGTCAAGGAAAAGAGGGAGAGGGTCCCAACGGACAAACAGCTGCTGTGAAAACGTGCAGTTTTCGACCCTTAGTATCTCGGGGGGGACCTGGGAAGAAAAGCGTTAAGAGAAACCTCTGTCCTGTGTTTCCGGGTTCGTTGCGATGTCTCCCCAGGGCTTCCACACTAGCGATGCTCCCTCCTCCTCCTCCTCCAACCGGGATCTGTCCTGGAGGTCTGGGATCTCGGCCTGAAATTCACTGCCGACGTTGACGTGTCTGAAATTGTTAAGGCAGAGGAGGTGAGGAAGGAGAGCTGGGAACAGCACGCTAGCACGCACCCGCTTCGAAGGAGGGGACGTGTCAGGTACGGCAGTTATTTCCCAGCACAGCGTCACCAACTGCCCTCTAACAACTCCCACAGCCCCTTCTCGCCACCAACAGCATTACCGTTCCACCACGTGAGCCCTTTTGCGCCCCATCGGGCAAGAAAATTGCCGCTTCCTTCCTCAAACCCTGAGCAAACTGGCGAGGTTCACTCTGAGACCGACAGCCAGCAGCAGAAGAGCTGCGACGGTGGGCCAAGACCACCGTTGGAATGTTGTGTAGAACGCGGGAGGCCGGCAACCGGCATCATGAGGTCAGCCTGAGTGGCAAGCCCAGCCTGGGCTAGCACTGGCCATTTCTGGCAAGCACGGGGGTATACTCCAGCCAAAATAACCCCTCTGTTACCCTCTGCAGCGCTGCGGGGCAGTGGGAGAACTGGCCAAGCCATGGGGAGCAGGTCAACAGCAACAGCAAGGACTGGCAGAGCCCCGGTGCCGAACCAACCGTGCACCCGCTCCTCAGCCCCCTTTCCCCAGGGTTTGCGGTTATTCTGACCGCTGGGCCGGAGCTCACGGCCCAACGCTGATTTAGGGTTATCCTTCTTCGGCTAAACCCAAAGTCCCCATCCATTCTGCCCAAAAGATGTATAGAAAAAACAGCACAAGTTAAAATCATCGAGATCATCCTTTAGCCTTCCTCGCCGCCCTCATCATCACACACCGCTCCCCATTCTCCCAGAATTTCCCTCCTTTCGGGGAAACTGCTCACTGGACACGGAAGCTGTAGAGATGGACCCTCTGGATCTCCTGGCACAGCTGCCCCTCACCCTGCTCAGAGTTGGCCCCACAGGGATCAAACCGTTCAGGGCTTTTTCCAAGCCAAAGCCAGGAGCGGAGCAAAACCCCCGTGGGTTGTTTCCATCCCCTCTGCCACAACAGCAATCCCAAAGGAGAAAGGCACCTCCTTTTTCACTTTTCCAGGCTTTCATTAAAAGGAGGAACCTCTGAACAACGTAGTTTAATTCCCGTCAACGTTGGATCCGCGCTCACATTCCTGCGTAGAGCTCACTGCCTGTCTAGCTGGGAAATCTCTGCCGCTCATTTAGTGGCAAAAGGTGGGAACTGGAGAAAAATCTCCAGCGCGACATCAATCCCCGGCATTATCACGATACAGCCTAAAATCAGAAATGCGGTTAAGATCCCTTCTCCTTTGAGCGGCTACGTGAATTGTACCCATTGACAGATGCATACAAATATTCGTTTCAAAGTTACAGACGTCACATTTTAACCGCGACACCAAAAAAGAATGACCTGCATTAAAAACTCCAGGAGCGTTTTCTTTCCATAACATGCTGGAATTTCTGAAAAGTCCATTTCCTGCACGGAAAAACACGTCGTTTGTGGATAACAAATGGCAAACTCAGCGTTTGGGGAAGGTGAGCTCCCAAGTGCTGCGGATCCATCTCTCCATCTGGAAGACAGCAAAGGCAGTCAAAGCTCCCCAGCACAGCATCCTTACTGCCTCCCCTTTCCTACAGCCCAGGAGATCCTCGGAGCCTTCCCACAGGGAAAGGGAGGAGCGGACTGATCACCAAGGCTGGCTGGACCAGGTCACCATTGTCACCACATTCGTTTCTTGCCAAAGAACGATGCAATTCGTCCACCTAACGATATAGCAGGTCCCTTCCCTGCCATGGTTCCAGCGCTGCAGGAAAGGTGCCTCTCCCGAGGCCGCATTGGGACGGCACTGCTGCACAGAAGGATAGAGATTTTTAAATCTCTTTATTTCTTCCAGGGAAAAACTTGCTTTCTCACTCAGTAAAGGACAAGCTCCCCAGGCCGGGCAGGAAGGCGGCACAGCCACAATTTACTTACCGAGAAACGTGCAGAGGGCTGTGTGGTCCCTGTGCCCAAGGAAAGCGGCCATTGCCAAAGCAGAGGGAAGGACGTGTCTCACCTTCAGCACAGAGAACCGATTCACAGACTCACTCTGAAAAAAAAAAAAGCATTAACCACAAAATTAGCTAATGGCTTCCCAAACCTGAATTCAGGGCCTCCCTCCGTGATTATAAAGTAATAATGGTCTTAACAGGCAGGCAGCTCACCAGGAATGAGATGGAGAGTGACCCCCATATTCCCCTGGAAACCCTTCGATGAGGCAAATCCCTGAACGCCCTCCCAGATTGACGGTTCTTTACCTCCACGAGGAACTCGTGGCCTTTTATTGTCATAGTGTGTGACCAGAACAAGCCCCGCCATTCCTTATTCCAGCCTTAACAGCCTTCAGCGTTTCACTCCGGTCACCTCCCTGTCCCACTTCCGTCCCTGCACAATTTTTAAGATGGCGACTGAGAAATTAGGTCTTGTGGTTCCCATTGAAACACCCATTAATTCATACAACCAAAAGCTAGGCAAATGAAAAGGCCATGTTAAACCTCAGCCCCCAGGGAAAAGAAATGTGCCCGACGAGGTGCTAAAAGGCGCTCTGGCAAACCACCCCCCTCTCCAAACTGCAGTTTGCTCCAGGAAACTGACAAGTTTTCTTCCTCTGCGGCCTTAGCGAGGCTGTAGATTTTCCCACCCTGCAGGGAAAGAAACAATCCTCAAAAGCAGATGTTATTCTGCCTGCAAGGAAAGCTTTAAAATATTTTTCTTTTTTTAAAGGCAGAATGCCTAAACGGAACATCCGAGCTGGTTTCTCCATGAAAATAACACTTTGCACTTGCACAGCAAAGCAACGCTCATTAACCAATCTCGTAAATCTTCGCAGGCATTAAGAAACACTCCACGTAACACACATGCGTGCACCCTGTAAGCACACGTGCACAGAAGAATCCCGGTTTACGCACCCCGGCTATATCAAACCGCACTATTTCCCTCACAAGCTGTGATGGAAATGGGCCACGCTCCCATTCCTTGGCTCCAGAGCTCCGGCGATGCCGGGATCATGCCGACCCTCAGCCGCTGCGGGCATCAGCTCTGCTAACACCCCGCTGACGGGTCAGTGACAGGAATCTGGGAGCAGGAAGGGGATTGTACCACACAGGCTCCCCAAAATCCCCCGCAGTTAAGAGGAATGCAAATCTCAGGCTCCCCTAAGCCAACACATTTCTCACCGTGACCGCCGCACTAACACCCAGAGCAGTTTTTAAGCAGCACGCACCAGGTTTAACCTCCGCGCCTGAGAAAGTCCCTGTCCTGAGGGCTGCCGGTCCCCTCGGCCCAATGCAGGAGGCAGCAGCAAACCCCTCCAGACAGGGCAAGAGGTGCTTCTAAGAGTGACATCCAGCTAATAACCAAAAAGCACTTAAACCAATCCCAAACTTTGGAGACATTTAGTCTCGGGCCAGCAGCAGCATGTTGCTCAGTAAGGCACACTTCCACGACTCCCCTCAATTAACCATCACCTCCAGAGCGCGACCTCTGAAGGTGAGAAGTTCCTTTAGGTTGACTCTTGACGTCCCTTTCCCTCCCACAGGCAATGAGACCCCAAGTATTTCCACTTGAGAGTGCGGTTCCCCTTCCACGGGCACCCAGCTCGCTCTGCAGTTTTGGATTATCACCGACCTCTGTGCCAGCTCCACCAAGAAGCCAGGTGAGAGGCTCCGAATCACGTTACTAAAGATCCCAAGGCTTGACCTTGTTCCATTTATTTCTAAACCTTTGGCCCTGGATCAATGAGTTCATTGTTTTCAGGGAGTTCCAGATGTAAGCGCTGAGCACTGTTATTGGTGAATCCAGAACTGTCAACAGTGATAAAAAAACAGAGCGCAGGAAGACAGTAAGGCCTCCGAGTCCCAAACTCAAATAACAGATGGCTAAAAAGGAAGGAGGAGCACACAGACATACTCGAATCCTGCTGAAAATAGTCAGCCATGGCCAACAGGAGCCGAGGAGGCAGTGGCCGTGGACACCTGGCTCGGGGGAGCCGCGCAGCTCTGCACGTATTTCGAGAGCTTTTCAGAACAAGTAATAAAAGCTTGACAGCAGCAGGGAGTGCGGGAGTCGCGGCAGCAGTTGCATCGATAAGCAATCTGCGCAACAGTTCCTAAAACAGGGGCTGCCCACAATCAGAAGTTGACTCTTTGGTACAAACTCCCTCCACACCAGTCATCACACAGGGGAAAAAAAACAACCAAGCTATTGTAGGGCTCAGTATTACCCATTTCTCTGCAGCTGGACAGAAATACACACTTCTGCGGCTTTTCCCACACTGGAAAATTCAAAGCACCCAAACAGGGCGCGCTTTTAGAGACATCAGCAATTAAGTTCTCCATCCCCTCCAGAAAAGCCTTTTCCTAAAGGCGTTCTCCTCCCAAGGGCAGACCCACAAAAAGAAGCCCTCTCTGCTTAATCCATTTCACAGAGAATTTGAAATGCAAACAAGAATTAAACAGGACGTCTTTTCCCCGCTTCAGGGAAAGCCACTAATATAGACCTTGGCAACATATTTAGCAAATCTATCATTGTAATGCCTTTGCATTGCCCATTTCCACCTGGAGAGCAGGCTGAAAGGACTCATAAAAAAACCTCAAACCAACCACAAAACATATTCCTGTCTAGGGGGTAATTTTATGAAACGATTTGAACACCTTAACGATTTGAACATCTTTTTACAGGTACAAGGCAACAAGAAACATTCTCGAGGTGAAAAAAAAACAAACCACCTATTCACCTCTTTACCCCAAAGATCTTTTCACCACACGGATTCCACCACCAATACACAGCTGCTAAATATCCCCGGCTGCTGCCGATCCGTAAGAAACCCTTCAAAATACAAGAGAACGCTGAGCCCAGCGCGTTGACGGTGCTGCCAGGGCTGTGAGTCGGAGCCCCTGAGGACGGAGTCGCAGCCCCTGAGGTTGAAATCAGCCCCACACTTAGGCACAACCCGGGGTTTTAAGCCTCACTACAAACCAGCCCCCCGCTTTTCAAGAAAAACAGGGAGATTCACCTCAAAATAAACCACGTTCTCGACGCCAAAGGGGCGCTGGTCCATGGCCGCCGCCGCCCTTAGGGCCAGTTCCATGGGGCTTCGCTTGACCTGGAGCAGAACTCGCGGGCGTGAGGACAACGAGCCCCCTACACAAAATCTGAAAAAAAGGAAAAGTTCAATAAGATTTGCTGTTACTCACCCACCAAAGCCTAACCACTACAACTGGCCCTTTCACAACCATTCCTGATCGCAGAAGAAAACTGAAATATCCCAATTCCCGCTTCAAACACAAGGCGTGGAGCTGCCCACACCCCACGTGTGGGCTGGGAAGACAGGGGGCTCTTCTCAAAACCCGCAGGAAGAGAAAGGGCAGGAGTGTTTTCCCAGCCCTGGAAGAGCTGTGGGGAGAAGGTGGGAGGGAGGAAAAGGCTGCCCAGGAGTGGGGTAGGGGGAAGGAGAGGGCTCCATCCATGGGGGAAACGCCGTTCCTGGCCACACAGGCGGCTGTGGGACCACCCTGGGGATGGATTTGGGGGCTCTCCCTGAGGGAAACACTGCTCCCAGCCATGCAGGAGGCTGTGGGACCACCCTGGGGATAGGTTTGGGGATGAGGGGGGATCTATCCCTGAGGGAATCACTGCTCCCAGCCATGCAGGAGGCTGTAGGGCAATGACAGAGATGGATTTGGGGGCTCTCCCTGAGGGAAACCCCATTCCCGGACACACAGGAGGCTGTGGAGCCGCCCAGGGGACAGATTTGGGGGCTCTCCCTGAGGAGAGCCTGTGGGGAGGAGGGAGGCGGGGGCCGCCCCAGGGCCGGGGCCACTCCTGGAAGGGGAGGGGGGGAATCTCCAGCCGCCCACGCGGGGCTGCCCGAAGCCTGAGGAGATGAAAAGAAGAGGAAAAAAGAGGAAAATTCCCTCCCCGCCATCGCCTCTCACAGCCCCGGCCCTCCCCGCCGCGCCTCATGGCGGCTGTGTGCGGTGTCACCTGAGCGGGGGGCGGGGGCTGAGGCAGGAAAAGGCGAGAGGGGAAGGGAAGGGCGGCGGCATTTTGAATGGGAGGAGAGGGGAAGGGGGGGCGAGAGATGGGGGGAGGGGGAGGAGAGAGGAAGAGAGGATGGTGGGGGGGGTGGGAGCGAGTGTGTGAGGGGAAGAGGTGTTGCGTGAGGGGGGAGTGAGGGGGGAATGGCTTTTCGGGAGAGGGAGGTTTGCAGGGCTGTGAGGTGCCTGTGAGAGAGGAGGCCCCGGAGGGAGGTGAGTGGAAAGGGCTGTGTGTGGAAAGAAAAGCTTTAAGGACAGGCTGGGCTGGGGAAAGGTGGCGGGCCCCGAGGGAGGGCTTGGGGAGCGGGGCTAGAAGCGTGGGTTTGGGGCAAAACTCTGGGAAAGAAACTGCAGGAAAGGGCCAATCTGAGTATACAGTTTTAGCGAAGCTTCAAGCAAAAGGTGACCAAAGGTGCCTCTTGCCCTTTTGTGGGCGGGTTCTGTCTAAGTTATTCATGCGAGTGGACTTTTGCCACACGGGATGGGAACGTTCGCTTCCCGGGATAGCTGATGCCCCTGGATAAGCACTGCCCGCGAAGCACTGCGAAACCCCGTGTTCAAAAATGAGAACAAAGGCCGGGTTTTGCCTCTCGGAAGGATCTCTAAGCACCGTCTCCACGTTATTTTCAGTACCTTTCTGGTTGTTTTCTTTGCCCCCATCCCCGTGATGTCCGTCGGGGGGGCTGGCGGAGCTCTGCAGGCGGACGTCCGTCTCATTTTGGAGAAGGCTGGGCTGGTTTCGGGCGGTCCCGGCTGATTTTGGGGAGGGCAGGGATGGTTTCGAACTCGCAGTGCCCGGTGCGGGGCTGCGGTGGGGCCCGGCCCCCTCGTTCTCCTCGGCGCGGCCCCGCCCCTCTCGCCCGCTTTCGCCGCGGCGACGCTGGGGGGCGTGGCCCGGGTTTGCCCTTCGGCGCATGCGCGGTTGGGCGGACGCGAAGGAGAACGTTTCCGGTGTGCGTCGGCGGTCGGTACCGGGAGAGACGGGGGGGACCGGGGCCGAGGAGAGCAGGAGCGGGAGAAGGAGAGTGGGCGGGCGGGCGGGGCGGCGGCGGTGGCAGGAGCGGTGGTGCGGAGGTGTCCAGGGCCAGTTCGGGGGATTGTGGGGTGTCGGGACCGGGCTGGGGGGCTCGGGGGGCGGCCTGGGCCTTTTTGGGGGGGAGCAGAGCCGAGTGGGGGGTCCCCGGGGGGAACAGGGCCGATTTAGCTCCCCCCCCCCCCCCGTCCTCCGCTGCCGCCCCCTCACCCCCCGCTCGCTCCCCGCAGATGGCGGCAGCCCCGGCCGCAGCGCAGGGTGCCCGGGGCCGGCCTGGCCGGGCGCTTGGCTCCGCTCTGGGCTCCGCTCTCAGCCTCCCCCGGCAGGTCAGCCCGGCCGTGCCCCCTTCGCCCGCCTCCAGCCCACGGCCGAGCCCCCCCAGGTACCCCCGAGATGGGTCGGGGGGTGTCAGCGCTGGGCCCCCTGAAGCGGGGGTGGGTGGTGGGCACGGGCATTGCTGGGAGCCCGTGGGCAGCCCTGGGACCCCCTTAAAGCCCACGGAGAGCCCCGGGGCCCCCTTGTCTCCCCCGGAGCCGACGGGGAGCCGTAGCTGTGGAGTCAGCTTAAGGAATCTGCCCTAAGGACTGCTGCTTTTTGGAGCGTTGGGGGAGGGGGAGGGTTGCGGTGTGGGGAGTGGAGGTGTGTGGGAGGAGTCCCGTGTCTTGAGGGAGCTTTGGAGGTGTTGGGCAGATTTGGAGGAGTGGGGGAGGGGTCCCCTCCTTTGGAGCTCCCTGGTTCTTTTCTTCTAGACTGTGGGAGGCAGCGGGCGAAGGGGGAAGGCAATAGAGTGAGTTGCTGTATTTCAGTCCTTGGTTGAGAGTCAGCGACTCTGCTCCCTTGCTGCTCAGCAGACTCTTAGCTCCGTGGGGCTGTTTCTCCAGGCAGGCTACGACAACAGAAACGGCCCCACTTCCTCGGAAGAGTTGTTAGCAGTGAAGTCTCCTGGGAACGTACTGCCTGACGTTGGATAGACCTGGCACCACGGAGCAGCTCAGAGCCCCGCAGCGTATGCTGCCGCTCTCAGTTGGCTCCATCAAATCCTCCGACCTGAGAATGCCAGAGGTACAGAGCTGAAACGGGCCCTTCCTCACCCACTGAGTCAGATGAACCTTTTTGCGCCCAAGTTGGCTGGAGACTGCTTCTGCCTCGCCGCCTTCAGGCGGAGCATGGCTGTGAGCAGGGGAGCTCAACACAGAGTGCTTGCTGATTGCAGCCTGCTCCCTCGGGGGAGCACCCGCAGCCGTGGGACGGGAGGAGGAAGGACAGCACGAGGGCTAGAGACAAACATTTTATTTCTTTAACGTTTCACATAGGGGGTACCCCATAGGGGTTCCTGGCCCCACACCCCACAGCTGCTCAGTATTCGGGGCACTGTTGGTCTTCTGGGCCTGGTGCTGTCACCGCTTGCAGGGCTGGCAGAAGCAGACACGGCTAGTGGCATCTCCACCAGCCCTTCAAGTAGCCCCACAGCCAGGCGCAGCCCTGCCGCGGGCACCTTCCTGCCCTGCACAGCCCTGGGTCTGCCTGGCCACACTCCCTGCCCGTGGTCTTGCAGGACTCCTCCGTCTTTGCCTTCAAGGCCTGGAAAGTGCGGGTGATCTCCAGCACCCGCTCCACCTGGTCCATGTCCATGGCTGGGGGCCTTCCGGGGGACAGGTGCTTGTCCGTGGGCCTCTGTGTCCTGTCCATCCCCTACCTGGGAACCCACTCTTTCTCGGTCCCTGCTGGCAGCTCCTGGCTGAGGACCAGCCCGTTTCCCCACTGCCCCACCAGCAGCCATGGGAGAGCGGGGTTGTCCTGAGTGTGTGAGCACCACTGGCTCTGTTGCTGCACTGGGCCAGGGCTCCAGGAAGTGGTAGAGGGAGCTGTGGGAAGAGGAGCTGCTCCTCAACAGGCTGCTGCAGTCCTCCGAGTTGGCCAGCGAGCACAGGCTGCAGGGGCTCTTGCGGTGGCCCTTGGGGGGCCCAGGAGCCCGGGGGGTGCCTGGACCAGAAGGAGCTGTCCCCACTGATAGGACCTATAGGCGGCAGAGGAGGGCAGGGGGACCTGGGGGCTTGGTGGGGGGGGGCAGGGGGTAGAGAGAAGCATCACTGCTCAGATGGTATATGGTTGGCAGGGAGCCCAGTGGGTCCTGCGGGGCCCGGTGCTGCCTCCTCGGTTGCCCTGCAGAGGAGGAGAGAGAAGAGACCCGCTGCACCCCGTCTCCTCCGCTGGAGCCCGTGGGCAGCATCCCCTCCTCAGCAGGCGGGCAGGGCTGCCCAGCGCAGGCAGGGCAGGGCACGGGCTGAGGGTCTGGGGCAGGATCTGGGGGTCTCCCCCACACTCCCTGCTTCTCCTGTGTCGACTTGAGCTCCCATCCTTCATCCGCTAGCCGAGAAGCTGCTGAGGGAGGGGACGGAGTGAGCGGCCGGCAGCCCCTGGCACAGCCCCGGCTCAGGGCTGCCGTGGGGTGTGGGCTGTTTGCACGGTGCTCGGTGCCAGGGCCACTCACCTCTCTGCTCCTGCGCGTGGGCTCTTGCATCCGTTATCCCTTGATTCGGCTTCTTCCAGTCCCTCTGCAGGACCCCGGGAGCTGGGTGAGACAGGAGCAGCTCCCAGCCCCGTGCCGCAGCCCCCCACACCACCCCACGCTGCGGCACAGTGCGGTGCAGCAGTCGCCTACCTGGAGCCGCTTGGTCCGTAGCACAGAAGAGACCGCGCTGAGCCCCATCAAAAGCATCACGAGCGGAGCCAGGTGAGCTGCGGGGGGGACGTTGAGTCCCTCCTGGCACCAGCTGCGGTGCAGCCGCGCAACCCTGGGGTGCCCCCCATGGGAAATGTTAAAGAAATAAAATGTTGGTCTCTATCCCTGGTGCTGTGGTTCCTCCTGCCATCCCGCGGCTGGGGCTGTGCCCCCCTCAGTGCCCGACCCAGTGGGACAGGCTGGCACTGCTGGCACCCGCCAACCTGGGGGGGTGGTGGTGTCGGGGGAGCTGGGTGGGCTGGAGAAAGGGAGGAAGCACCTCTTGAAACCAGCTGGGCCCTCCCCAGCCACAAAACCCTCCCCAGAGGCACCAGAGGGGACCCCCAGATCCTTGAAGGGCTGCCCCAGACTCCCTCTGGCCTGCAAGACTCCCCCCCCCCCCCCCCCCCCCCCCCAGGACCCCATAAGGGCAGCCCAGGACCCCTTATGGACACCCCAGTGGCGTCCCAAATCTGGGTTCTTTACCTGCTGGGCAAGCCAGTAACACACTGTGTGGGAGCAGCCAGCCAAGCCGGTTTCAGAGCACCAGAGGTGAGAGGCAGGGAGCTGCCATCCCACTCAGCTCCATCCCCGCCGTGCCTTGGCTGTGCAGAGAGAACTTGGGGGAGCTGCAAAACAGCTCAGCCCGGGCTTATCTCAAGATGGCACAGAACAACCAAAACCAAATGGCCCTTAACAATCAAAATGCCCCGAGTCCCATCCCACCACTCTTCCCGTGACATTGAGCACCGGACGTCACAAATTGGCAACAGAGACTTCGCTATGGCACCACCAGAGGGAAATATCCCAGACAGTGTAATCCACTCGGGCATAATCCTGCACCCTCACCGAGTCAGGAAATATAAACCGCAGGGTCTGGGGAGACAAATGGGGAATCCTCCAAGGATACAGCTGGCCCCTCGGAGATCTGTCCCCCCCATCCAGGACGCTGGAGGGGAGCATTTACATCTGAGCACGGCCTTTCCTTTAACCTCTAGAAAAGCCGGCATTTGCTAAAAAACAAATGTTCCCCTCCCGCCCCGGCCCCCTCTGAAATGAAATAAATAAATAAATAAATAAAATCCTTACAAAACTTAAAAATCACCCTTAGTTTCGTTAGTGTTATATTAATTCTAAAAACTGATGAGCCGCTGCGCTGTGCGCCGCAGCCCAACCTCCCCTCCTCAACGCTGGGCGAGCTCCTCTGGCCATGCCTGGGATGAAAACCCGGTGGCTTTTTGGAAATAAAAAATAAAAAATTAAAAAAAAAAGAATAATAAAACCTCTCTTTCTCTCTCTCTCTGCCTGTGTTAGTCCAACGAAAGGGATAGCGTCGGGAGGTGAGGGAGGAGGAAGGGGGAGGCTGTGGGATGGAGAGAGCCCTCCCCGTACCCCTCGGCTGTGCATCCTCGCAGCGCTGCGGGGAATGGGGGGAGTGGGGTGTGTTTGGGGGGTCTTTGGTTTGCACAGGGTGGCCGTGGTGGGGGCTCAGCCCCATCCTTACAGTGCTGGGGCGCACGGGGCTACCAGGCACATTGTCCCTCCCCCAGTGAGGTGCTTTGGTGCATTGAGGTGTTAGATGGGGTGGCACAGCCCCTGCCCGCCCCGGGAGGGGGGACACCGCCTCTCTGGTGGCACTGGATGGGTGGGAGGGATCAGAGCTGTGGGAGCCATGGAGAAAGGCGTGGGGGTGTCCCTCGTCATGGCAGCCCCCAACAGCCCTAACCCGCCACCCCAAGGGACACCCAAGCCCCATCTTGGTCCTCTCCCCGTTGGGTGACGCCCTTCCACCCACCCCGGAGGTGCGCTCCTCTCCTGCGGGGGGGACGCCCAGCGCTCGCCTGGCTAGAGAAGCACCGGGGGGGGGTTGGTTAGGGGGCATCTGAGCTTCCCCATTACACGGGCCTAATTACTGTGCTGTTAATAACCATTAATAACCACTTTGGCTCTGCTAACCAACTGCGGCGAGGCCCCCACCCCGCTTTAGCACAGGCTTCCTGATGCCAACGCCTCCCACAGCCACTGGGTAAAGCGATGCCTGGCAAAAAACCACCACCCCCCAAAAAAACCCCCACACCACATCCCCCACTCCCCACCCACCCCTTCTCCCCCCATCACAGCCATGGGGCAAACTCCCACCATCACCACCCCCCAATCTCAGCTCGGCCGTGACCCCCCCCGAGACACTGGAAAGAGAGCAACGGAGAGCGAGCTCAGGCTCTTGTGAGCTGGAGAGATTTCTCTTTGGGTTTTGATGTTGTCGTTGGGTGGGATTTGGTTGTTTTTTTCACAGAACACTTTGCAGTAGAGGACAAAAAATTGGTGTCGCAGCCCCCGGGGCCGGCGCTGGCACCGCCACCTCCCCCCACGCCCCGACCCCCCGGGTCCTGTCCCTCCTCCTGCCCGGCGGCTGTTCCCACTTTCCTTCCTTGGTTTGTTTGGTTTTTCCTTTCTACCATTCTTTTTTAATATGTGGGGGTTTTCTTCTTTCTCCCTTTTGTTTTTTGCTTCCCCCTCCTTTATTCTCTTTTTCCCCTTTTTTTCTTTTTCCCTTTTTTTTTGCTTTTTCCCCCTTTTTTCTGTTTCCCCTTTTCCCCATATTTTTTTCTCCTTTTTTTTCACTTCTTTTCCCCCTTTTCTCTTTTCCCCTTTTTCCTTTTCCCCCTTTTTTTTCTTTTCCCCCCTTTTTCTGTTTCCCGTTCCCCCCGTTTTACTTTTTCTCTTTTTTTACTGTTTTCCTCTTTTTCCCCTTTGTTTTTTCCCTTTTTTTTTGCCTTTTCCCCCTTTTTTCTCTGTTTCCCCCTTTTCCCCCGTTTTCACTTTTCTCTTTTTTTACTTTTCTCCCCTTTTTTCTTTTCCCCCCCTTTTTTTTTCCACTTTTTTTTTTCCCTTTCCCCCCCTCCCTTTTTTTTTTTTTTTTTATTTCTTCTCTTTTTAAACAAGCTCTCTCCCGAAGGAGCGGCCCCTGGCTCTCCGCTGGCAGAAGGAGCCTACGGAAGAGCTCTGGCACTGACACGGGCAGGAACACCCACTCACACATCGCAACACAGCAGTTAGTTTGGCAACACCCCCACCCCCTGTCACAAGTGAGACCTGCACAGACAAAAGGCTCCTGAGTGAGGGCACTGGGGCAGCCCCACCTTAGAAGCAGCAGAGGAGCAGAGCCGTCCGGAGCCATCAAGAGCACAGGAAGGGCTATTCAGGGCCTCATTGTCTGCGCCGAGTGACCGTCTGCTGAGAACCGCTCTGGCGGCTCAGAGCTCAGCCCCAGCAGCAGTCTGGAGCCAACGGGGAAAAGTACACTGGGAGGAAGACTGGCAGCCTTCCTCCACAACGCCCCGGAGAGAATGACCACAGTGCTGCCTATTCCCATCGTTTTGTCCAACTCGTTTCTTTTTTTATTAGAAAATTAATAAAAAAACCCTCCAACTCTCAGGTTTCCAAGGCACACAAAATCTCTAAAAGGGAGACACAAGCGTGAGGTGCTGAGGTACCCAAACCTGCCCACGTTAGTCCAACGAAAGGGAGAGCGTCGGGAGGCGAGGGAGGAGGAAGGGGGAGGCTGTGGGATGGAGAGAGCCCTCCCCGTACCCCTCGGCTGTGCATCCTCGCAGCGCCGCGGGGAATGGGGGGCTGTGTGTTTGGGGGGCTCTTTGGTTTGCTCCCCTGACCTGCTGGGGGTGGGGGAGGAGGATTTGGGAGGGGGGGATGTCCGGCGGCGGGGTTACATTCATCGGGCGGTGCTGGGCGGCACGGCGGGAGCCTCCCTTGCTGTGCTGCGAGGCCGGGGCTCCCGGAGCGTGTTTCTGCTCCTGCTGCTTCACCTGCTGGAGCATTTCCCTCATCTGGCGCTGTGCAGTTATGGAAGATGCACCCAGGTGGGATGCGGGTGGCTTTGCCTGCACAGAGGAGTCCATTCACACCCTGGGCGCTGCTCTGCACGGCCTCCAGAACACACATTTTTAGCTCAATCGAGCCAATCTTCAATTTCAGCACTTGCACAGCCGGGGGGAAGCTACCGAAACACCTTCAGTGCCTCTTGGGGGCACAGAGACCACCCAAAAGAAGAGCAGCAGGTCGCTCGGGTGGTGCTGGGCTCAGCAAGCCCCACACCTTTCCTCGGTGGATGAAAGCGGCCAGGGAATATCGGGTAACACCACGGCCAAACCGTACCTGACTGGCAAAGAAATGCCCAATGATTTTAACGATGACCTCCTCGTTCTCGTCTGGGGTTTGGTCTCGTGGCACAGTGACTGCCGCGCTGGTTAAGTTTTGCAGTTCGTTTACCTGGAGCGAAACACAAGAGGGTGATGCCCTTCCACCCACCCCGGAGGTGCGCTCCTCTCCTGCGGGGGGGACGCCCAGCGCTCGCCTGGCTAGAGAAGCACCGGGGGGGTGGGGTGGTTAGGGGGCATCTGAGCTTCCGCATTACACGGGCGTAATTAGTGTGCCATTAACCACCATTAATAACCACTTTGGCTTTGCTAACCAACTGCCCCCACCCCGCTTTAGTGCGGGCTTCGTGATGCACACGCCTCCCTGTGTGGGAGCAGCCAGCCAAGCCGGTTTCGGAGCACCAGAGGTGAGAGGCAGGGAGCTGCCATCCCACTCAGCTCCATCCCCGCCGTGCCTTGGCTGTGCAGAGAGAACTTGGGGGGAGCTGCAAAACAGCTCAGCCCGGGCTTATCTCCAGATGGCACAGAACAACCAAAACCAAATGGCCCTTAACAAACAAAATGCCCCGAGTCCCATCCCACCACTCTTCCCGTGACGTTGAGCGCCGGACATCACAAATTGGCAACAGAGACTTCGCTATGGCACCACCAGAGGGAAATATCCCAGACAGTGTAATCCACTCGGGCATAATCCTGCACCCTCACCGAGTCAGGAAATATAAACCGCAGGGTCTGGGGAGACAGATGGGGAATCCTCCAAGGATACAGCTGGCCCCTCGGAGATCTGTCCCCCCCATCCAGGACGCTGTGCAGGGTAACTTCCCCGGGATGGAGCGACCTCACCTGAGAGAGAGAGGGTAAGTGACTAAGAAACATCCGTACGGTATAGGGCATGCGATTGAGTTTGTGACTGGTGCGCTCTTCTAAGGCATTAATATCTAGCGCCCTTGTGGTTTGCGTTGCTACTTGTCGGGGGCATTTGTAGCTCGCAATAGTGGATCCCGCTAGTTGCTTCTAAACCGCAATAGTGTAATCGCCATCGCACACACAGAACTTGCAATAGTGACGTATTGGACCTGTGAGAGAAGTCCAAATAAATTGTTAATTTGAACCTCTCAGTGAAGCCCTTTTTCCTGTTTTGTCACACACACAGAGCAGAGGTATTTCTAAGTTTATGCCATTAATGCGCAGAAATGGGCTGCTTGTCCCAAAACAGGAGCGCTCACACCTTAGTTCCAAAAATCTCCACTTTTATTCATTGATTATTACATATTCGAACAATTAATACATATTCCCTGTCATTCCCTCTAATGACTGGTCGAGATTTCTTTGCTTCCCATGTAAAGGAGTGCGCAGACTCTGTCTTTTTTTTCCTTCTTTTGAGTAGGTGGTACCGTTTGGGGAGGTGGTCAATGAGTGGGTGGTCACCATCTCCCCCTGCCGGAACTCCCTTTTACCTGCTTTTCCTCTCATCTTGGCACTTCCGAGTGGCTTTCGGGGTTTGCTGACCAGGCCTACAGTTCATGGCTCTCTCGACAGGAACCCCCTGCTTCTCAACAGTGCTCCATCGCCTGCTGGGTAGTTCCTTAACTGAACCATAGATAAATCGGGTCCAGTAACTATTTCTCTATGTGAAGATGAGGTCAAGAAATAGCGTTGGGGCAGTAGAGAGGACTTGAGCAGCAGCAGGTTTCCTTTGTTGCTTCCATGACATTTAATTTTCCTAGTTGATGTCCGTTTTACTACAACAATTCCCCCCTTTGAGACTTATCCAAGTCTTTCTGTACTTGGACGAGCCTCATTTTCTATCCCGTATCACTAATACATAAGATTGAGATAATTGCTTGATAACGAGACTCTTAAGACATTCGAACAAAACTCACTATGATGACAAAAACCTTTGCAGCCATCCGGTCAGGGAAAACTCCAATGTCATTCCCTGGACTAATCCAACTGCCATTTTCACTGCCGAAAGCCGCGTTATTTGTGCAATCAAACACCGATGGGCGCTACAGCGCAGCACGAAAGGCCAACACCGACTCTGGCAGATAACCCAGAGGCCTCACGACCATCCAATGCCTTTACCGGCCCCAATCCTGCTGCCGGCTCTGTCACGGCGGTGCCGTGGCGCTCTCCGGTGGGAAAACCGACCAAGGAACAGCACAACACGGCACGGGCCCGGGTTCTCCTTCACTTTGCACCATCAACCGTGTGGAACGGGTTTGGACGGCTTCAGTTATTTACAGCACAAACCCAGCAAGAGCAGCCCCAGGACTGGAACGTTCAACAACCCAATGTAATAAATTAAGGAGAACAACACATAACCCCCCCCACTTACTCCTATAACAAGATAAACATCCTGACTCGTACCAGAACAACAAACCTCACTCCTATCAGAAGAACACTAAAGCCTAAAACTAAGACCTAAAGGATGGCTAGCTAAGACCTAAAACCTACACGGGACTATTACCTAAGGGGGAAACACTATTAAATATAACTCTTTCTCTGCCATTCTCATCTTGTGGGTCTTTCGTGAGTGGGGGCGACCTCGTGGTGGTGGACCCTCCGCAGAGCTCAGGTGCTGCCGGAGGCGAGAGATGGTGGGTGGGTTTTCCCAGAGCAGGAAAGGGACCTGGTTGCCGGGCTGAACCGGCAGTTGCCCAGTTGCCAACTAGAGGCGGTCACCCTCTGGGCTTCTGCCGGCTTCGCCGCCCTTTAAAGACTCCTCTGGGGCCTTCCGATCCTCCTGCAGGCGATGGTATTTCACGTGCGCATTCCTCCCGTTGACTGTCCCAAACACCCTGGAAGGGAGAAAACAAACAGGGATTTTTAATTCCTTTTTTTTTTTAAAAAAAAAAAAAAAAAAATCATTAGATGACATTTCATTATTTCTACTTTTGTGAGCTTCTGGTCTGTTTTGCTGCGTGGTGCCATACAGCTTGTGCCAGTACCCCCGGGTGGGTGGGACCTCGGTGGTTAAACACGGCAGATCATTAGGGATTAAAATAAGAGAAGTAACGGCGAGACGGCTTAAAATCGGGTCAGACTGAAACTCAAGTGGCTCTGCGTGGCACAAGCGACCGTAGCGCGGGAGCCCTCGGGCCGCAAACCGCAAGAAGGAACTTCAGTGGAACCTTTTTCTCAGCCAAAAAAAACCGAGAAACGCTGGGATTCTCGCCCGAGGAGATGAACCGCCCCAGGCCTGTAATGGGAGGAAAGGGCCTTCAAAGGGAGAGAGAGACCCTTGTGGCTGCAGTCAGCGGGAGACGGAGGAGCTCCGAGTGCGGAGGAGATGGGAGGAGGATGGAAATGCCGAGTCTCCATCGGTTTGAGCCCAGATCAGCAGGTTTCGAGAAGAAAAAACGAGCGGCTCACCTTCCACACCACACTGCCCGCAGGGAAACCCAGCCACATCGCCTGCGCCTCCAGCCCCGCACGGAGCGTCCCCGGGATGGCGGGAGGGACTGCCTGTGCCACGGGGTGTCTTTTCGCTGCTCTTCTGCTTCTTGGTGGACCCGAGCCGGCGCCTCTTCTTCGGGCTGCAACCAGCCTGTAAAGAAGACAACCTGTGCTCATTTCTCCTTCTCCTCAGCAAGGGGGACAGCTAAAGTGAAAAACTGGCTGGAAACATCCCCAGACGGCCCAGACACTGAGGGGTTTATTTGTGTGCTGGGTGGAACGCGTTCTATCTGCCCCAGCCTGCCCCAGTGAGCTCCTCCGAACACTAAAACAGCCCAAAAAATGCTGAAACTCGACGGGGAGGATGGGGTGCAAAGACAGATGGTGAAAGAAAAACCGTATTATTTCTACCGTCCTCAGCGGAACAGCACTTTCCTCCACAAAAGTCTGTAAAATGGGTTTAAAACGTAGAATTACTGAGCACTGAAGGGACATGGTTACCCGGTGTCTACCACCAAAAAAAACCCTAAATAATATGTGTTTCTGTGAGCCAAAGTCCCATTTCCTGTCAAGGAAGGTTTTGGCAACACCCGCGCAGAGGTGGGTCACCAACAGTTCCTTTGACGGAGTACTGGGACGTTACAGAACATCCCCAAAAATCAGCAGCAGCAAGTTTAACGCAAAGGGGATCGTTTCCCAGAGCCCGGGACAATGCGTCCATGGAGGAGCAGCATCTCGCACCCACCCCAGCAGTTTTCCTACCTTCTCTTCAGCCTCCTCCACCTCATCCGTGCCTCGCTGCAGCCTTTTGGCTGTCCATCCTGGTCGGGTGGCGCCAAACCTGACGTGTTTTTTCCAGGTGTAGTAATATTCCACGCACTGGGCCACGGTCTTCGTCTGAATCTGTCGGGAGAAAACCAGAAGCGATCGATGAGGGAAATACCGCAGGAAAACGCTGAAGGCACAGACCCAGGACGGATCTATCCAGCGCTGTTTGTCCTCCCCTGTGTCTGCGGTTCCCACAGCACAACGCACGGGTGAGATCAGGCCGAAAACGAGCCCCCTTCTTCTGAAAGGGCCGTAAAGAAGCCTTGGGAGGGCAGAACTGTACGTTTCGTGCCGATGGTCAGCGGAACGTGTCAGTTTTCTTCTAGTATTTCCTGTATTTTGTACTGGAGAGATTAAATATTCGCTTGATATTCGGGCAAATTCGGTAGACATTAGAGCCAATTATGTCTTGTACTGGTATCTTTTTAGCATGAAGCAGCATCCCAAGGACAGGATTCCAACGCACCATTCAAAAGACGACTTTTCTGGGTTAAAACTCCCCTCCACGCTACCAACACGTGACCCGCCTCGGTCTAACGGCTTTACCTTCTTCTGGATCAGGTGGAAATTCTTCTTATGCACATAAAAAGCCTCTTTAAACAACTGCTCCTCCAGGGGCGTCCAAGTGTCTGAGCCTGGGAAGAAACAGCCACGTGCAAACGATTAGACCCCTTGCAACCTCACGGAAACGCGCACGATGTATTTGTCACGCGTCCACATGTCTCCTCCTTCGCAAAGCAATTAGCCAACACCGCAGGCAGTTTTTAGCACGAGCAGTTATGGCTGCCAGCAGAGCAAGCCCTGCACGCAGTAAAGCCGGGGCGCGAGGGAAAGGAGGAGCGTTGGGCGGCGTGGGGTGTCACCGCAAGGGACAGCAGCAGGCTAGAACACAGGGACGAGGCATTCCCCGTGCCAAAAGGCCCCCAGAACAGATTAAAAAGACTACTTCCCTGCCCCAAAGAACACGAGCCACTGCTCGCACGTTTCTAAAAATCACTTCTTTCAATCAGAACAAAGGGAACGGCAGTACCCGCTCGCATTCCCGGAGAAGGAACAAGCTCTGCTTCCACTTTACCTGCGTAATGATAATCAGCCAGGGGATGGGATTCAGGTCGCTGGGGTGCCCCAGACTGCAACATCTCCAGACCCTCCTGCGGGAGTTCAGAGAACAAGACTTAGATTCCCCCTCAGCAGGGGCCAAAAGATCAACTCTTCAGCCCACTGTGGGAAGATGGTACTCAGTCGACGCTCAGCAACAGCGTGTCGGGGTCACCTCCACCCACGGCAGTTGATGAGAATATTTCCTAGTCCAGTAGGAATTCGAAAAGAGCTGCTTCTTACCAGAGCTTCATGCAGGCGGTGCAAGGCGTGCTCCAGGTTGGCTCTTCCCCCCGGCATGACATTGGAGCAGGCGAAGTTGAGCAGATTTGTCACTAGAAATGCAACAAAAACCAACAGAAAGTCAGTTTTCGTCAAGAAAGGAGAAAAAGTGCGATACAAGGCAGAGGGCAAACAGAGCAGACAGACTGGAGACCCAGAAAAGGCACCGAAAAAAAGGCAGGTTATCCGGTATCGCTCTCTCTCCCTTCAGAGCAGCTTTGGGACCGGTAGCTCCAGAGACAGATCTCCCCTCTCCCGAGGTCGCTGCAGCTGACGTGGGACAGCTACAAACGCCCCTGACCGTCTCTCCCAGAGGACGCGACTCAGAGCACCACCGGTTGTTATCTGTTCACTGTCCCACCAGATCTGAGCCACCCTCGGGTGCTACCAGCCACGAATGCTGTCAAGGAAAAGAGGGAGAGGGTCCCAACGGACAAACAGCTGCTGTGAAAACGTGCAGTTTTCGACCCTTAGTATCTCGGGGGGGACCTGGGAAGAAAAGCGTTAAGAGAAACCTCTGTCCTGTGTTTCCGGGTTCGTTGCGATGTCTCCCCAGGGCTTCCACACTAGCGATGCTCCCTCCTCCTCCTCCTCCAACCGGGATCTGTCCTGGAGGTCTGGGATCTCGGCCTGAAATTCACTGCCGACGTTGACGTGTCTGAAATTGTTAAGGCAGAGGAGGTGAGGAAGGAGAGCTGGGAACAGCACGCTAGCACGCACCCGCTTCGAAGGAGGGGACGTGTCAGGTACGGCAGTTATTTCCCAGCACAGCGTCACCAACTGCCCTCTAACAACTCCCACAGCCCCTTCTCGCCACCAACAGCATTACCGTTCCACCACGTGAGCCCTTTTGCGCCCCATCGGGCAAGAAAATTGCCGCTTCCTTCCTCAAACCCTGAGCAAACTGGCGAGGTTCACTCTGAGACCGACAGCCAGCAGCAGAAGAGCTGCGACGGTGGGCCAAGACCACCGTTGGAATGTTGTGTAGAACGCGGGAGGCCGGCAACCGGCATCATGAGGTCAGCCTGAGTGGCAAGCCCAGCCTGGGCTAGCACTGGCCATTTCTGGCAAGCACGGGGGTATACTCCAGCCAAAATAACCCCTCTGTTACCCTCTGCAGCGCTGCGGGGCAGTGGGAGAACTGGCCAAGCCACGGGGAGCAGGTCAACAGCAACAGCAAGGACTGGCAGAGCCCCGGTGCCGAACCAACCGTGCACCCGCTCCTCAGCCCCCTTTCCCCAGGGTTTGCGGTTATTCTGACCGCTGGGCCGGAGCTCACGGCCCAACGCTGATTTAGGGTTATCCTTCTTCGGCTAAACCCAAAGTCCCCATCCATTCTGCCCAAAAGATGTATAGAAAAAACAGCACAAGTTAAAATCATCGAGATCATCCTTTAGCCTTCCTCGCCGCCCTCATCATCACACACCGCTCCCCATTCTCCCAGAATTTCCCTCCTTTCGGGGAAACTGCTCACTGGACACGGAAGCTGTAGAGATGGACCCTCTGGATCTCCTGGCACAGCTGCCCCTCACCCTGCTCAGAGTTGGCCCCACAGGGATCAAACCGTTCAGGGCTTTTTCCAAGCCAAAGCCAGGAGCGGAGCAAAACCCCCGTGGGTTGTTTCCATCCCCTCTGCCACAACAGCAATCCCAAAGGAGAAAGGCACCTCCTTTTTCACTTTTCCAGGCTTTCATTAAAAGGAGGAACCTCTGAACAACGTAGTTTAATTCCCGTCAACGTTGGATCCGCGCTCACATTCCTGCGTAGAGCTCACTGCCTGTCTAGCTGGGAAATCTCTGCCGCTCATTTAGTGGCAAAAGGTGGGAACTGGAGAAAAATCTCCAGCGCGACATCAATCCCCGGCATTATCACGATACAGCCTAAAATCAGAAATGCGGTTAAGATCCCTTCTCCTTTGAGCGGCTACGTGAATTGTACCCATTGACAGATGCATACAAATATTCGTTTCAAAGTTACAGACGTCACATTTTAACCGCGACACCAAAAAAGAATGACCTGCATTAAAAACTCCAGGAGCGTTTTCTTTCCATAACATGCTGGAATTTCTGAAAAGTCCATTTCCTGCACGGAAAAACACGTCGTTTGTGGATAACAAATGGCAAACTCAGCGTTTGGGGAAGGTGAGCTCCCAAGTGCTGCGGATCCATCTCTCCATCTGGAAGACAGCAAAGGCAGTCAAAGCTCCCCAGCACAGCATCCTTACTGCCTCCCCTTTCCTACAGCCCAGGAGATCCTCGGAGCCTTCCCACAGGGAAAGGGAGGAGCGGACTGATCACCAAGGCTGGCTGGACCAGGTCACCATTGTCACCACATTCGTTTCTTGCCAAAGAACGATGCAATTCGTCCACCTAACGATATAGCAGGTCCCTTCCCTGCCATGGTTCCAGCGCTGGAGGAAAGGTGCCTCTCCCGAGGCCGCATTGGGACGGCACTGCTGCACAGAAGGATAGAGATTTTTAAATCTCTTTATTTCTTCCAGGGAAAAACTTGCTTTCTCACTCAGTAAAGGACAAGCTCCCCAGGCCGGGCAGGAAGGCGGCACAGCCACAATTTACTTACCGAGAAACGTGCAGAGGGCTGTGTGGTCCCTGTGCCCAAGGAAAGCGGCCACTGCCAAAGCAGAGGGAAGGACGTGTCTCATCTTCAGCACAGAGAACCGATTCACAGACTCACTCTGAAAAAAAAAAAAAGCATTAACCACAAAATTAGCTAATGGCTTCCCAAACCTGAATTCAGGGCCTCCCTCCGTGATTATAAAGTAATAATGGTCTTAACAGGCAGGCAGCTCACCAGGAATGAGATGGAGAGTGACCCCCATATTCCCCTGGAAACCCTTCGATGAGGCAAATCCCTGAACGCCCTCCCAGATTGTCGGTTCTTTACCTCCACGAGGAACTCGTGGCCTTTTATTGTCATAGTGTGTGACCAGAACAAGCCCCGCCATTCCTTATTCCAGCCTTAACAGCCTTCAGCGTTTCACAATTTTTAAGATGGCGACTGAGAAATTAGGTCTTGTGGTTCCCATTGAAACACCCATTAATTCATACAACCAAAAGCTAGGCAAATGAAAAGGCCATGTTAAACCTCAGCCCCCAGGGAAAAGAAATGTGCCCGACGAGGTGCTAAAAGGCGCTCTGGCAAACCACCCCCCTCTCCAAACTGCAGTTTGCTCCAGGAAACTGACAAGTTTTCTTCCTCTGCGGCCTTAGCGAGGCTGTAGATTTTCCCACCCTGCAGGGAAAGAAACAATCCTCAAAAGCAGATGTTATTCTGCCTGCAAGGAAAGCTTTAAAATATTTTTCTTTTTTTAAAGGCAGAATGCCTAAACGGAACATCCGAGCTGGTTTCTCCATGAAAATAACACTTTGCACTTGCACAGCAAAGCAACGCTCATTAACCAATCTCATAAAGCTTCGAAACCATTAAGAAACACTCCACGTAACACACATGCGTGCACCCTGTAAGCACATGTGCAAAGAGGAATCCCCGTTTACGCACCCCGGCTATATCAAACCGCACTATTTCCCTCACAAGCTGTGATGGAAATGGGCCACGCTCCCATTCCTCGGCTCCAGAGCTCCGGCGATGCCGGGATCATGCCAACCCTCAGCCGCTGCGGGCATCAGCTCTGCTAACACCCCGCTGACGGGTCAGTGACAGGAATCTGGGAGCAGGAAGGGGATTGTACCACACAGGCTCCCCAAAATCCCCCGCAGTTAAGAGGAATGCAAATCTCAGGCTCCCCTAAGCCAACACATTTCTCACCGTGACCGCCGCACTAACACCCAGAGCAGTTTTTAAGCAGCACGCACCAGGTTTAACCTCCGCGCCTGAGAAAGTCCCTGTCCTGAGGGCTGCCGGTCCCCTCGGCCCAATGCAGGAGGCAGCAGCAAACCCCTCCAGACAGGGCAAGAGGTGCTTCTAAGAGTGACATCCAGCTAATAACCAAAGAGCACTTAAACCAATCCCAAACTTTGGAGACATTTAGTCTCGGGCCAGCAGCAGCATGTTGCTCAGTAAGGCACACTTCCACGACTCCCCTCAATTAACCATCACCTCCAGAGCGCGACCTCTGAAGGTGAGAAGTTCCTTTAGGTTGACTCTTGACGTCCCTTTCCCTCCCACAGGCAACGAGACCCCAAGTATTTCCACTTGAGAGTGCGGTTCCCCTTCCACGGGCACCCAGCTCGCTCTGCAGTTTTGGATTATCACCGACCTCTGCGCCAGCTCCAAGAAGCCAGGTGAGAGGCTCCGAATCACGTTACTAAAGATCCCAAGGCTTGACCTTGTTCCATTTATTTCTAAACCTTTGGCCCTGGATCAATGAGTTCATTGTTTTCAGGGAGTTCCAGATGTAAGCGCTGAGTACTGTTATTGGTGAATCCAGAACTGTCAACAGTGATAAAAAAACAGAGCGCAGGAAGACAGTAAGGCCTCCGAGTCCCAAACTCAAATAACAGATGGCTAAAAAGGAAGGAGGAGCACACAGACATATTCGAATCCTGCTGAAAATAGTCAGCCATGGCCAACAGGAGCCGAGGAGGCAGTGGCCGTGGACACCTGGCTCGGGGGAGCCGCGCAGCTCAGCACGTATTTCGAGAGCTTTTCAGAACAAGTAATAAAAGCTTGACAGCAGCAGGGAGTGCGGGAGTCGCGGCAGCAGTTGCATCGATAAGCAATCTGCGCAACAGTTCCTAAAACAGGGGCTGCCCACAATCAGAAGTTGACTCTTTGGTACAAACTCCCTCCACACCAGTCATCACACAGGGGAAAAAAAACAACCAAGCTATTGTAGGGCTCAGTATTACCCATTTCTCTGCAGCTGGACAGAAATACACACTTCTGCGGCTTTTCCCACACTGGAAAATTCAAAGCACCCAAACAGGGCGCGCTTTTAGAGACATCAGCAATTAAGTTCTCCATCCCCTCCAGAAAAGCCTTTTCCTAAAGGCGTTCTCCTCCCAAGGGCAGACCCACAAAAAGAAGCCCTCTCTGCTTAATCCATTTCACAGAGAATTTGAAATGCAAACAAGAATTAAACAGGACGTCTTTTCCCCGCTTCAGGGAAAGCCACTAATATAGACCTTGGCAACATATTTAGCAAATCTATCATTGTAATGCCTTTGCATTGCCCATTTCCACCTGGAGAGCAGGCTGAAAGGACTCATAAAAAAACCTCAAACCAACCACAAAACATATTCCTGTCTAGGGGGTAATTTTATGAAACGATTTGAACACCTTAACGATTTGAACATCTTTTTACAGGTACAAGGCAACAAGAAACATTCTCGAGGTGAAAAAAAAACAAACCACCTATTCACCTCTTTACCCCAAAGATCTTTTCACCACACGGATTCCACCACCAATACACAGCTGCTAAATATCCCCGGCTGCTGCCGATCCGTAAGAAACCCTTCAAAATACAAGAGAACGCTGAGCCCAGCGCGCTGACGGTGCTGCCAGGGCTGTGAGTCGGAGCCCCTGAGGATGGAGTCGCAGCCCCTGAGGTTGAAATCAGCCCCACACTTAGGCACAACCCGGGGTTTTAAGCCTCACTACAAACCAGCCCCCCGCTTTTCAAGAAAAACAGGGAGATTCACCTCAAAATAAACCACGTTCTCGACGCCAAAGGGGCGCTGGTCCATGGCCGCCGCCGCCCTTAGGGCCAGTTCCATGGGGCTTCGCTTGACCTGGAGCAGAACTCGCGGGCGTGAGGACAACGAGCCCCCTACACAAAATCTAAAAAAAAGGAAAAGTTCAATAAGATTTGCTGTTACTCACCCACCAAAGCCTAACCACTACAACTGGCCCTTTCACAACCATTCCTGATCGCAGAAGAAAACTGAAATATCCCAATTCCCGCTTCAAACACAAGGCGTGGAGCTGCCCACACCCCACGTGTGGGCTGGGCAGACGGGGGGCTCTTCTTCTCAAAACCCGCAGGAAGAGAAAGGGCAGGAGTGTTTTCCCAGCCCTGGAAGAGCTGTGGGGAGAAGGTGGGAGGGAGGAAAAGGCTGCCCAGGAGTGGGGTAGGGGGAAGGAGAGGGCTCCATCCATGGGGGAAACGCCGTTCCTGGCCACACAGGCGGCTGTGGGACCACCCTGGGGATGGATTTGGGGGCTCTCCCTGAGGGAAACACTGCTCCCAGCCATGCAGGAGGCTGTGGGACCACCCTGGGGATAGGTTTGGGGATGAGGGGGGATCTATCCCTGAGGGAATCACTGCTCCCAGCCATGCAGGAGGCTGTAGGGCAATGACAGAGATGGATTTGGGGGCTCTCCCTGAGGGAAACCCCATTCCCGGACACACAGGAGGCTGTGGAGCCGCCCAGGGGACAGATTTGGGGGCTCTCCCTGAGGAGAGCCTGTGGGGAGGAGGGAGGCGGGGGCCGCCCCAGGGCCGGGGCCACTCCTGGAAGGGGAGGGGGGGATCTCCAGCCGCCCACGCGGGGCTGCCCGAAGCCTGAGGAGATGAAAAGAAGAGGAGAAAAGAGGAAAATTCCCTCACCGCCATCGCCTCTCACAGCCCCGGCCCTCCCCGCCGCGCCTCATGGCGGCTGTGTGCGGTGTCACCTGAGCGGGGGGCGGGGGCTGAGGCAGGAAAAGGCGAGAGGGGGAGGGAAGGGCCATTTTGAATGGGAGGAGAGGGGAAGGGGGGGCGAAAGATGGGGGGAGGGGGAGGAGAGAGGAAGAGAGGATGGTGGGGGGGGTGGGAGCGAGTGTGTGAGGGGAAGAGGTGTTGCGTGAGGGGGGAGTGAGGGGGGAATGGCTTTTCGGGAGAGGGAGGTTTGCAGGGCTGTGAGGTGCCTGTGAGAGAGGAGGCCCCGGAGGGAGGTGAGTGGAAAGGGCTGTGTGTGGAAAGAAAAGCTTTAAGGACAGGCTGGGCTGGGGAAAGGTGGTGGGCCCCGAGGGAGGGATTGGGGAGCGGGGCTAGAAGCGTGGGTTTGGGGCAAAACTCTGGGAAAGAAACTGCAGGACAGGGCCAATCTGAGGATACAGTTTTAGCGAAGCTTCAAGCAAAAGGTGACCAAAGGTGCCTCTTGCCCTTTTGTGGGCGGGTTCTGTCTAAGTTATTCATGCGAGTGGACTTTTGCCACACGGGATGGGAACGTTCGCTTCCCGGGATAGCTGATGCCCCTGGATAAGCACTGCCCGCGAAGCACTGCGAAACCCCGTGTTCAAAAATGAGAACAAAGGCCGGGTTTTGCCTCTCGGAAGGATCTCTAAGCACCGTCTCCACGTTATTTTCAGTACCTTTCTGGTTGTTTTCTTTCCCCCCATCCCCGTGATGTCCGTCGGGGGGGCTGGCGGAGCTCTGCAGGCGGACGTCCGTCTCATTTTGGAGAAGGCTGGGCTGGTTTCGGGCGGTCCCGGCTGATTTTGGGGAGGGCAGGGATGGTTTCGAACTCGCAGTGCCCGGTGCGGGGCTGCGGTGGGGCCCGGCCCCCTCGTTCTCCTCGGCGCGGCCCCGCCCCTCTCGCCCGCTTTCGCCGCGGCGACGCTGGGGGGCGTGGCCCGGGTTTGCCCTTCGGCGCGTGCGCGGTTGGGCGGACGCGAAGGAGAACGTTTCCGGTGTGCGTCGCCGGTCGGGAGCTGCGGCGGTCGGTACCGGGGGAGACGGGGGGGACCGGGGCCGAGGAGAGCAGGAGCGGGAGAGGGAGAGTGGGTGGGCGGGCGGGGCGGCGGCGGCGGCAGGAGCGGTGGTGCGGAGGTGTCCAGGGCCAGTTCGGGGGATTTGTGGGGTGGCGGGACCGGGCTGGGGGACTCGGGGGGCGGTCTGGGCCTGTTTGGGGGGGACAGAGCCGAGTGGGGGGTCCCCGGAGGGAACAGGGCCGATTCAGCCCCCCCCCCCCCCGTCCCCCGCTGCCGCCCCCTCACCCCCCGCTCGCTCCCCGCAGGTGGCGGCAGCCCCGGCCGCAGCGCAGGGTGCCCGGGGCCGGCCTGGCCGGGCGCTTGGCTCCGCTCTGGGCTCCGCTCTCAGCTCCCCCGCCCCCGGCAGGTCAGCCCGGCCGTGCCCCCTTCGCCCGCCTCCAGCCCACGGCCGAGTCCCCCCAGGTACCCCCGAGATGGGGTGGAGGGTGTCAGCGCTGGGCCCCCTGAAGCGGGGGTGGGTGGTGGGCACGGGCATTGCTGGGAGCCCGTGGGCAGCCCTGGGACCCCCTTAAAGCCCACGGAGAGCCCCGGGGCCCCCTTGTCTCCCCCGGAGCCGACGGGGAGCCGTAGCTGTGGAGTCAGCTTAAGGAGTCTGCCCTAAGGACTGCTGCTTTTTGGAGCGTTGGGGGAGGGGGAGGGTTGTCGGTGTGGGGAGTGGAGGTGTGTGGGAGGAGTCCCGTGTCGTGAGGGAGCTTTGGGGATGTTGGGCAGATTTGGGGGAGTGGGGGAGGGGTCCCCTCCTTTGGAGCTCCCTGGTTCTTTTCTTCCAAACTGTGGGAGGCAGCGGGCGAAGGGGGAAGGCAATAGAGTGAGTTGCTGTACTTCAATTCTTGGTTGAGAGTCAGCGACTCTGCTCCCTTGCTGCTCAGCAGACTATTGGCTCCGTGGGGCTGTTTCTCCAGGCAGGCTACGACTACAGAAACGGCCCCACTTCCTCGGAAGAGTTGTTAGCAGTGACGTCTCCTGGGAACGTACTGCCTGACGGATAGACCTGGCACCACGCAGCAGCTCAGAGCTCCACAGCGTATGCTTCCACACTCAGTCCCGTCCCCTGCCTGGGAACCCACTCTTTCTCCGTCCCTGCTGGCAGCTCCTGTGGAGGCTCCTGGCCCAGGACCGGCCCCGGTTTCCCCACTGCTCCACTAGCAGCCATGGGAGAGCGGGGGTGTCCTGAGTGTGTGAGCACCACTGGTTCTGTTGCTGCACTGGGCCAGGCCTCCAGGATGTCGTAGAGGGAGCTCTGAGAAGAGAAGCTGCTCCTCAACAGGCTGCTGCAGTCCTCCGAGTTGGCCAGCAAGCACAGGCTGCAGGGTGCAGCCGCGCAACCCTGGGGTGCCCGCCGTGGGAAATGTTAAAGAAATAAAACGTTGGTCTCTATCCCTGGTGCTGTGGTTCATCCTCCCATCCCGCGGCTGGGGCTGTGCCCCCCTCAGTGCCTGACCCAGTGGGACAGGCTGGCACTGCTGGCACCCACCAACCTGGGGGGGTGGTGGTGTCGGGGGAGCTGGGTGGGCTGGAGAAAGGGAGGAAGCACCTCTTGCAACCAGCTGGGCCCTCTCCAGCCACAAAAGCCTCCCCAGAGGCACCAGAGGGGACCCCCAGATCCTTGAAGGGCTGCCCCAGACTCCCTCTGGCCTGCAAGACTCCCCCCCCCCGGATCCCATAAGGGCTGTCCAGGACCCCTTACGGACACCCCAGTGGTGTCCCAAATCTGGGTTCTTTACCTGCTGGGCAAGCCAGTAACACACTGTGTGGGAGCAGCCAGCCAAGCCGGTTTCAGAGCACCAGAGGTGAGAGGCAGGGAGCTGCCATCCCACTCAGCTCCATCCCCGCCGTGCCTTGGCTGTGCAGAGAGAACGTGGGGGGAGCTGCAAAACAGCTCAGCCCGGGCTTATCTCAAGATGGCACAGAACAACCAAAACCAAATGGCCCTTAACAAACAAAATGCCCCGAGTCCCATCCCACCACTCTTCCTGTGATGTTGAGCGCTGGACATCACAAATTGGCAACAGAGACTTCGCTATGGCACCACCAGAGGGAAATATCCCAGACAGTGTAATCCACTCGGGCATAATCCTGCACCCTCACCGAGTCAGGAAATATAAACCGCGGGGTCTGGGGAGACAAATGGGGAATCCTCCAAGGATACAGCTGGCCCCTAGGAGATCCGTCCCCCCCATCCAGGACGCTGTACAGGGTAACTTCCCCGGGATGGAGCGACCTCACCTGAGAGAGAGAGGGTAAGTGACTAAGAAACATCCGTACGGTATAGGGCATGCGATTGAGTTTGTGACTGGTGCGCTCTTCTAAGGCATTAATATCTAGCGCCCTTGTGGTTTGTGTTGCTACTTGTCGGGGGCATTTGTAGCTCGGAATAGTGGATCCCGCTGATTTCTTTTAAAGTGCGATAGTGTAATCGCCATCGCACACACAGAACTTGCAATAGTGACGTATTGGACCTGTGAGTGAAGTCCAAATAAATTGTTAATTTGAACCTCTCAGTGTAGCCCTTTTTCCCGTTTTTTCACACACACAGAGCAGAGGTATTTCTAAGTTTATGCCATTAATGCGCAGAAATGGGCTGCTTGTCCCAAAACAGCAGCGCTCACACCTTAGTTCCAAAAATCTCCCCTTTCATTCATTGATTATTACATATTCGAACAATTAATACATATTCCCTGTCATTCCCTCTAATGACTGGTCGAGATTTCTTTGCTTCCCACGTAAAGGAGTGCGCAGACTCTGTCTTTTTTTTCCTTCTTTTGAGTAGGTGGTACCGTTTGGGGAGGTGGTCAATGAGTGGGTGGTCACCATCTCCCCCTGCCGGAACTCCCTTTTACCTGCTTTTCCTCTCATCTTGGCACTTCCGAGTGGTTTTCGGGGTTTGCTGACCAGGCCTACAGTTCATGGCTCTCTCGACAGGAACCCCCTGCTTCTCAACAGTGCTCCATCGCCTGCTGGGTAGTTCCTTAACTGAACCATAGATAAATCGGGTCCAGTAACTATTTCTCTATGTGAAGATGAGGTCAAGAAATGGCGTTGGGGCAGTAGAGAGGACTTGAGCAGCAGCAGGTTTCCTTTGTTGCTTCAATGACATTTAATTTTCCTAGTTGATGTCCGTTTTACTACAACAATTCCCCCCTTTGAGACTTATCCAAGTCTTTCTGTACTTGGATGAGCCTCATTTTCTATCCCGTATCACTAATACATAAGATTGAGATAATTGCTTGATAGCGAGACTCTTAAGACATTCGAACAAAACTCACTATGATGACAAAAACCTTTGCAGCCATCCGGTCAGGGCAAACTCCAATGTCATTCCCTGAACTAACCTGACTGCCATTGTCACTGCCGAAAGCCGCGTTATTTGTGCAATCAAACACCGATGGGCGCTACAGCGCAGCACGAAAGGCCAACACCGACTCTGGCAGATAACCCAGAGGCCTCACGACCATCCAATGCCTTTACCGGCCCCAATCCTGCTGCCGGCTCTGTCACGGCGGTGCCGTGGCGCTCTCCGGTGGGAAAACCGACCAAGGAACAGCACAACACGGCACGGGCCCGGGTTCTCCTTCACTTTGCACCATCAACCGTGTGGAACGGGTTTTGACGGCTTCAGTTATTTACAGCACAAACCCAGCAAGAGCAGCCCCAGGACTGGAACGTTCAACAACCCAATGTAATAAATTAAGGAGAACAACACATAACCCCCCCCACTTACTCCTATAACAAGATAAACATCCTGACTCGTACCAGAACAACAAACCTCACTCCTATCAGAAGAACACTAAAGCCTAAAACTAAGACCTAAAGGATGGCTAGCTAAGACCTAAAACCTACACGGGACTATTACCTAAGGGGGAAACACTATTAAATATAACTCTTTCTCTGCCATTCTCATCTTGTGGGTCTTTCGTGAGTGGGGGCGACCTCGTGGTGGTGGACCCTCCGCAGAGCTCAGGTGCTGCCGGAGGCGAGAGATGGTGGGTGGGTTTTCCCAGAGCAGGAAAGGGACCTGGTTGCCGGGCTGAACCGGCAGTTGCCCAGTTGCCAACTAGAGGCGGTCACCCTCTGGGCTTCTGCCGGCTTCGCCGCCCTTTAAAGACTCCTCTGGGGCCTTCTGATCCTCCTGCAGGCGATGGTATTTCATGTGCGCATTCCTCCCGTTGACTGTCCCAAACACCCTGGAAGGGAGAAAACAAACAGGGATTTTGAATTCTTTTTTTTTTTTAAAAAAAAAAAAAAAATCATTAGATGACATTTCATTATTTCTACTTTTGTGAGCTTCTGGTCTGTTTTGCTGCGTGGTGCCATACAGCTTGTGCCAGTACCCCCGGGTGGGTGGGACCTCGGTGGTTAAACACGGCAGATCATTAGGGATTAAAATAAGAGAAGTAACGGCGAGACGGCTTAAAATCGGGTCAGACTGAAACTCAAGTGGCTCTGCGTGGCACAAGCGACCGTAGCGCGGGAGCCCTCGGGCCGCAAACCGCAAGAAGGAACTTCAGTGGAACCTTTTTCTCAGCCAAAAAAAACCGAGAAACGCTGGGATTCTCGCCCGAGGAGATGAACCGCCCCAGGCCTGTAATGGGAGGAAAGGGCCTTCAAAGGGAGAGAGAGACCCTTGTGGCTGCAGTCAGCGGGAGACGGAGGAGCTCCGAGTGCGGAGGAGATGGGAGGAGGATGGAAATGCCGAGTCTCCATCGGTTTGAGCCCAGATCAGCAGGTTTCGAGAAGAAAAAACGAGCGGCTCACCTTCCACACCACACTGCCCGCAGGGAAACCCAGCCACATCGCCTGCGCCTCCAGCCCCGCACGGAGCGTCCCCGGGATGGCGGGAGGGACTGCCTGTGCCACGGGGCGTCTTTTCGCTGCTCTTCTGCTTCTTGGTGGACCCGAGCCGGCGCCTCTTCTTCGGGCTGCAACCAGCCTGTAAAGCAGACAGCCTGTGCTCATTTCTCCTTCTCCTCAGCAAGGGGGACAGCTAAAGTGAAAAACTGGCTGGAAACATCCCCAGACGGCCCAGACACTGAGGGGTTTATTTGTGTGCTGGGTGGAACGCGTTCTATCTGCCCCAGCCTGCCCCAGTGAGCTCCTCCGAACACTAAAACAGCCCAAAAAATGCTGAAACTCGACGGGGAGTCTGCTGCTCAGCAGACTATTAGCTCCGTGGGGCTGTTTCTCCAGGCAGGCTACGACTACAGAAACGGCCCCACTTCCTCAGAAGAGTTCTTAGCAGTGATGTCTCCTGTGAACGTACTGCCTGACGTTGGATAGACCTGGCACCACGGAGCAGCTCAGAGCCCCGCAGCGTATGCTGCTGCTCTCAGTTGGCTCCATCAAATCCTCCGACCTGAGAATGCCAAAGGTACAGAGTTGAAACGGGCAGTTCCTCACCCGCTGAGTCAGATGAACCTTTTTGCACCCAAGTCGGCTGGGGACTGCTCCTGCCTCACCGCCTTCAGGCGGAGCATGGCTGTGAGCAGGGGAGCTCAACACAGAGTGCTTGCTGATTGCACCTGCTCCCTCGGGGGAGCACCCGCAGCCGTGGGACGGGAGGAGGAAGGACAGCACGAGGGCTAGAGACAAACATTTTATTTCTTTAACGTTTCACATAGGGGGTACCCCAGAGGGGTTCCTGGCCCCACACCCCACAGCCGCTCAGTATTTGGGGCACTGTTGGTCTTCTGGGCCTGGCGCTGTCACCGCTTGCAGGGCTGGCAGAAGCAGACACGGCTAGTGGCATCTCCACCAGCCCTTCAAGTAGCCCCACAGCCAGGCGCAGCCCTGCCGCGGGCACCTTCCTGCCCTGCACAGCCCTGGGTCTGCCTGGCCACACTCCCTGCCCGTGGTCTTGCAGGACTCCTCCGTCTTTGCCTTCAAGTCCTGGAAAGTGCGGGTGATCTCCTGCACCCGCTCCACCTTGTCCATGTCCATGGCTGGGGGCCTTCCGGGGGACAGGTGCTTGTCCGTGGGCCTCTGTGTCCTGTCCATCCCCTACCTGGGAACCCACTCTTTCTCGGTCCCTGCTGGCAGCTCCTGGCTGAGGACCAGCCCGTTTCCCCACTGCCCCACCAGCAGCCATGGGAGAGCGGCGGTGTCCTGAGTGTGTGAGCACCACTGGCTCTGTTGCTGCACTGGGCCAGGGCTCCAGGAAGTGGTAGAGGGAGCTCTGGGAAGAGAAGCTGCTCCTCAACAGGCTGCTGCAGTCCTCCGAGTTGGCCAGCGAGCACAGGCTGCAGGGGCTCTTGCGGTGGCCCCCGGGGGGTGCCTGGACCAGAAGGAGCTGTCCCCACTGATAGGACCTATAGGCGGCAGAGGAGGGCAGGGGGACCTGGGGGCTTGGGGGGGGGGGCAGGGGGTAGAGAGAGGCATCACTGCTCAGATGGTATATGGTTGGCAGGGAGCCCAGTGGGTCCTGTGGGGCCCGGTGCTCCCTCCTCGGTTGCCCTGCAGAGGAGGAAAGAGAAGAGACCCGCTGCACTCCGTCTCCTCCGCTGGAGCCCGCGGGCAGCACCCCCTCCTCAGCAGGCGGGCAGGGCTGCCCAGCGCAGGCAGGGCAGGGCATGGGCTGAGGGTCTGGGGCAGGATCTGGGGGTCTCCCCCACACTCCCTGCTTCTCCTGTGTCTGCTTGAGCTCCCATCCTTCATCCGCTAGCCGAGAAGCTGCTGAGGGAGGGGACGGAGTGAGCGGCCGGCAGCCCCCGGCACAGCCCCGGCTCAGGGCTGCCGTGGGGTGTGGGCTGTTTGCCCGGTGCTCGGTGCCGGGGCCACTCACCGCTCTGCTCCTCTGGGCGGGCTCTCGCGTCCGTCGTCCCTTGCTTTGGCTTCTTCCAGTCCCTCTGCAGGACCCCGGGAGCTGGGTGAGACGGGAGCAGCTCCCAGCCCCGCGCCGCAGCCCCCCACACAACCCCACGCTGCGGCACAGTGCGGTGCAGCAGTCGCCTACCTGGAGCCGCTTGGTCCGTAGCACAGAAGAGTTGGTCCGTAGCACAGAAGAGACCGCGCTGAGCCCCATCAAAAGCATCACGCGCGGAGCCAGGTGAGCTGTGGGGGGGACGTTGAGTCCCTCCTGGCACCAGCTGCGGTGCAGCCGCGCAACCCTGGGGTGCCCCCCATGGGAAATGTTAAAGAAATAAAATGTTGGTCTCTATCCCTGGTGCTGTGGTTCCTCCTCCCATCCCGCGGCTGGGGCTGTGCCCCCCTCAGTGCCCGACCCAGTGGGACAGGCTGGCACTGCTGGCACCCACCAACCTGGGGGGGTGGTGGTGTCGGGGGAGCTGGGTGGGCTGGAGAAAGGGAGGAAGCACCTCTTGAAACCAGCTCAGCCCTCTCCAGCCACAAAAGCCTCCCCAGAGGCACCAGAGGGGACCCCCAGATCCTTGAAGGGCTGCCCCAGACACCCTCTGGCCTGTAAGATTCCCCCCCCCCCGGACCCCATAAGGGCCGCCCAGGACCCCTTACGGACACCCCAGTGGCGTCCCAAATCTGGGTTCTTTACCTGCTGGGCAAGCCAGTAACACACTGTGTGGGAGCAGCCAGCCAAGCCGGTTTCAGAGCACAAGAGGTGAGGGGCAGGGAGCTGCCATCCCACTCAGCTCCATCCCCGCCGTGCCTTGGCTGTGCAGAGAGAACTTGGGGGGAGCTGCAAAACAGCTCAGCCCGGGCTTATCTCAAGATGGCACAGAACAACCAAAACCAAATGGCCCTTAACAAACAAAATGCCCCGAGTCCCATCCCACCACTCTTCCCGTGACGTTGAGCGCTGGACATCACAAACTGGCAACAGAGACTTCTCTATGGCACCACCAGAGGGAAATATCCCAGACAGTGTAATCCACTTGGGCATAATCCTGCACCCTCACCGAGTCAGGAAATATAAACCACGGGGTCTGGGGAGACAAATGGGGAATCCTCCAAGGATACAGCTGGCCCCTCGGAGATCTGTCCCCCCCATCCAGGACGCTGGAGGGGAGCATTTACAGCCGAGCACGGCGTTTCCTTTAACCTCTAGAAAAGCCGGCATTTGCTAAAAAACAAATGTTCCCCTCCTGCCCCGGCCCCCTCTGAAAAGAAATAAATAAAGAAAGAATTAAAATCCTTGCAAAACTTAAAAATCGCCGTTAGTTTCGTTAGCGTTACACTAATTCTAAAAACTGACGAGCCGCTGCGCTGTGCGCCGCAGCCCAACCTCCCCCCCTCAATGCTGGGCGAGCTCCTCTGGCCATGCCTGGGATGAAAAACCGGTGGCTTTTAGGAAATAAAAAATTTTAAAAAAAAGAAGAAGAATAAAACCTCTCTTTCTCTCTCTCTCTGCCTGTGTTAGTCCAACGAAAGGGATAGCGTCGGGAGGCGAGGGAGGAGGAAGGGGGAGGCTGTGGGATGGAGAGAGCCCTCCCCGTACCCCTCGGCTGTGCATCCTCGCAGTGCCACGGTGAATGGGGGTGGGGGGGTCTGTGTGGGGGTCTTTGGTTTGCACAGGGTGGCCGTGGTGGGGGCTCAGCCCCATCCTTACAGTGCTGGGGAGCACGGGGCTACCAGGCACAGGGTCCCTCCCCCAGTGAGGTGCTTTGGTGCGTTGAGGTGTTAGATGGGGTGGCACAGCCCCTGCCCGCCCCGGGAGGGGGGACACCACCTCTCCGGTGGCACTGGATGGGTGGGAGGGAGGGAGGGAGGGAGCAGAGCTGTGGGAGCCATGGAGAAAGGCGTGGGGGTGTCCCTCATCGTGGCAGCCCTACCCGGCCACCCCAAGGGACACCCAAGCCCCATCTTGGTCCTCTCCCCGTTGGGTGACGCCCTTCCACCCACCCGGGAGGTGCGCTCCTCTCCTGCGGGGGGGACGCCCAGCGCTCGCCTGGCTAGAGAAGCACCGGGGGGGGGGGGGGGTGGTTAGGGGGCATCTGAGCTTCCCAGTTACACGGGCGTAATTAGTGCACCATTAATAACCATTAGTAACCACTTTGGCTCTGCTAACCAACTGCGGCGAGGCCCCCACCCCGCTTTAGCACAGGCTTCCTGATGCCAACGCCTCCCCGAGCCACTGGGTAAAGCGACACCTGGCAAAAAAACACCACCACCCCAAAAAAACCCCACAGCACATCCCCCACTCCCCACCCAGCCCTTCTCCCCCCATCACAGCCATGGGGCAAACTCCCACCACCACTCCCCCCAATCTCAGCTCGGCCGTGACCCCCCCGAGACACTGGAAAGAGAGCAACGGAGAGCGAGCTCAGGCTCGTGTGAGCTGGAGAGATTTCTCTTTGGGTTTTGATGTTGTCGGTGGGTGGGATTTGGTTGGTTGTTTTTCACAGAACACTTTGCAGTAGAGGACAAAAACGTGGTGTCGCAGCCCCCGGGGCCGGCGCTGGCACCGCCACCTCCCCCCACGGCCCTCCCCCTCCCCCGGCTCCTGTCCCTCCTCCTGCCCGGCGGCTGTTCCCACTTTCCTTCCTTGTTTTTTTTTTTTTTTTTTTTTTCCTTTTCTACCTTTGTTTTTTAATATGTGGGGGTTTTTTTCCGTTTTCCCTTTTTCTTTTTTCTCCCTTTTGTTTTTTGCTTCCCCCTCCTTTTTCCTCTTGTTCCCCTTTTTGCTTTTTCCCCCTTTTTTCTGTTTCCCCTTCCCCCCCCCCCCGTTTTTTTCTCTCCCCCCGCCTTTTCCCCTGTTTTTCTTTTTCATTTTTCCCCCTTTTTTTCTATTTCCCCTTTTTTCTTTTCCCACTTTTTTTTTTCTCCCCCCCCCCCCTCCCATTTTTTTTTTCTCTTTTTAAACAAGCTCTCTCCCGAAGGAGCGGCCCCTGGCTCTCCGCTGGCAGAAGGAGCCTACGGAAGAGCTCTGGCACTGACACGGGCAGGAACACCCACTCACACATCGCAGCACAGCAGTTAGTTTGGCAACACCCCCACCCCCTGTCACAAGTGAGACCTGCACAGACAAAAGGCTCCTGAGTGAGGGCACTGGGGCAGCCCCACCTTAGAAGCAGCAGAGGAGCAGAGCCGTCCGGAGCCATCAAGAGCACAGGAAGGGCTATTCAGGGCCTCATTGTCTGCGCCGAGTGACCGTCTGCTGAGAACCGCTCTGGCGGCTCAGAGCTCAGCCCCAGCAGCAGTCTGGAGCCAACGGGGAAAAGTACACTGGGAGGAAGACTGGCAGCCTTCCTCCACAACGCCCCGGAGAGAATGACCACAGTGCTGCCTATTCCCATCGTTTTGTCCAACCCGTTTCTTTTTTTATTAGAAAATTAATTAAAAAAACCCTCCAACTCTCAGGTTTCCAAGGCATACAGACTCTCTAAAAGGGAGACACAAGCGTGAGGTGCTGAGGTACCCAAACCTGCCCACGTTAGTCCAACGAAAGGGAGAGCGTCGGGAGGCGAGGGAGGAGGAAGGGGGAGGCTGTGGGATGGAGAGAGCGCTCCCCGTACCCCTCGGCTGTGCATCCTCGCAGCGCCGCAGGGAATGGGGGGCTGTGTGTTTGGGGGGGTCTTTGGTTTGCTCCCCTGACCTGCTGGGGGTGTGGGAGGGGGGCTGGGGAGGGGGGGAGGGAGATGTCCGGCGGCGGGGTTACATTCATCGGGCGGTGCTGGGCATCATGGCGGGAGCCTCCCTTGCTGTGCTGCGAGGCCGGGGCTCCCGGAGCGTGTTTCTGCTCCTGCTGCTTCACCTGCTGGAGCATTTCCCTCATCTTGCGCTGTGCAGTCTTGGGGAGAATAGGGGAAAAGCAAGAGGTGGGGGTCAGGGCACCGCTTCTCCCACCACCAACCACTCCCGAGCCCCCACTGAGCATCTCGCCACTCCCAACTTGTCACTCTGGACAAGCTGTAATTAATTTCGTGGGGGTGGTGCTGGTGTGTGTTTGGGGTTTTTTTTGTTAATTTTTTGTTTTGTTTTGTTCTTTTTTTTTTTTTAACTTGTGCTTCACTCCTCGAGAGAGCCTGAATTTTTGGGGGGCCACCGTTCCGCTGAAGTGGACAGGAGACAAGGTTATGGAAGATGCACCCAGGTGGGATGTGGGTGGCCTTGCCGGCACCAGGGAGTCCATTCACACCCTGGGTGCTGCTCTGCACGGCATTCAAAACACCCATTTTTAGCTCAATGAAGCCAATCTTCAACTTCAGCGCTCGCACAGCCGGGGGGAGTTACCGAAACACCTTCAGTGCCTCTTGGGGGCACGGGGACCATCCAAAAGAAGAGCGGCAGGATGCTCAGGTGGTGCTGGGCTCAGCCACCCCACGCCTTTCCTCAGTGGACGAAAGCGGCCAGGGAATATCGGGTAAAGCCATGGCCAAACGGTACCTGACTGGCAAAGAAATGCCCAATGATTTTAACGATGACCTCCTCGTTCTCGTCCGGGGTTTGGTCTCGTGGCACAAGGACTTCCGCGCTGGTTAAGATTTGCAGTTCGTTCACCTGGAGCAAATCACAAGAGGGTTTTGTTGTGGAAGAGCCAAAATCCTCTGCTGCAGCTGTCACCACAGCACCAGGCACCCTGTGTGTCTCCCCCTTCCTTGGGACCAACGAGAAACACCACCAGGACATGGGGGCTGAGGGTCAAGACGTTGCTGAAACCACTGTGCACCCGGGATTTGTCCCCCTGGGGTGGGCAGGGGTGATGGGTGATGCCCAACTCTGCGTCCCCAGGGCACCACCACCTACCATCTTGACACCTTTGCCTATCACACGGCTGGCAGCGAAGGAAGGCACCTTGATGTGGGCTTCAAGCTTCACTTCTTCTTTTGCGTTAAAGAAGATTTCCTCTTTCAGCTTCCAAAATATTCACCCTTGGGCCTGGGGAGGAGACGGACAGGGAGGAAAACCATCAGGCAGCGCCCGTTCTGCCTCTCTATCCCCAAAGGAGACGATGTCCCCACGTCCAGCAGCATCAAAACCATTGTACCCAGCAAAGAGCTCCCCCGGCACTGAGGGAGGCCAAGCCAGGCTGGCAGCACCGTGGTGACCACAGGGACGCCCACGACTTGTCCCTTACTGTCCCTCCCACCCACAGCCCCCACCCAGCGCACCCTGAACTGAGCCTCGGACGGCCCCGTGATGATGACCATCCGCTCACTGCCCTCGGGACCTTCTGCCGGGGCGATCTGGGGAGGGATGGGGGAGAGGGAGCATGAGCGCGGCCTCCACTTCGGCAAGACCTTCCCTCTGTGGCATTTCCCCCCCAGTGCAGGGCAACCCCCCCATGCAGGAGCATCCCCTCCCACCCGAGCCGGGCTGATAACCGGGGTGCTGCAGGCCTGGCCTTCTACTAATGACAGGCCGGAGAGGTGGGCACATGCCAACCTCATCAAGTTCAACCAGGACAAGTGCAATGTCCTGCTCCTGGGTCGGGGCAATCCCCAGCCCAAATCCAGGCTGGGTGGAGAATGGATGGAGAGCAGCCCTGGGGAGAAGGACCTGGGGGTGCTGACTGATGAGAAGCTCAACATGAGATGGCAACACATGATCACAAGATGTGGGGACTGAGGCAAAAGAAGGGTTAAGTGGGGTAGAACTAATAGGGAGGAATAAGCAGCTGCAGCAGTGTTCTGGCAGACGATGAAGCTGTGTGAAGCTCCTCCCGAGATAAGGAGGTGCTGCTCACAGGGAAGAGAGATTCCTTTTTCGGTGGGAACGTGATCTTTTAGAGTACGCGATGGTGTAAACAAGTACAGTAGGAAATTACTGCCTTGGTAGAAAGGTATGTAAAGAGCACGCTTGCTTAATACAGCGGATTCCGGTTTCGATCCTGCGTATCGCAGTCCGCGCGTTCCCATCGCCACACGCCCCCTCCCCCGCGGGCCGCCCCCCGGCCCCGGCAGCGCCCCGCTCCGCCCGCCCGCCCCCGCCCTGGGCAGGAGCTCCCCGAGCCCGCGCCGCCCCGCCGGAGCGCAGCGGGACGAGCAGCTGCAGCGCCCGGTGCCGCGGGGCCGGTTCCTGCGCGCCGTCACCCGCGGCGGGAGGAGCCGCACCGCGCCCGCGGGCACCGGCGGGGCTCGGCTCCGCTCGGATGGGGTGGGCTCCGCTCGGATGGGGTCGGCCCATCACTACCCCAGTGGTGGGAGGGGAGAAGGGAACCCCCCCTCTTTGCCAGCACCGCCTCCTCCCCACAGTGTCCCCCAGAGAAGGCTCTGAACTCGGGACGATGCCAACGCGGGGGGGGACTGCAGTCTCTGCCCTCCCGCACCCACTCCGAGGGGATCTTCCGCTCTCTGACCATCTCCTGCTCCCGCTGCGGGGAGTTCCTGCTCTGGATGGATCCAGCCGGTTATGGAGGTATCGAGGGCAGTTGGACTCTCGCGTCCGCTACGGGGAGGTCAGAGCTGGGAAGCGCTCCGTACCCCGGCAGCAGCGGGGGGGGTTGAGCTGAGCAGGGAGGTGTTGGCCGGGCAGGAGGAACTGCTGCGCCGTCCCTGTCTCCCTCCAGAAGGACAGCGGCAAGAGAGGAGTGTGGGAGGAGGAGGTGGCGGGGGCAGAAGAGGAGGGGGAAGGGGAGCCGAACGCGGAGGAGCTGCGGGAGAAGAGCTGGAACGTGGGGCTGTCCTGCCCCCCGCTGCCGGGCACGGGGGTCTGGGGGCACCGAGGGCTGGAGCTGTGCTCCGCAGGGCTGTGCTGGCCCCCAGGTGTGGTTTTAGTGTTGAATTTCTGTAAATAACTGGCTTGTAGAAGGCAGGTGTAGATTTGGGGAGGGGGGAAGCAGGAGCTGTGGCCGTGGGGGGGTGCATGCAGCTGAGGGGGTGGAGCTGTGACCTTGCTGGGCAGGAAGGACCACGGACCCGTCCGTGTCTGACCCCTGCAGCCCCCCCGGCTGTCCCCCTGCAGCTCTAGGGGAAGGGGCTGCCAGCGTCGGACAGGCGGCTCCTGCTCCTGCCCCCCTCCGGGGGAAAAGGGTCCCCGGGGCTGCGGGCAGAGCCCCTCCTGTGCTCCCCGGGGGCTCTCGGGACAACGCCAAGGTGCCGTCAGGGGCGACCTCCTCTTGCAGTAGCAGCGGGGGGGGGCAATGCCGCCCGAACCAAGGTGCCTGCCTGTGTCAGGTTCTGCAGGCAGCCTGTGGGCAGGGACGGTGCCCGGAGGGGGCTGGGGGGACCCCGCGCTCTTCCCACATGCCCGCAGCAGGGCAAGCAGCCCCAGGACCCTCCAGCTCCCCACGAGCGCTGGGGGATGTGCCTGTCCCCACCATGGCACCGCTACGGGGAAACAACATCCAGAGAGACATTGCAACATGGCAAAATGCATAGCGAGAGTCGTGCTGAGAGGCTCCTGAATGGTGACCCTGGGGCAGCTCTACCTTGGAGGTGGCAGAGGAGCAGAGCCATCTGGAGCCACAGAGCAGCGGCTTTGGCAACCAGTTAAGGACAGTTGACCAAAACAATACAGTGATTAAAAAGGAGTCAACGACTCCCAGAGGATTCTGAAGGACCATCGAGAGACTATAATGGGCATACCGGGGTGGGTAGTAGCCTATGGTAATGAGTTCCCGGAAAAGTCATGAACATGTTAATCATTTCCCTGAAACCCTTGTGAATGTGTATATATGGCATGTCTATAAGGTGTATAACTAACCCTTTACGGTGAGCACGTTTGGAGGAGCGATCCCCCTTGCACCAGTGCTGGAATAGACATAGCTGCTTTATAACTCGGCGTGAGTCGTGGAATTTGTTTCCGCACGTCAGCACTGCAGGGCTCAAGGATGGGGACGACACCCCCCCCCCCCCCCCCCGTCCCGTCCTGTCCCGTCCCATCCCCCCCCTCCATTCTGCCTGCAGGGAGCAGCCCCAGGCAGGGATGCTGAGCACGGGGGTTTCTTGACAGGCCTGGGGCTGGCAGTGGTGACACATGGGGGCTGTAGGACATGTCCCACCCAGGCAGGGGTGCAATTCCTTCTGGGGGCAGCATGTCACTCAGAGCTGGGGGGGACTTGGATGGTCTCGGGCAGAGCGAGTGTTACCCCAGCCTGCCACCATGGCCCTTTGCAGCTCCGGTGGTACCCGGGCAGGGACGGGATGGGCTGGCCTGAGGCTGGAGCACCCCAGGGTGATGCCCCCCCACCACAGAGCATCCTCAGACCAATGGGCGCTGTGGGGATGGTGGGGCAGGGCTGGATAAAGGATGTGGGGCCAGGGCAGGGCCAGGGCCATCACCTGTAGCTGTAGCCAAGGGGAAGCCGAAGTCCTTTTGGGGTGGAGGTAGTGGAAGGAGTAGCGAGGGTGGCACTCGCTGTCGGACAGGTCCAGGTTGCAGTTCCAGCTGATGGTCACACTGATCACCCAGTCCTGCAGCAGGGACCAGCAGACCTCGCACAGTGCCAGCACGCTGCGCGCACAGCATCCCAACGTGCACGGCACCACCATGGTCACAGCATCTCCAGGGGCACGGCATCCCCATGGGATACAGCACCTACCTCCTTGCGGGCGTAGAGTCTCCACAGACATGGCAATCCCCCAGGCACAGCACCCCAGTGGGCATGGCAACCCCCACGGGCATGGCATCCCTGCGGGCACAGCATGTCCACGGGTATGGCATCCCTGGGGGCATGCAGCATCCCCCCAACCCACACTGCTCCCGCCTGGCCACGAGCACAGCCCCATCCTCGCCCTCCCCAGCAGGACGGGGCTGGGTTGCCACAGGCGTTGGGCCACAGGCCCTTGCCAGGGACGCCGTTGGCACTGCCTGCTGGCCCAAGAGTGGCCGGGAAGGGGCTTCCCAGAGGAGCTGGCCGGGCAGCAAGGAGCAGGTCCCAAAGGACGGGAAGACGCTGGGGACGGGCAGGGGGGCAGAGAGCGGGGGAAGGATGGAACAGCGTGGAGTGCCTCTCCTGGGGGGGACTTGTCTGCTCCCGCAGGTGCAGAGGGCAGGGAGGGCCCTGCGGGGACGCTGCGCTGCTCGGCCACCCGCCCCCCATCCCCGGCAGAGGCGGGAGGGAGTCCCGGGGAGGCGGCACTGCCTCGCTCCGGCCGCGCCTGCCGCCTGCTCCCCCCGCCCGGCTCGGCCCGGCTCTGCCCGCACGGCTGGCTGGATCGGCTGGGCCGGGCTGGGCTGGGCTGGGCCGGGCTGGGCTGGGCTGGGCTCGAGTGCGGCAGGAACCCCGGCGGAGCGGCGGGGCAGGTGTGGGCGCGGAGGGGGCCGGGGGTCCCGGTGGGTGCGTGCGGGGGCTGCGGGCAGGGGGCGTGTGGGCCTCGCTCCGCGGAGGCTGCGGAGGCCGCGGCGGGGCCCGAGGGCAGAAGCGCGGGGCCGGCGGGCCCGGGAGCGGGTCCCCGCGGGAGCGGGCAGCGGCGCAGCCGTCGGGCGTCCCCCGGGCGCGGCCCCGCCCCTGCCCGCTGCTGCCGGGGGTCTGGCGGGGCGGCCGTCGGCGGGCAGCGGGGGTGCGGAGAGGGGCCGGGCTGCGGCCGCTGGGTGCGCTCCCCCCGGTGCCGGCGGGGACGGGGACGGGGACGGGGACGGGGACGGGGACGGGCCCGGGGAGAGGCGGGCTGGCGGCGGGGCAGAGGCTGCGGGGCTCCCCCGGGGCACAGGGTCGGGGCCGGGCCGGTGGAGACGCTCTCGGGCTGCGGCCGGGACAGACGAGGCAGGGAACCGCTGGCCACAACTGGCCCCGAGGAGCCCTGGCAAGGGGCCGTGCTCGGGGCTGCAGAGGAAGGCGAAAGACCCCCGGGGGCCCGTGCCAGTGTGCCCCGGGGGAAAAATTCCTTCCTGACCCCAAAACTGGCGATCGGCTGTTCCCTGAGCACTCGAGCAAGACCTTTTGCGTGGCCTCCAGGGCAGCCATGGCTCCAGGGGACACGTGCACTGCCCAACCCCTCCTCTACTTCCACTGGGGGCACCTCAGGGCCATCCCAGCATGGAAACCTGACATGGTTTTCTCTACCAAAACACTATTTTTCTATCAAAATGTATCTTCCAGGGTCCACCCAAGACTCCTCCCAGGCAACTCCTGGAGCCATTTGATCACTGCTTTAGGGACCTGAGATCCCAGGAAGCAATTCCAGACTCATACAGGGAAGATACCCGAGATGATTTTTCTCCTTGGACAATGCTCCATTCTCTGCGATGCACCCGAAACCCCAGCCAGGTATGGCCCTGAGTCTTTTTTTCCAGTGTTTTGGTGACCTGTGATCCCGGGTAGCAACCCCAGACTCCTCCACGGAAGATACCCCAGATGATTTTTCTCCTTGGAAAATGCTCCTTCCTCTGGGATGCATCCGAGACTCCTCGCAATTATGTGTCTGAGAGTTTTTTCCGGTGGTTTAGGGCCCTGTCATCCCAGGTAGCAACCCCAGACTCCTCCAGGGAAGACACCCAAGATGATTTTTCTTTCTTGACAGTACTCCATCCTGCAAGATCTACCCAGAACTCCTCCCAGGCGTGTCCCGCGAGTTTTCTCCAATGCTTTAGGGCCCTGTGATCCCGGGTAGCAACCCCAGACTCCTCCAGGGAAGATACCCGAGATGATTTTCCTCCTTGGACTATTGTCTATACTGCGGGATGCACCTGAGACTCCTCCAAGCTCTGTTTCTGAGAGTTTTCTTGCTGGGGTTTAGGGTCCTGTGATCCCAGGTAGCAACCCCAGACTCCTCCAGGGAAGATACCCGAGATGATTTTTCTCTTTAGAAAATGCTCCATCCACTGGGATGTACCCCTGACTCCTCCCAGGCGTCTCCCGCAGAGTTTTCTCCAGTGCTTTAGGGCCCTGTGATCCCGGGTAGCAACCCCAGACTCCTCCAGGGAAGATAACCCGAGATGATTTTTCTCCTTGGACAATGCTCCATCTTCTGGGATGCATCTGAGATTCCTCCCAGGCGTCTCCCACAGACATTTTTCCTGTGGTTTGGGTCCCTGTAATCCCGGGTAGCAACCCCAGACTCCTCCAGGGAAGACACCCAAGATGATTTTTCTCTCTTGACAGTGGTCCATCATGCGGGATCCATCCAGAACTCCTCCCAGGCGTCTCCCGCAGAGTTTTCTCCAGTGCTTTAGGGCCCTGCGATCCCGGGTAGCAACCCCAGACTCCTCCGTGGAAGATACCCAAGTTGATTTTTCTCCTTCGACAATGCTCCATCCTCTGGGATGCATCCGAGACTCCTTGCAGGTATGTCCCTGAGTCTTTATTCCGGTGGTTTTGGGCCCTGTCATCCCGGGTAGCAACCCCAGACTCGTCCAGGGAAGATACCTGAGATGATTTTTCTCTTTGGAGAAAGCTCCATCCTGCGGGAAGCAACCGAGACTCCTTGCAGGTATGTCCCTGAGTGTTTATTCCGGTGTTTTGGGGCCCTGTGATCCTGGGTAGCAACCCCAGACTCCTCCAGGGAAGATACCCGAGATGATTTTTCTCCTTGGACTATTGTCCATCCTGCGCGATGCACCCGAGACTCCTCCCAGCGCTGTTTCTGAGTGTTTTCTTCCTGGGGTTTAGGGCCCTGTGATCCCGGGTAGGAACCCCAGACTCCTCCAGGGAAGATACCCGAGATGATTTTTCTCCTGGGACAATGCTCCATCTTCTGGGATGCATCTGAGATTCCTCCCAGGCGTCTCCCGCCGACATTTTTCCTGTGCTTTGAGGCCCTGTGATCCCGGGTAGCAACCCCAGATTCCTCCAGGACAGATACCCGGGATGATTATTATCCTCGCACAATGCTCCATCCTCTGGGATGCTTCCGAGACTTGTCGCAGCTATGTCCCTGAGTATTTTTTCTCGCGGTTTAGGGTTCTGTCATCCCAGGTAGCAACCCCAGACTCCTCCAGGGAAGATACCCGAGATGATTTTTGTCCTTGGACAATGCTCCATCTTCTGGGATGCATCTGAGATTTGTCCCAGGCGTCTCCCGCAGACATTTTCCTGTGGTTTGGGTCCCTGTAATCCCGGGTAGCAACCCCAGACTCCTCCAGGGAAGATACCCGAGATGATTTTTCTCCTTGGACAAAGCTCCATCCTCTGGGATGCATCTGAGACTTGTCGTAGCTATGTCCCCGAGTCTTTTTTCTCGCGGTTTAGGGTTCTGTCATCCCAGGTAGCAACCCCAGACTCCTCCAGGGAAGACACCCAAGATGATTTTTCTCTCTTGACAGTGGTCCATCCTGCGGGATCTATCCAGAACTCGTCCCAGGTGTCTCCCGCGGAGTTTTCTCCAGTGCTTTAGGGCCCTGTGATCCCGGGTAGCAACCCCAGACTCCTCCAGGGAAGATACCCGAGATGATTTTTGTCCTTGGACAATGCTCCATCTTCTGGGATGCACCTGAGATTACTCTCAGGCGTCTCCCGCAGACATTTTTCCTGTGGTTTGGTTCCCTGTAATCCCGGGTAGCAACCGCAGACTCCTCCAGGGAAGATACCTGAGATGATTTTTCTCTGTGGACAATGCTCCATCCTCTGGGAAGCATCCGAGACTCCTTGCAGGTATGTCCCTGAGTCTTTATTCCAGTGGTTTGGTTCCCTGTAATCCCGGGTAGCAACCCCAGACTCCTCCAGGGAAGATACCCGAGATGATTTTTCTCCTTGGACAATGCTCCATCCTCTGGGAAGCATCCGAGACTCCTTGCAGGTATGTCCCTGAGTCTTTATTCCAGTGGTTTGGTTCCCTGTAATCCCGGGTAGCAACCCCAGACTCCTCCAGGGAAGATACCCGAGATGATTTTTCTCCTTGGACAATGCTCCATCCTCTGGGAAGCAACCGAGACTCCTTGTAGGTATGTCCCTGAGTCTTTATTCCGGTGGTTTGGATCCCTGTAATCCCGGGTAGCAACCCCAGACTCCTCCAGGGATGATACCCGAGATGATTTTTGTCCTTGGACAAAGCTCCATCCTCTGGGATGCATCCGAGACTTGTCGCAGCTATGTCCCCGAGTCTTTTTTCTCGCCGTTTAGGGTTCTGTCATCCCAGGTAGCAACCCCAGGCTCCTCCAGGGAAGACACCCAAGATGATTTTTCTCTCTTGACAGTGGTCCATCCTGCGGGATCTATCCAGAACTCCTCCCAGGCGTCTCCCGCAGAGTTTTCTCCAGTGCTTTAGGGCCCCGCGATCCTGGGTAGCAACCGCAGACTCCTCCAGTGAAGATACCCGAGATGAATTTTCTCCTTGGACAATGCTCCATCCTCTGGGAAGCATCCGAGACTCCTTGCAGCTTTGTCCCTGAGTGTTTATTCCGGTGGTTTTTGGCCCTGTGATCCCAGGTAGCAACCCCAGACTCTTCCGTGGAAAATACCCAAGTTGATTTTTCACCTTGGACTATTGTCCATCCTGCGGGAAGCACCTGAGACTCCTCCCAGCTCTGTTTCTGAGTGTTTTCTTCCTGGGGTTTAGGGCCCTGTGATCCCGGGTAGCAACCCTATACTCCTCCATGGAAGATACCCGAGATGATTTTTCTCTTTGGACAATTCTCCATCCTCTGGGAAGCATCCAAGACTCCTTGCAGGTATGTCCCTGAGTCTTTATTCCGGTGGTTTAGGGCTCTGTCATCCTGGGTAGCAACCCCAGACTCCTCCAGGGAAGATACCCGAGATGATTTTTCTCCTTGGACATTACTCCATCTTCTGGGATGCATCTGAGATTCCTCCCAGGCGTCTCCCGCAGACATTTTTCCGGTGGTTTGGGTCCCTGTAATCCCGGGTAGCAACCCCAGACTCCTCCAGGGAAGATACCCGAGATGATTTTTCTCTTTGGACAATGCTCCATCCTCTGGGAAGCATCCGAGACTCCTTGCAGGTATGTCCCTGAGTCTTTATTCCAGTGGTTTGGTTCCCTGTAATCCCGGGTAGCAACCCCAGATTCCTCCAGGGAAGATACCCGAGATGATTTTTGTCCTTGGACAATGCTCCATCTTCTGGGATGCACCTGAGATTACTCTCAGGCGTCTCCCGCAGACATTTTTCCTGTGGTTTGGTTCCCTGTAATCCCGGGTAGCAACCGCAGACTCCTCCAGGGAAGATACCTGAGATGATTTTTCTCTGTGGACAATGCTCCATCCTCTGGGAAGCATCCGAGACTCCTTGCAGGTATGTCCCTGAGTCTTTATTCCAGTGGTTTGGTTCCCTGTAATCCCGGGTAGCAACCCCAGACTCCTCCAGGGAAGATACCCGAGATGATTTTTCTCCTTGGACAATGCTCCATCCTCTGGGAAGCAACCGAGACTCCTTGTAGGTATGTCCCTGAGTCTTTATTCCGGTGGTTTGGATCCCTGTAATCCCGGGTAGCAACCCCAGACTCCTCCAGGGATGATACCCGAGATGATTTTTGTCCTTGGACAAAGCTCCATCCTCTGGGATGCATCCGAGACTTGTCGCAGCTATGTCCCCGAGTCTTTTTTCTCGCCGTTTAGGGTTCTGTCATCCCAGGTAGCAACCCCAGACTCCTCCAGGGAAGACACCCAAGATGATTTTTCTCTCTTGACAGTGGTCCATCCTGCGGGATCTATCCAGAACTCCTCCCAGGCGTCTCCCGCAGAGTTTTCTCCAGTGCTTTAGGGCCCCGCGATCCTGGGTAGCAACCGCAGACTCCTCCAGTGAAGATACCCGAGATGAATTTTCTCCTTGGACAATGCTCCATCCTCTGGGAAGCATCCGAGACTCCTTTCAGCTTTGTCCCTGAGTGTTTATTCCGGTGGTTTTTGGCCCTGTGATCCCAGGTAGCAACCCCAGACTCTTCCGTGGAAAATACCCAAGTTGATTTTTCACCTTGGACTATTGTCCATCCTGCGGGAAGCACCTGAGACTCCTCCCAGCTCTGTTTCTGAGTGTTTTCTTCCTGGGGTTTAGGGCCCTGTGATCCCGGGTAGCAACCCTATACTCCTCCATGGAAGATACCCGAGATGATTTTTCTCTTTGGACAATTCTCCATCCTCTGGGAAGCATCCAAGACTCCTTGCAGGTATGTCCCTGAGTCTTTATTCCGGTGGTTTAGGGCTCTGTCATCCTGGGTAGCAACCCCAGACTCCTCCAGGGAAGATACCCGAGATGATTTTTCTCCTTGGACATTACTCCATCTTCTGGGATGCATCTGAGATTCCTCCCAGGCGTCTCCCGCAGACATTTTTCCGGTGGTTTGGGTCCCTGTAATCCCGGGTAGCAACCCCAGACTCCTCCAGGGAAGATCACAGAATCACAGAATCACAGAATTATCAGAGTTGGAAGGGACCTCTGGGGATCATCTAGCCCAACTCCCCTGCCAAAGCAGGATTGCCCAGAGCACATTACTCAGGACTGCATCCAGGCGGGTCTTGAAAATCTCCAGGGAAGGGGACTCCACCACCTCCCTGGGCAGCCTGTTCCAGTGCTCTGACGCCCTCACCGTAAAGAACTGTTTCCCTGTATTTGAACGGAACTTCCTGTGTTCTAACTTGTGCCCATTGCCCCTCGTCCTGTCACTTGGAACCAATGAAAAGGGCCTGGCTCCATCCTCCTTCAACCCACCCTTTAGATACTTGTATGCCATAATAAGGTCTCCCCTCAGCCTTCTCTTCTCCAGGCTAGAGTCCCAGCTCTCTCAGCCTTTCCTCATAAGGGAGATGCTCCAAGCCCTTAATCATCTTAGTTGCCCTTCGCTGGACCCGCTCCAGCAGTTCCCTGTCCCTCTTGAACTGGGGAGCCCAAAACTGGACACAGTATTCCAGTTGTGGCCTCACCAGTGCAGAGTAGAGGGGGAGAATGACCACGACCCCCAGATCCTTCTCCTCAGAGCTACTTCCCAGCAGGTCCGCCCCTAACCGATACTGGTGCTTTACATTCTTCCTCCCCAGGTGCAGGACCTTGCACTTGCTTTTGTTGAACCTCATTAGGTTCTTCTCTGCCCAGCTCTCCAGCCTGTCCAGGTCACGCTGGATGGCAGCACAGCACTCTGGGGTGTCAGCCACCCCACCCAGTTTGGTATCATCAGCAAACTTGCTGAGGATACACTCTGTCCCCTCATCCAGGTCATTAATGAATATATTAAACAAAATTGGACCAAGTATTGACCCCTGGGGGACACCACTGGTTACAGGCCTCCAACTAGACTCTGTGCCGCTGATCACAACCCTCTGAGTTCTGTCCCGCAGCCAACTCTCAATCCACCTCACTGTCACCTCATCTAGCCCATACTTCCTCAGCTTCCTAATGAGGATGTCATGGGAGACAGTGTCAAAAGCCTTGCTAAAGTCAAGGTAGATGACATCCACGACTTTCCCCTCATCCAGCCAACCACTTATAACATCATAGAAAGCTATCAGATTGGTCAAGCACGATCTACCCTTGGTAAATCCATGTTGACCACTTCCAATAACTTGCTGTTCCTCAACGTGTTTGGAGATGACATCCAGAATGAGTCGCTCCAATACCTTCCCAGGGACAGAGGTTAGACTAAGCGGTCTGTAGTTCCCTGGGTCCTCCTTCTTGCCTTTTTTGAAGATTGGAGTGATGTCGGCCTTCCTCCAGTCCTCAGGCACCTCTCCTGTTCTCCATGACCGTTCAAAGACGATGGAGAGTGGTCTAGCAATAACATCCGCCAGCTCTCTCAGCATTCGCGGATGCATCCCGTCAGGGCCCATGGACTTGTGAATGTCCAGCTTGGCCAAGTGGTCTCTAACACGGTCCTCCTCAACTGAGGGAAAATCTTCCTCTCTCCAGACCTCCCCCTTTGCCTTCAGAGTGTGGGATTCCCGATACCCGAGATGATTTTTCTCCTTGGACAAAGCTCCATCCTCTGGGATGCATACAAGACTATCACAGCTATGTCCCTGAGTATATTTTCTCGCGGTTTAGGGTTCTGTCATCCCAGGTAGCAACCCCAGACTCCTCCAGTGAAGACACCCAAGGTGATTTTTCTCTCTTGACAGTGGTCCATCCTGCGGGATATACCCAGAACTCCTCCCAGGCGACTCCCGCAGAGTTTTCTCCAGTGCTTTAGGGCCATGTGATCCCGGGTAGCAACCCCAGACTCCTCCAGGGAAGATACCCGAGATGATTTTTCTCCTTGGACAATGCTCCATCTTCTGGGATGCACCTGAGATTCCTCCCAGGCGTCTCCCGCAGACATTTTTCCGGTGGTTTGGGTCCCTGTAATCCTGGGTAGCAACCCCCGACTCCTCCAGGGAAGATACCCGAGATGATTTTTCTCCTTGGACAAAGCTCCATCCTCTGGGAAGCATCCGAGACTCCTTGCAGGTATGTCCCTGAGTGTTTATTCCGGTGTTTTGGGGCCCTGTGATCCCGGGTAGCAACCACAGACTCCTCCAGGGAAGATACCCGAGATGATTTTTCTTCTTGGACAAAGCTCCATCCTGTGGGATGCATCTGAGTCTTGTCGCAGCTATGTCCCTGAATCTTTTTTCTCGCTGTTTAGGGTTCTGTCATCCCAGGTACCAACCCCAGACTCCTCCAGGGAAGACACCGAAGTTGATTTTTCTCTCTTGACAGTGGTCCATCCTGCGGGATCTATCCAGAACTCCTCCCAGGTGTCTCCCGCAGAGTTTTCTCCAGTGCTTTAGGGCCCTGTGATCCTGGGTAGCAACATCAGACTCCTCCAGGGAAGATACCCAAGTTGATTTTTCTCTTTGGACAATGGTCCATCCTCTGGGAAGCATCCGAGACTCCTTGCAGCTTTGACCCTGAGTGTTTATTCCGGTGCTTTTGGGCCCTGTAATCCCGGGTAGCAACCCCAGAATCCTCCAGGGAAGAAACCCGAGATGAATTTTCTCCTTGGACAGTGCTCCATCTTCTGGGATGCATCTGAGATTCCTCCCAGGCGTCTCCCACAGACATTTTTCATGTGGTTTGGGTCCCTGTAAACCCGGGTACCAACCCCAGACTCCTCCAGGGAAGATAACCCGAGATGATTTTTCTCGTTGGACAATGCTCCATCCTCTGGGAAGCATCCGAGACTCCTTGCAGCTTTGTCCCTGAGTGTTTATTCCGGTGCTTTTGGGCCCTGTCATCCCGGGTAGCAACCCCAGACTCCTCCAGGGAAGATACCCGAGATGATTTTTCTCCTTGGACAATGCTCCATCTTCTGGGATGCATCTGAGATTCCTCCCAGGCGTCTCCCGCAGACATTTTTCCTGTGGTTTGGGTCCCTGTAATCCTGGGTAGCAACCCCAGACTCCTCCAGGGAAGATACCCGAGATGATTTTTCTCCTTGGACAATGCTCCATCTTCTGGGATGCATCTGAGATTCCTCCCAGGTGTCTCCCGCAGACATTTTTCCTGTGGTTTGGGTCCCTTTAATCCCGGGTAGCAACCCCAGACTCCTCCAGGAAAGATATCCGGGATGATTTTTCTCCTTGGACAATGCTAAATCCTCTGGGATGCATCCGAGACTTGTCGCAGCTATGTCCCTGAGTCTTTTTTCTCACGGTTTATGGTTCTGTCTTCCCAGGTAGCAAACCCAGACTCCTCCAGGGAAGACACCCAATATAATTTTTCTCTCTTGACAGTGGTCCATCCTGCGGGATCTACCCAGAATTCCTCCCAGGCGTCTCCCGCAGAGTTTTCTCCAGTGCTTTAGGGCCCTGTGATCCCGGGTAGCAACCCCAGACTCTTCCAAGGAAGATACCCGAGATAATTTTTCTGCTTGGACAGTGCTCCATCCTCTGGGAAGCATCCGAGACTCCTTGCAGGTATGTCCCTGAGTGTTTATTCCAGTGTTTTCGGGCCCTGTGATCCCGGGTAGCAACCCCAGACTCCTCCACGGAAGATACCCAAGATGATTTTTCTCCTTGGACAATGCTCCATCTTCTGGGATGCATCTGAGATTCCTCCCAGGCGTCTCCCGCAGACATTTTTCCTGTGGTTTTGTTCCCTGTAATCCCGGGTAGCAACCCCAGACTCCTCCAGGGAAGATATCCGAGATGATTTTTCTCCTTGGACAAAGCTCCATCCTCTTGGAAGCATCCGAGACTCCTTGCAGGTATGTCCCTGAGTGTTTATTCCGGTGTTTTCGGGCCCTGTGATCCCGGGTAGCAACCCCAGACTCCTCCACGGAAGATACCCAAGATGATTTTTCTCCTTGGACAATGCTCCATCTTCTGGGATGCATCTGAGATTCCTCCCAGGCGTCTCCCGCAGACATTTTTCCTGTGGTTTGGGTCCCTTAAATCCCGGGTAGCAACCCCAGACTCCTCCAGGAAAGATATCCGGGATGATTTTTCTCCTTGGACAATGCTCCATCCTCTGGGATGCATCCGAGACTTGTCGCAGGTATGTCCTTGCAGGTATGAGTGTTTATTCCGGTGTTTTGGTCCCTTTAATCCCGGGTAGCAACCCCAGACTCCTCCAGGGAAGATACCCGAGATGATTTTTCTCCTTGGACAATGCTCCATCTTCTGGGATGCATCTGAGATTCCTCCCAAGCGTCTCCCGCAGACATTTCTCCTGTTGTTTGGGTCCCTGTAAACCCGGGTAGCAACCCCAGACTCCTCCAGAGAAGATACCCGAGATGATTTTTCTCCTTGGACAATGCTACATCCTCTGGGAAGCATCCGAGACTCCTTGCAGGTATGTCCCTGAGTGTTTATTCCGGTGTTTTGGGGCCCTCTGATCCCGGGTAGCAACCCCAGACTCCTCCAGGGAAGACACCCAATATGATTTTTCTCTCTTGACAGTGGTCCATACTGCGGGATCTATCCAGAACTCCTCCCAGGAGTCTCCCGCAGAGTTTTCTCCGGTGTTTTGGGGCCCTGTGATCCCGGGTAGTAACCCCAGACTCCTCCAGGGAAGATACCCGAGATGAGTTTTCTCATTGGACAAAGCTCCATCTTCTGGGATGCATATGAGATTCCTCCCAGGCATCTCCCACAGACATTTATCCTGTGGTTTGGGTCCCTGTAATCCCGGGTAGCAACCCCAGACTCCTCCAGGGAAGATACCCGAGATGATTTTTCTCCTTGGACAATGCTCCATCCTCTTGGAAGCATCCGAGACTCCTTGCAGGTATGTCCCTGAGTGTTTATTCCGGTGTTTTGGGGCCCTGTCATCCCGGGTAGCAACCCCAGACTCCTCCAGGGAAGATACCCGAGATGATTTTTCTCCTTGGACAATGCTCCATCTTCTGGGATGCATCTGAGATTCCTCCCAGGCGTCTCCCGCAGACATTTCTCCTGTGGTTTGGGTCCCTGTAATCCCGGGTAGCAACCCCAGACTCCTCCAGGGAAGATACCCGAGGTGATTTTTCTCCTTGGACAATGCTCCATCTTCTGGGATGCATCTGAGATTCCTCCCAGGCGTCTCCCGCAGAGTTTTCTCCAGTGCTTTAGGGCCCTGTGATCCCAGACAGGAACCCCAGACTCCTCCAGGGAAGATAACCCGAGATGATTTTTCTCCTTGGACAATGCTCCATCCTCTGGGAAGCATCCAAGACTCCTTGCAGCTTTGTCCCTGAGTGTTTATTCCGGTGCTTTTGGGCCCTGTGATCCCGGGTAGCAACCCCAGACTCCTCCGTGGAAGATACCCGAGATGATTTTTCTCCCTGGACAATGCTCCATCGTCTGGAAGCATCCGAGGCTCCTTGCAGGTATGTCACTGAGTGTTTATTCCGGTGCTTTTTGGCCCTGTCATCCCAGGTAGCAAACCCAGACTCCTCCAGGGAAGATACCCGAGATGATTTTTCTCCTTGGACAATGCTCCATCTTCTGGGATGCATCTGAGATTCCTCCCAGGCTTCTCATGCAGACATTTTTCCTGTGGTTTGGGTCCCTGTAAACCCGGGTAGCAACCCCAGACTCCTCCAGAGAAGATACCCAAGATGATTTTTCTCCTTGGACAATGCTCCATCTTCTGGGATGCATCTGAGATTCCTCCCAGGCGTCTCCCGCAGAGTTTTCTCCAGTGCTTTAGGGCCCTGTGATCCCAGATAGGAACCCCAGACTCCTCCAGGGAAGATAACCCGAGATGATTTTTCTCCTTGGACAATGCTCCATCCTCTGGGATGCATCCGAGACTTGTCGCAGCTATGTCCCTGAGTTTTTTTTCTCGCGGTTCGTGGTTCTGTCATCCCAGGTAGCAACCCCAGACTCCTCCAGGGAAGATACCCGAGATGCCTTTTCTCCTTGGACAATGCCCCATCTTCTGGGATGCATCTGAGATTCCTCCCAGGCGTCTCCCGCAGACATTTTTCCTGTGGTTTTGGTCCCTGTAATCCCGGGTAGCAACCCCAGACTCCTCCGTGGAAGATACCCGAGATAATTTTTCTCCTTGGACAATGCTCCATCCTCTGGAAGCATCCGAGGCTCCTTGCAGGTATGTCCCTGAGTGTTTATTCCGGTGCTTTTGGGCCCTGTCATCCCGGGTAGCAACCCCAGACTCCTCCAGGGAAGACACCCAATATGATTTTTCTCTCTTGACAGTGGTCCATACTGCGGGATCTATCCAGAACTCCTCCCAGGAGTCTCCCGCAGAGTTTTCTCCGGTGTTTTGGGGCCCTGTGATCCCGGGTAGCAACCCCAGACTCCTCCAGGGAAGATACCCGAGATGATTCTTCTACTTGGACAATGCTCCATTTTCTGGGATGCATCTGAGATTCCTCCCAGGCGTCTCCCGCAGACAGTTTTCCTGTGGTTTGGGTCCCTGTAAACCCGGGTAGCAACCCCAGACTCCTCCAGGGAAGATACCCGAGATGATTTTTCTCCTTGGACAATGCTCCATCCTCTTGGAAGCATCCGAGACTCCTTGCAGGTATGTCCCTGAGTGTTTATTCCGGTGTTTTGGGGCCCTGTGATCCCGGGTAGCAACCCCAGACTCCTCCAGGGAAGATACCCGAGATGATTTTTCTCCTTGGACAATACTCCATCTTCTGGGATGCATCTGAGATTCCTCCCAGGCGTCTCCCGCAGAGTTTTCTCCAGTGCTTTAGGGCCCTGTGATCCCAGATAGGAACCCCAGACTCCTCCAGGGAAGATAACCCGAGATGATTTTTCTCCTTGGACAATGCTCCATCCTCTGGGATGCATCCGAGACTTGTCGCAGCTATGTCCCTGAGTCTTTTTTCTCGCGGTTCGTGGTTCTGTCATCCCAGGTAGCAACCCCAGACTCCTCCAGGGAAGACACCCAATATGATTTTTCTCTCTTGACAGTGGTCCATCCTGCGGGATCTACACAGAACTCCTCCCAGGCGTCTCCCGCAGAGTTTTCTCCAGTGCTTTAGGGCCCTCTGATCCCGGGTAGCAACCCCAGACTCCTCTAGGGAAGATACCCGAGATAATTTTTCTGCTTGGACAATGCTCCATCCTCTGGGAAGCATCCGAGACTCCTTGCAGGTATGTACCTGAGTGTTTATTCCGGTGTTTTCGGGCCCTCTGATCCCGGGTAGCAACCCCAGACTCCTCCAGGGAAGACACCCAATATGATTTTTCTCTCTTGACAGTGGTCCATACTGCGGGATCTATCCAGAACTCCTCCCAGGAGTCTCCCGCAGAGTTTTCTCCGGTGTTTTGGGGCCCTGTGATCCCGGGTAGCAACCCCAGACTCCTCCAGGGAAGATACCCGAGATGATTTTTCTCCTTGGACAATGCTCCATCTTCTGGGATGCATCTGAGATTCCTCCCAGGCGTCTCCCGCAGACATTTTTCCTGTGGTTTTGGTCCCTGTAATCCCGGGTAGCAACCCCAGACTCCTCCAGGGAAGATATCCGAGATGATTTTTCTCCTTGGACAATGCTCCATCCTCTGGGAAGCATCCGAGACTCCTTGCAGGTATGTCCCTGAGTGTTTATTCCGGTGTTTTGGGGCCCTGTGATACCGGGTAGCAACCCCAGACTCCTCCGTGGAAGATACCCGAGATAATTTTTCTCCTTGGACAATGCTCCATCCTCTGGGATGCATCCGAGACTCCTTGCAGGTATGTCACTGAGTGTTTATTCCGGTGCTTTTGGGCCATGTCATCCCAGGTAGCAAACCCAGACTCCTCCAGGGAAGATACCCGAGATGATTTTTCTCCTTGGACAATGCTCCATCTTCTGGGATGCATCTGAGATTCCTCCCAGGCGTCTCCCGCAGACATTTCTCCTGTGGTTTGCGTCCCTCTAAACCCGGGTAGCAACCCCAGACTCCTCCAGGGAAGATACCCGAGATGATTTTTCTCCTTGGACAATGCTCCATCTTCTGGGATGCATCTGAGATTCCTCCCAGGCGTCTCCCGCAGAGTTTTCTCCAGTGCTTTAGGGCCCTGTGATCCCAGATAAGAACCCCAGACTCCTCCAGGGAAGATAACCCGAGATGATTTTTCTCCTTGGACAATGCTCCATCCTCTGGGATGCATCCGAGACTTGTCGCAGCTATGTCCCTGAGTCTTTTTTCTCGCGGTTCGTGGTTCTGTCATCCCAGGTAGCAACCCCAGACTCCTCCAGGGAAGACACCCAATATGATTTTTCTCTCTTGACCGTGGTCAGTCCTGCGGGATCTACCCAGAACTCCTCCCAGGCGTCTCCCGCAGACTTTTCTCCAGTGCTTTAGGGCCCTGTGATCCCGGGTAGCAACCCCAGACTCCTCCAGGGAAGGTACCCGAGATGACTTTTCTTCTTGGACAATGCTCCATCCTCTGGGAAGCATCCAAGACTCCTTGCAGCTTTGTCCCTGAGTGTTTATTCCGGTGCTTTTGGGCCCTGTGATCCCGGGTAGCAACCCCAGACTCCTCCGTGGAAGGTACCCGAGATAATTTTTCTCCCTGGACAATGCTCCATCGTCTGGAAGCATCCGAGGCTCCTTGCAGGTATGTCACTGAGTGTTATTCCGGTGCTTTTGGGCCCTGTCATCCCAGGTAGCAAACCCAGACTCCTCCAGGGAAGATACCCGAGATGATTTTTCTCCTTGGACAATGCTCCATCTTCTGGGATGCATCTGAGATTCCTCCCAGGCGTCTCACGCAGACATTTTTCCTGTGGTTTGGGTCCCTGTAAACCGGGTAGCAACCCCAGACTCCTCCAGGGAAGATACCCGAGATGATTTTTCTCCTTGGACAATGCTACATCCTCTGGGAAGCATCCGAGACTCCTTGCAGGTATGTCCCTGAGTGTTTATTCCGGTGTTTTGGGGCCCTCTGATCCCGGGTAGCAACCCCAGACTCCTCCAGGGAAGACACCCAATATGATTTTTCTCTCTTGACAGTGGTCCATACTGCGGGATCTATCCAGAACTCCTCCCAGGAGTCTCCCGCAGAGTTTTCTCCGGTGTTTTGGGGCCCTGTGATCCCGGGTAGCAACCCCAGAGTCCTCCAGGGAAGATACCTGAGATGATTTTTCTCCTTGGACAATGCTCCATCCTCTTGGAAGCATCCGAGACTCCTTGCAGGTATGTCCCTGAGTGTTTATTCCGGTGTTTTCGCGCCCTGTGATCCCGGGTAGCAACCCCAGACTCCTCCAGGGAAGATACCCAAGATGATTTTTCTCCTTGGATAATGCTCCATCTTCTGGGATGCATCTGAGATTCCTCCCAGGCGTCTCCCGCAGACATTTCTCCTTTGGTTTGGGTCCCTGGAAATCCGGGTAGCAACCCCAGGCTCCTCCAGGGAAGATACCCGAGATGATTTTTCTCCTTGGACAATGCTCCATCTTCTGGGATGCATCTGAGATTCCTCCCAGGCGTCTCCCGCAGAGTTTTCTCCAGTGCTTTAGGGCCCTGTGATCCCAGATAGGAACCCCAGACTCCTCCAGGGAAGATAACCCGAGATGATTTTTCTCCTTGGACAATGCTCCATCCTCTGGGATGCATCCGAGACTTGTCGCAGCTATGTCCCTGAGTTTTTTTTCTCGCGGTTCGTGGTTCTGTCATCCCAGGTAGCAACCCCAGACTCCTCCAGGGAAGATACCCGAGATGCCTTTTCTCCTTGGACAATGCCCCATCTTCTGGGATGCATCTGAGATTCCTCCCAGGCGTCTCCCGCAGACATTTTTCCTGTGGTTTTGGTCCCTGTAATCCCGGGTAGCAACCCCAGACTCCTCCGTGGAAGATACCCGAGATAATTTTTCTCCTTGGACAATGCTCCATCCTCTGGAAGCATCCGAGGCTCCTTGCAGGTATGTCACTGAGTGTTTATTCCGGTGCTTTTGGGCCCTGTCATCCCAGGTAGCAACCCCAGAGTCCTCCAGGGAAGACACCCAATATGATTTTTCTCTCTTGACAGTGGTCCATACTGCGGGATCTATCCAGAACTCCTCCCAGGAGTCTCCCGCAGAGTTTTCTCCGGTGTTTTGGGGCCCTGTGATCCCGGGTAGCAACCCCAGACTCCTCCAGGGAAGATACCCGAGATGATTCTTCTACTTGGACAATGCTCCATTTTCTGGGATGCATCTGAGATTCCTCCCAGGCGTCTCCCGCAGACAGTTTTCCTGTGGTTTGGGTCCCTGTAAACCCGGGTAGCAACCCCAGACTCCTCCAGGGAAGATACCCGAGATGATTTTTCTCCTTGGACAATGCTCCATCCTCTTGGAAGCATCCGAGACTCCTTGCAGGTATGTCCCTGAGTGTTTATTCCGGTGTTTTGGGGCCCTGTGATCCCGGGTAGCAACCCCAGACTCCTCCAGGGAAGATACCCGAGATGATTTTTCTCCTTGGACAATGCTCCATCTTCTGGGATGCATCTGAGATTCCTCCCAGGCGTCTCCCGCAGAGTTTTCTCCAGTGCTTTAGGGCCCTGTGATCCCAGATAGGAACCCCAGACTCCTCCAGGGAAGATAACCCGAGATGATTTTTCTCCTTGGACAATGCTCCATCCTCTGGGATGCATCCGAGACTTGTCGCAGCTATGTCCCTGAGTCTTTTTTCTCGCGGTTCGTGGTTCTGTCATCCCAGGTAGCAACCCCAGACTCCTCCAGGGAAGACACCCAATATGATTTTTCTCTCTTGACAGTGGTCCATCCTGCGGGATCTACACAGAACTCCTCCCAGGCGTCTCCCGCAGAGTTTTCTCCAGTGCTTTAGGGCCCTCTGATCCCGGGTAGCAACCCCAGACTCCTCTAGGGAAGATACCCGAGATAATTTTTCTGCTTGGACAATGCTCCATCCTCTGGGAAGCATCCGAGACTCCTTGCAGGTATGTACCTGAGTGTTTATTCCGGTGTTTTCGGGCCCTCTGATCCCGGGTAGCAACCCCAGACTCCTCCAGGGAAGACACCCAATATGATTTTTCTCTCTTGACAGTGGTCCATACTGCGGGATCTATCCAGAACTCCTCCCAGGAGTCTCCCGCAGAGTTTTCTCCGGTGTTTTGGGGCCCTGTGATCCCGGGTAGCAACCCCAGACTCCTCCAGGGAAGATACCCGAGATGATTTTTCTCCTTGGACAATGCTCCATCTTCTGGGATGCATCTGAGATTCCTCCCAGGCGTCTCCCGCAGACATTTTTCCTGTGGTTTTGGTCCCTGTAATCCCGGGTAGCAACCCCAGACTCCTCCAGGGAAGATATCCGAGATGATTTTTCTCCTTGGACAATGCTCCATCCTCTGGGAAGCATCCGAGACTCCTTGCAGGTATGTCCCTGAGTGTTTATTCCGGTGTTTTGGGGCCCTGTGATACCGGGTAGCAACCCCAGACTCCTCCGTGGAAGATACCCGAGATAATTTTTCTCCTTGGACAATGCTCCATCCTCTGGGATGCATCCGAGACTCCTTGCAGGTATGTCACTGAGTGTTTATTCCGGTGCTTTTGGGCCATGTCATCCCAGGTAGCAAACCCAGACTCCTCCAGGGAAGATACCCGAGATGATTTTTCTCCTTGGACAATGCTCCATCTTCTGGGATGCATCTGAGATTCCTCCCAGGCGTCTCATGCAGACATTTTTCCTGTGGTTTGGGTCCCTGTAATCCCGGGTAGCAACCCCAGACTCCTCCAGGGAAGATACCCGAGATGATTTTTCTCCTTGGACAATGCTACATCCTCTGGGAAGCATCCGAGACTCCTTGCAGGTATGTCCCTGAGTGTTTATTCCGGTGTTTTCGGGCCCTCTGATCCCGGGTAGCAACCCCAGACTCCTCCAGGGAAGACACCCAATATGATTTTTCTCTCTTGACAGTGGTCCATACTGCGGGATCTATCCAGAACTCCTCCCAGGAGTCTCTAGCAGAGTTTTCTCCGGTGTTTTGGGGCCCTGTGATCCCGGGTAGCAACCCCAGACTCCTCTAGGGAAGATACCCGAGATGATTTTTCTCCTTGGACAATGCTCCATCTTCTGGGATGCATCTGAGATTCCTCCCAGGCGTCTCCCGCAGAGTTTTCTCCAGTGCTTTAGGGCCCTGTGATCCCAGATAGGAACCCCAGACTCCTCCAGGGAAGATAACCCGAGATGATTTTTCTCCTTGGACAATGCTCCATCCTCTGGGATGCATCCGAGACTTGTCGCAGCTATGTCCCTGAGTCTTTTTTCTCGCGGTTCGTGGTTCTGTCATCCCAGGTAGCAACCCCAGACTCCTCCAGGGAAGACACCCAATATGATTTTTCTCTCTTGACAGTGGTCCATCCTGCGCGATCTACCCAGAACTCCTCCCAGGCGTCTCCCGCAGAGTTTTCTCCAGTGCTTTAGGGCCCTGTGATCCCGGCTAGCAACCCCAGACTCCTCTAGGGAAGATACCCGAGATAATTTTTCTGCTTGGACAATGCTCCATCCTCTGGGAAGCATCCGAGACGCCTTGCAGGTATGTCCCTGAGTGTTTATTCCGGTGCTTTTGGGCCCTGTGATCCCGGGTAGCAACCCCAGACTCCTCCGTGGAAGATACCTGAGATGATTTTTCTCCTTGGACTATTGTCCATCCTGCGGGATGCACCCGAGACTCCTTGCAGGTATGTCCCTGAGTGTTTATTCCGGTGCTTTTGGGCCCTGTGATCCCGGGTAGCAACCCCAGACTCCTCCAGGGAAGATACCCGAGATGACTTTTCTCCTTGGACAATGCTCCATCTTCTGGGATGCATATGAGATTCCTCCCAGGCATCTCCCACAGACATTTTTCCTGTGGTTTGGTTCCCTGTAATCCCGGGTAGCAACCCCAGACTCCTCCAGGGAAGATACCCGAGATGATTTTTTTCCTGGGACAAAGCTCCATCTTCTGGGATGCATCTGAGATTCCTCCCAGGCATCTCCCACAGACATTTTTCCTGTGGTTTGGGTCCCTGTAATCCCGGGTAGCAACCCCAGACTCCTCCAGGGAAGATACCCGAGATGATTTTTCTCTTTGGACAATGGTCCATCCTCTGGGAAGCATCCGAGAGTCCTTGCAGGTATGTCCCTGAGTCTTTATTACGGTGGTTTGGGTCCCTGTAATCCCGGGTAGCAACCCCAGATTCCTCCAGGGAAGATACCCAAGATGATTTTTCTGCTTGGACAATGCTCCATCCTCTGGGAAGTAACCGAGACTCCTTGTAGGTATGTCCCTGAGTCTTTATTCCGGTGGTTTGCATCCCTGTAATCCCGGGTAGCAACCCCAGACTCCTCCAGGGAAGATACCCGAGATGATTTTTGTCCTTGGACAAAGCTCCATCCTCTGGGAAGCATCCGAGACTCCTTGCAGGTATGTCCCTGAGTGTTTATTCCGGTGTTTTGGGGCCCTGTGATCCCGGGTAGCAACCCCAGACTCCTCCAGGGAAGATACCCGAGATGATTTTTCTGCTGGGACAAAGCTCCATCTTCTGGGATGCATCTGAGATTCCTCCCAGGCGTCTCCCGCAGACATTTTTCCTGTGGTTTGGGTCCCTTTAATCACGGGTAGCAACCCCAGACTCCTCCAGGAAAGATATCCGGGATGATTTTTCTCCTTGGACAATGCTCCATGGTCTGGGAAGCATCCGAGACTTGTCGCATCTATGTCCCTGAGTCTTTTTTCTCACGGTTTACGGTTCTGTCATCCCAGGTAGCAACCCCAGACTCCTCCAAGGAAGATACCCGAGATAATTTTTCTGCTTGGACAATGCTCCATCTTCTGGGAAGCATTCGAGACTCCTTGCAGGTATGTCCCTGAGTTTTTATTCCGGTGTTTTGGGGCCCTGTGATCCCGGGTAGAAACCCCAGACTCCTCCAGGGAAGATACCCGAGATGATTTTTCTCCTTGGACAATGCTCCATCCTCTGGGAAGCAACCGAGACTCCTTGTAGGTATGTCCCTGAGTCTTTATTCCGGTGGTTTGCATCCCTGTAATCCCGGGTAGCAACCCCAGACTCCTCCAGGGAAGATACCCGAGATGATTTTTGTCCTTGGACAAAGCTCCATCCTCTGGGAAGCATCCGAGACTCTTTGCAGGTATGTCCCTGAGTGTTTATTCCGGTGTTTTGGGGCCCTGTGATCCCGGGTAGCAACCCCAGACTCCTCCAGGGAAGATACCCGAGATGATTTTTCTGCTTGGACAAAGCTCCATCCTCTGGGAAGCATCCGAGACTCCTTGCAGGTATGTCCCTGAGTGTTTATTCCGGTGTTTTGGGGCCCTGTGATCCCGGGTAGCAACCCCAGACTCCTCCAGGGAAGATACCCGAGATGATTTTTCTCCTTGGACAATGCTCCATCTTCTGGGATGCATCTGAGATTCCTCCCAGGCGTCTCCCGCAGACATTTTTCCTGTGGTTTGGGTCCCTTTAATCCCGGGTAGCAACCCCAGACTCCTCCAGGAAAGATATCCGGGATGATTTTTCTCCTTGGACAATGCTCCATCCTCTGGGAAGCATCCGAGACTCCTTGCAGGTATGTCCCTGAGTGTTTATTCCGGTGCTTTTGGGCCCTGTCATCCCGGGTAGCAACCTCAGACTCCACCAGGGAAGATACCCGAGATGATTTTTCTCCTTGGACTATTGTCCATCCTGCGGGATGCACCCGAGACTCCTCCCAGCTCTATTTCTCAGTGTTTTTTTCCTGTGGTTTGGGTCCCTGTAATCCCGGGTAGCAACCCCGGACTCCTCCAGGGAAGATACCCGAGATGATTTTTCTGCTTGGACAATGCTCCATCCTCTTGGAAGCATCCGAGACTCCTTGCAGGTATGTCCCTGAGTTTTTATTCCAGTGTTTTCGGGTCCTGTGATCCCGGGTAGCAACCCCAGACTCCTCCAGGGAAGATACCCGAGATGATTTTTCTCCTTGGACAATGATCCATTTTCTGGGATGCATATGAGATTCCTCCCAGGCATCTCCCACAGACATTTTTCCTGTGGTTTGGTTCCCTGTAATCCCGGGTAGCAACCCCAGACTCCTCCAGGGAAGATACCCGAGATGATTTTTTTCCTGGGACAAAGCTCCATCTTCTGGGATGCATCTGAGATTCCTCCCAGGCATCTCCCACAGACATTTTTCCTGTGGTTTGGGTCCCTGTAATCCCGGGTAGCAACCCCAGACTCCTCCAGGGAAGATACCCGAGATGATTTTTCTCTTTGGACAATGGTCCATCCTCTGGGAAGCATCCGAGAGTCCTTGCAGGTATGTCCCTGAGTCTTTATTACGGTGGTTTGGGTCCCTGTAATCCCGGGTAGCAACCCCAGATTCCTCCAGGGAAGATACCCAAGATGATTTTTCTGCTTGGACAATGCTCCATCCTCTGGGAAGTAACCGAGACTCCTTGTAGGTATGTCCCTGAGTCTTTATTCCGGTGGTTTGCATCCCTGTAATCCCGGGTAGCAACCCCAGACTCCTCCAGGGAAGATACCCGAGATGATTTTTGTCCTTGGACAAAGCTCCATCCTCTGGGAAGCATCCGAGACTCCTTGCAGGTATGTCCCTGAGTGTTTATTCCGGTGTTTTGGGGCCCTGTGATCCCGGGTAGCAACCCCAGACTCCTCCAGGGAAGATACCCGAGATGATTTTTCTCCTTGGACAATGCTCCATCTTCTGGGATGCATCTGAGATTCCTCCCAGGCGTCTCCCGCAGACATTTTTCCTGTGGTTTGGGTCCCTTTAATCACGGGTAGCAACCCCAGACTCCTCCAGGAAAGATATCCGGGATGATTTTTCTCCTTGGACAAAGCTCCATCCTCTGGGAAGCATCCGAGACTTGTCGCATCTATGTCCCTGAGTCTTTTTTCTCACGGTTTACGGTTCTGTCATCCCAGGTAGCAACCCCAGACTCCTCCAAGGAAGATACCCGAGATAATTTTTCTGCTTGGACAATGCTCCATCTTCTGGGAAGCATTCGAGACTCCTTGCAGGTATGTCCCTGAGTTTTTATTCCGGTGTTTTGGGGCCCTGTGATCCCGGGTAGAAACCCCAGACTCCTCCAGGGAAGATACCCGAGATGATTTTTCTCCTTGGACAATGCTCCATCCTCTGGGAAGCAACCGAGACTCCTTGTAGGTATGTCCCTGAGTCTTTATTCCGGTGGTTTGCATCCCTGTAATCCCGGGTAGCAACCCCAGACTCCTCCAGGGAAGATACCCGAGATGATTTTTGTCCTTGGACAAAGCTCCATCCTCTGGGAAGCATCCGAGACTCTTTGCAGGTATGTCCCTGAGTGTTTATTCCGGTGTTTTGGGGCCCTGTGATCCCAGGTAGCAACCCCAGACTCCTCCAGGGAAGATACCCGAGATGATTTTTTTCCTTGGACAATGCTCCATCTTCTGGGATGCATCTGAGATTCCTCCCAGGCGTCTCCCGCAGACATTTTTCCTGTGGTTTGGGTCCCTGTAATCCCGGGTGGCAACCCCAGACTCCTCCAGGGAAGATACCCGAGATAATTTTTCTGCTTGGACAAAGCTCCATCCTCTGGGAAGCATCCGAGACTCCTTGCAGGTATGTCCCTGAGTGTTTATTCCGGTGTTTTCGGGCCCTCTGATCCCGGGTAGCAACCCCAGACTCCTCCAGGGAAGATACCCGAGATGATTTTTCTCCTTGGACAATGCTCCATCTTCTGGGATGCATCTGAGATTCCTCCCAGGCGTCTCCCGCAGACATTTTTCCTGTGGTTTGGGTCCCTTTAATCCCGGGTAGCAACCCCAGACTCCTCCAGGAAAGATATCCGGGATGATTTTTCTCCTTGGACAATGCTCCATGGTCTGGGAAGCATCCGAGACTTGTCGCAGCTATGTCCCTGAGTCTTTTTTCTCACGGTTTACGGTTCTGTCATCCCAGGTAGCAACCCCAGACTCCTCCAGGGAAGACACCCAAGATGATTTTTCTCTCTTGACAGTGGTCCATCCTGCGGGATCTACCCAGAATTCCTCCCAGGCGTCTCCCGCAGAGTTTTCTCCAGTGCTTTAGGGCCCTGTGATCCCGGGTAGCAACACCAGACTCTTCCAAGGAAGATACCCGAGATAATTTTTCTGCTTGGACAATGCTCCATCCTCTGGGAAGCATCCGAGACTCCTTGCAGGTATGTCCCTGAGTGTTTATTCCGGTGTTTTGGGGCCCTGTGATCCCGGGTAGCAACCCCAGACTCCTCCAGGGAAGATACCCGAGATGATTTTTCTCCTGGGACAAAGCTCCATCTTCTGGGATGCATATGAGATTCCTCCCAGGCATCTCCCACAGACATTTTTCCTGTGGTTTGGGTCCCTGTAATCCCGGGTAGCAACCCCAGACTCCTCCAGGGAAGATACCCGAGATGATTTTTCTCCTTGGACAATGCTACATCTTCTGGGATGCATCTGAGATTCCTCCCAGGCGTCTCCCGCAGACATTTTTCCTGTGGTTTGGGTCCCTGTAATCCCGGGTACCAACCCCAGACTACTCCAAGGAAGATACCCGAGATGACTTTTCTCCTTGGACAATGCTCCATCGTCTTGGAAGCATCCGAGACTCCTTGCAGGTATGTCCCTGAGTGTTTATTCCGGTGTTTTCGGGCCCTCTGATCCCGGGTAGCAACCCCAGACTCCTCCAGGGAAGACACCCAATATGATTTTTCTCTCTTGACAGTGGTCCATACTGCGGGATCTATCCAGAACTCCTCCCAGGAGTCTCCCGCAGAATTTTCTCCGGTGTTTTGGGGCCCTGTGATCCCGGGTAGCAACCCCAGACTCCTCCAGGGAAGATACTCGAGATGATTCTTCTACTTGGACAATGCTCCATCTTCTGGGATGCATCTGAGATTCCTCCCAGGCGTCTCCCGCAGACATTTTTCCTGTGGTTTGGGTCCCTCTAAACCCGGGTAGCAACCCCAGACTCCTCCAGGGAAGATACCCGAGATGATTTTTCTCCTTGGACAATGCTACATTCTCTGGGAAGCATCCGAGACTCCTTGCAGCTTTGTCCCTGTGTGTATTCCGGTGCTTTTGGGCCCTGTCATCCCGGGTAGCAACCCCAGACTCCTCCAGGGAAGACACCCAATATGATTTTTCTCTCTTGACAGTGGTCCATACTGCGGGATCTATCCAGAACTCCTCCCAGCTGTATCCCGCAGAGTTTTCTCCGGTGTTTTGGGGCCCTTTGATCCCGGGTAGAAACCCCAGACTCCTCCAGGGAAGATACCCGAGATGATTTTTCTCCTTGGACAATGCTCCATCTTCTGGGATGCATCTGAGCTTCCTCCCAGGCGTCTCCCGCAGACATTTTTCCTGTGGTTTGGGTCCCTGTAATCCCGGGTGGCAACCCCAGACTCCTCCAGGGAAGATACCCGAGATGATTTTTCTCCTTGGACAATGCTACATCCTCTGGGAAGCATCCGAGACTCCTTGCAGGTATGTCCCTGGGTGTTTATTCCGGTGTTTTCGGGCCCTCTGATCCCGGGTAGCAACCCCAGACTCCTCCAGGGAAGATACCCGAGATGATTTTTCTCCTTGGACAATGCTACATCCTCTGGGAAGCATCCGAGACTCCTTGCAGCTTTGTCCCTGTGTGTATTCCGGTGCTTTTGGGCCCTGTCATCCCGGGTAGCAACCCCAGACTCCTCCAGGGAAGACACCCAATATGATTTTTCTCTCTTGACAGTGGTCCATACTGCGGGATCTATCCAGAACTCCTCCCAGGTGTCTCCCGCAGAGTTTTCTCCGGTGTTTTGGGGCCCTGTGATCCCGGGTAGCAACCCCAGACTCCTCCAGGGAAGATACCCGAGATGATTTTTCTCCTTGGACAATGCTCCATCTTCTGGGATGCATCTGAGATTCCTCCCAGCCGTCTCCCACAGACATTTTTCCTGTGGTTTGGGTCCCTGTAATCCCGGGTAGCAACCCCAGACTCCTCCAGGGAAGATAACCCGAGATGATTTTTCTCCTTGGACAATGCTCCATCCTCTGGGAAGCATCCGAGACTCCTTGCTGGTATGTCCCTGAGTATTTATTCCAGTGTTTTCGGGCCCTCTGATCCCGGGTAGCAACCCCAGACTCCTCCAGGGAGGACACCCAATATGATTTTTCTCTCTTGACAGTGGTCCATACTGCGGGATCTATCCAGAACTCCTCCCAGGTGTCTCCCGCAGAGTTTTCTCCGTTGTTTTGGGGCCCTGTGATCCCGGGTAGCAACCCCAGACTCCTCCAGGGAAGA